>NW_005841925.1:2473689-2480097 GCF_000455745.1 Alligator sinensis
CCCCAGCAACCTCAAAACAAGTGTTGGATATTAGCTTTATACCATGCAAAGTCTAACAATAGAAGTCACAGAAGAATTTTGTGTGTCGTCATATGAGGGTGCTAGTGCTTTTGCTGAAGAGTCTGGCTTCTGTATAATGCCATGTTCCTCCTTGTGCCAGACTACCACTGTTAAAATCAGTGGCACACACTAGAGGAGGCTGTTGGCAGGTTGTTCTCTTTGTGAGCCTCCATCTCTTCCAGACCCTTGATATAAAGTGGCCCGAATCTGAGGAACTTCAGAGGGAGCTTCAAAGCCCACCTTTGCCTCTCTGACATTTGAAAATGGGCATAAAAATTAAGCATAAGGAATACTGCAGAGGAAGAGAGAAATGCAGTTTTTAAGTGACCTGGTCACTTTACTGGTTGTGGTTTATCTTTACTTTATTGCTCCCATTCCTGTGTATTTGAAGGTGCATATAGCATTATGGATGGATTCCTTTATGAGCATTTCTTCAACTAAAAGACTTGGCCAACAAACTTTCTAAGCTATTGCATTGCTCTTGCCTGCTTTTACACTTGCCACCTTGACATAAAGAATTATTATTTTGTGCCACATTTTCCAAAGAGCTGTATAAGTTCCATATGGGGTAAATGTGGGCGCAAAAATATTTTAAATACACAATGGATTAAACAATTTCAATGTACTTTCTTCTTAGAGGAAATGTATAGCTATTCTAGGCAGCCTGTTCATCACCTCCTGTGGTTGTATAGGGGTTCTGGGAGGGAGGTGTCTGCAAGGGTTTTGTTACTGTTATATTTGGATGCTCTGACACATTAGTATTTTATTAATGTGAAAAAGTAAGTTTGTAAGTGTTGGTAAATGAGGTCAAAAATAGAATTGCACCACAAAGGCACCTTTTTCATGCTGCTTCTCTTGGGCAAAAACACAATTTTTTCTGTCCAGGTGGATTGCTAATTTCATGCAGAAGATTCACACTTTGATGGGAAACTGGCAGATTTGTGACGACAAAAACAGTTTTTTGTTCCTCATTCTGCGAGAACTATACCATTTTTCTGGGAACTATTAAAAATTATTCCTCTTACCCTTCCCCCTCCACTTCTGCTGTATCTGGTAATGTTTTCTCATGGTAGAAATGTCTTGAGCTTCTCTGATAAATTGCTTGTTGGAGGTAACCATTTTACAAAATCCCCTTAAAGCAAAGATGCTGCCTTTTACTGCAGAGGTAGTAGTAAAGTAGAATTAAGGCAAAGATTGGGTTTATAAATCACCTACCTACCCACACGACCTACCCTTTACCCCCCTCTTTTCTCTTTCCTCTCTCTCTTTTCTACTTTTTTTCTCCTTTCTCTTTTCTCCCTCCCTGTTTCCTATTTCTTTTCTCTCTTCTTCCTCCTCCCCATTGGATGCGGTTGTCTTTGCCTGCGAAGGACAAACAACAGTAGTAAAGGCAGGACCCTTGGTTTTATTTTACAGTAGGTTTTATACCGTGCCTTAGAAGCCTCCTTAAAGCCTTGTTGCAGCTTACAGCTTGAGCTGCACAAATGTTGATCAGTGTTAGTGCTAGATTGAGTTTGGAGCAGTCACATTTCAGGGCAGAAGGGGCGTGGAGTAAGAATCCCCCTCTGGCCCCCCCACTCCCATTCCGGGCTTCCCTCGTGCCTCCCAGGGCTCCCACCCTCTCCTTGCTTACTTGCAGCTGTCCACGCTGTCTGTCTTGGGGAGCAGGCAGGGAAGGGTTAACCTTCCTGCCCAGTCACTGCTGCCAGGCTGCTGCTGTACTCCAGGCTGAGCCTGCTTAGAGAACAGTAGCTGTGGTGGTGGCCTTTTCCTGCCTGCTGTCCCAAGATGAATGGACAGCGTGGGCAGACACAAGTAAGGGGGAGGTGGGGGATTGGGTTAGGAGGGCAAGTGAGTAGGGTGCTGGGAAGGGTTTGCGCGGGGGGGCAGTGGACCTGATCTGGGCCAGGAGGAGAGGGTAGGCAGGTGGAGTGTTTATCAGGGATCAGAGTTAATCCTGCTCTGGAGTGGTGTAACTTTGAGCTGCATAACAGGTACTTAAAACTTGTTCCAGGTGTTAATGTGCAGGCAGTTCAGGTGTTAAGAGCCCCAGGAGCTGCCCAGAATTACCGTGGAACAGGGGTCTTGGTGACTGCAAACACTTTTGAGATTCTCAAATAGGAAATACCGTGCCAAATATTACCAGTCTTCAAAAAGTATGTGTAGGGTGTACTCATTGCCCATTGCAGCCTAAGAGCTTTCCTTTTTGGGGCCTTGGAAGAGGAAATTGCTGGTGAAGGTGTGCTGACTGCTTTGTTTATTCAGTATTGTGCACAGGTGTCAATTTTGGTACATCACAATTCTATGTTTTTGTTTGAAATGATCTGGGCTTTAAGTGACTGCAGGTCACTTATAATCAGGGATTCTGGTTTTCTCTGATTTAAAAAAATCCCCAATTTTTGGTTAAAAACAGTAACCCCAAATCCACATCTTTCCGTGATTAAAACAAGACACCACTAATATCTATCTATCTATCTATCTATCTATCTATCTACACACACACACATACACATATATAGATATAGATATCTATATATTAGTGGTGTTTCATTTTAATCATGGAAGAATGTGGATTTGGGGTTACTTTTTTAACCGAAAATTGGGAATTTTGTTTTTTTGTTTTTTAAATCGGAGAAAACCAGAATCCCTCCTTATAATCAGGTAGAGGCTGCTAGGAGCCAGCTCAGTTAGTTGGCACTGTTCACTGGTTAAGTGTGTGGAGCAGTGATTTAGAGCAAATGCTTTAGGAGCATCTTCTGTTCTCCTGCCTGAACACTGGGAAATTGCAGGTAGCAGAACCTATCTGCAATCCTTATAGGTTTACTGGCTTTGAGATCTTCAGGGAATGCCCTTGACCAAAGTGAATCAGTCAACCAAACCAGGAAATGGTCTAAAACACAAGACCCCACTATAAAACCAGATACTGTCTGAACTGAGCTTCCCTGGACAAACAGATGGCAGACACATGACATCATGGGGGCTATCGGCACAGTGGCTGCTTTGAGTGTGCCCAGGGTGTCTGGTCACATGATCCCAAAATTGCATTCCTGTCCTGAACAAACTGTGGTTCTACCAAGCTCCTCTCTCTCTCATTATGAATCAGTTTTGAAGGGCTGATAAGGGCTGGCCCCCCAAATCAAAAAGTTAGGAAGCAAAAGTTGAACTCGGAGGCTCTCCTCCAAAAGTGATCATGGAGAATAAAATTATATCAAAAGAGAACAAAGAGAGGAAATGGTTTTGAAATACCAGAGGCCTCATTAATATTAGCATGTTAACTGCAAGCCTTCATGCACAATGCGGTGCAGGGGTTTTTTTTTTCTTTTTTTATAAATAGTTTATGTGAATCGAGGGCAGCCAGCTGGCTACATATCAGGAGGGCAGACCAAACTCTTACAGTCTCTGTTCCCTGCTCTGCAAAAGTCCTGGCTGACTGACAGCATTGTTGTTCAGCTGTTTGGCCATTAAGACATAACTGGGTTTCCCTTACATCAGCAAAGATTCATTGGAGAAAGAGAACACTCAGTGAGGTACATAATTTCCCCTTCTCTCCACACACCCCAGACAGCTCAGGATTGTTCCTTTAGGATGTATTCCCTTGCCTAGTTCCACCCACTCAATAGTGACTCAAGCCATGGAGCTCCTCACCCCAATTCCTTTGGGACATCGTTCCACAGTCTCTCAGATCATGCTGCTTGGAAAAGTTTCGTTGACAGCTCAGCCTTTGCTCTCACTTGTTCCGTATCTGCACCATTTATTCTTTATAGTGTCCTGCTCCACCAGAGATGCTTCTTTCCCTCCTGTGTGGCTTCTGCCCTTGAAATGCTGTCTAAAGTGGTTGAGGTGCATGAGTATGTTTGTTTTGATGATCATATAGGAGAGACGATGTTTAGCCCTTTGTTTGCAAATAGATCCTGGGTTTGTGAAGAAAATGCATCCCTGGTGCAAGAAACAGAAACCTAAACAACCTGTTCTTATCTTCACTGTTTTTTCCAGTGAGCCTGGTAAGAGGAAAGCTGTACACTGACAGCTCCCTGACTGCATTTCCCTCTGCTGCTGTGGTGAACACTTACATCGATGAAGAGCAGCAGAGAAGATGCTGGTGTATTGATTTGGGAGTGTGCGAGTGAGACGGAGTGAATAGGGCTTGCGTTGCCTGGACATGACAGCAGAGGAGGGAAGATTATCTGGGGTTGTCATGTAGGCAGATGTTTTGGAACTGGTAATGCTTTTCTGCCAGCTAAGACCCAACGGGAAGAAAACAGCATAGTTTGACGGATGCAGCACAAAACATAATACTCAGCTCAGGTAAGGCCTGCCTGGCTTCCGTTTTGCATGGTTTTTCTTTGCCATTTTTTCTAAACTGTGAGTTTGGTACTTGTAAAAAAAAATATAGATGAATTCCATCATACTGCAGGATTCCCCCAGACATTAGTACTGCTGTATCTTCCTGCAGCAGTCCTTGCTATTCTGTCCGTAGGTCTCCCAAGACATTTCTAGCTGGATCAAACTATCTTGTGGATAAGTGTGTATTGGCATGAGACCATCACACTAACTTTTACTTGTGACCTATTCCTGGGTTTGAACTTGCACTTCCAGGGACCACCAACTCCCTGCCCCATCCAGTATGTATTACAGAAAATATGAATACACACATTTACACATACAATCTGTGCCTGGCATTTTTGTGTGTGTCTGAGAGGAACACAAATCTCCTTGAAATTCACTTATTAGCCCCTCAGAAGTTTTTAAAAATCACATCTGTACCTTCCCTAGGGTGTAGTCAGATGTAATGCTTAAAATAGTGGTCTCAATCTTTTGGAAATGCAGACCAAATGAGTGGCCCAGAGTCCATCTGTGGGCTCAATTGGGCCCTGGAGCCCAGAGCTGTCCCCTCCCTGCTCCATACTTGCCAGCACCACCCCTTTCCAGTCCCCTACACTGAGATTGGACCCTTTGGGCTGGTGTCACCCTTGCGTGGCCCTATGCCAGGTGCGGGCAATTATTTTGGGCAGAGGGCCGCTTACTGAGTTTTGTCAAGCCATTGAGGGCCGCATGACAGGCAGCCCAGGGCAGATAAATATTAATTTTCTAAATTTTTTAGGGGCCCCATGGGCCGGATAGAATGGCCCTGGCAGGCTGCATCCAGCCCCCGGGTCGCATTTTGCCCACCTGTGCCCTCTGCGTTGCTACCCATGGGCACAGAGATTTGGCAGCAGGGGAGTGGTGCCACCATTCTCCTACCACCAAATTCTCTGACCTATGGGCAGCCCCAGATGACATGACACACCCTGGCGTAGAACATTCGAAAAAAGCTTTAAACCCCAAGAGTCTAGATGTGCATGCCACTTAAGACCAGTTTAAACTTCCTGGAATGTTTCAGAAGCACACCAGGAAAATCAAGTTCTATTTTGAGCTGATCCTCCTTGAACTTGCTCAATGTAATGTGTGACCACAGAGCATTCTGTGCCTAGTGTCTGGTCAGGCCTCCAGGCATTCCAGACTGCACTGCTTCTCATCATCCCGCTTTTCCACACCTTGCAAAATGCATGCAGGGCAGCTGGGCTCCTCTGGGATGTAGCCAGGACTCTACTGCCCAAAGATCAATTTCTATTGCCTACAGAGACCAGTAGTTTGCAGGGGTGGGGAAGCAGATAGCCTGTGTTGCAGTTTCTCTTCCCTGCTAGGGACCCTGGGCTAGGGTCCCAAGCTCATTTGGGGTGGGAGTGGGGTAGCCAAGTGCTACAGGGGCTGTGTGGCCCCCCTGCTTGTGGTGGTTGGGTGGTGTGCTCCTAACGGTAAACACCTGTTAATTGCTGTGTGGTGGGAAACACCATCGCACAATGGGCACTTACTAGAACAGAATGGTTGTCAAGTCCATGGTTGATCAGTGTGAAGTGAATTTGATCAGCGATTCTCAAACTTTTTTTTTTTTGCGGACCACTTGAAAATTGCTGAGGGTCTCGGCAGACCACTTAATAAGCTTTTTTTTGTTCTACAGATCAAAGCACACATCTCATATTTTAATATCAGGAGTCTTACTTTACAAGTACAGATATTCTCGCTTGTTCTGCAACCTTTCTGTGGACCCCCTGAATGGAGCTCGCAGACCAGTGGTGGTCCATGGACCATAGTTTGAGAACCTCTGAATTAGAATATTAACTGTTAATTGTTCCTCAGCCTCTGTGCAGACAAGGTTCTTTGGGTAGATGTGATACCGTCTCTTTTATTAGACCAACTCAACCTCTGTGCTGCACTCCTGCAAGCAGCCCTGCCTTGCAGGTTCCATCCTGCACACACAGCTCTATGCAGTTGCTGACAATGCAAGGGACTTGAGCAGCTTTCTAGGGA
>NW_005841925.1:2480107-2489073 GCF_000455745.1 Alligator sinensis
GGCAAGTCTGAAAGCACCCAGCCTCTGGAATCAAGAAGCGCCCCCCCCCAACCTGGTCACCCCCTGGCTGGGTACCACACAGAGTTAAGTAGTATGCAAGCAAATACAGGCATGGGCTGTGCAAGTGAGGTGCATAGGGAAGCTGAGGCATAGGCCATGGGTTGGGAAGAGAGCAGTGGTGGCAACTTGGAAGCAGGGGGCAAGAAGCACCTGTCAATTTCCCCACCCACACACACATACTTCTAACCCCTGAATCAAGTCTGGGACCCTACAACAGGATAAATAGCAAGGAAGTGAAATTGTCAAGATTGCTTTCCAGATTGAGAAAGCTGGGGAGTTCTTGGTGGGGTGGGGCTTGGAGTACCCAACCCCTTTCAGTGGGGCACACAGCACCTGGCACCCCACCACTCCAACCCTTTGCCTAGTCTGGGTGGTCTTCCCCCTCTAGGGGAAGCCTGGGGAAACTCAGGACATGGACCCTTGGATGGCATAATGGTTTGTGTACTCTACCATCCCCAGGTGGTGTTTTAAGGTTTGCACTGCTGCCACAAGGTGATGATTCTACTTAAAACTCTTAGCAGTGTACACGTAAACGCTTTTGTCCACGGACAGTTGTGAGCGAGGTCCCAATTGATGACATTCTTGAAACAGTTTAAGCGTTATGTCCGTCTGTACCCTGTGGGTTCATGTTCTTGAGAACTTTTGCACGACAACAGGCACTTCTGTTTCTTAGCAGTTCCTTTCTCTTGATGTTATTTCCTTTCCTAGAATGATAATCCTCATTGAGAGAGCATTGCTGATATATTTTTCTTTTGTTTTGTTCAACAAAACAAAAACAAACTCCCAAAACAAAACTTTAATTTCCAGATTTTGGTTAAAATGATTGAATACCTTGCTCAGGACATGCTGCTGTTATGGTGTTGCTATAATGGCCTTCCATCCGATCAGTAATGTAGCCTCATGCCCAGCTTTTCTCCAGCCAGTACAGTGCTGCAAGTGATAGGCACAAAAAGTCCTGGCACTGTACAGCATGTTAGTTTAAGCTTCAGGCTTCATGCCTGCTTTAGTGCCCAGCTGGATGAATATCTTGAGCACAGATAGAAGCTATCAGACCCACCTAGGTACGCAGTCACTGAGAGAGCTCTGTCTATAATTCCCCTATGTGGCTTGGCACTTCTTATACAGGGCGTCCCATAAAATAGCTGAGAGCACCTGCAGTACTTGGCAAGGTCCGCAACCAAACTGAATGTGTAGTTGGAGTCGCTAAACTGTGTAAAGGAAATTTCTGACGTGCTCTAATTAGCTACAGATCTCACAGGAAGCAGTAGCTCTTATTTAGTCAAGTACTTGCCAGTTTTTCACAGGTCGCTTCAGTTCTCACTTCCTGCTGCTGTTCATGACCTTTCCCAGGCTTGTGCCAGAGACCTTCCAAGGTGCAGGTTATGGGCAATGAGTGCCTTCCTCTCTTGACAGCTGTATTTTTAGTCACAGAAATTAGCCTTCTGGGCATTCTGTCCAACCCCTTAAATGCCCTGGGACACTGGCATCCAGTCTTCTTGTGAGAACATCGTTCAGGCCCCTTCTGTGTTCTGCATTACTAAGACATCAGAGGACACCTGTAATACAGCTGCATTCATACCATGGTTTGTAATTACAGTGCAAAAGCATCCTGCATTGTGCTCCTCCTTTATTTGCCATGTGTCTATAACAGTTCAGCTCCTTCCCTGCTGGCTTAAAGGATATGCTTAGTCTCTCAAGGTAATTTTGATTATGTGTCATAGTTCCTCCGGGCTAGAAATAACAGTATGACAATGAGCAAGAATCTAGCGAAGGCTTATAGTTGGCTTTTGCTGTTAGTTAATGTCTCTAATGGCCTTTGATAAAATCCTAGTTGGGCATTTCACCTCTAATAGCCCAGTGCTCAGGTATCCCCTCCTTAAAATATATAATTGCGGTACTCAGCATAACATGTACCTTATACCTTACAGTGTTGCTTTACACTGCCATGCTTATTTTAAATGTGATAATCACTTGGTAAAAGTTAATGGCAGCTTTACACATGAAAAGTGAAAGGTATTGTTTTATTGAGGAAGGGTAGCAGTTGTACAAGATAGACACAGAATACATATCTGCCTCATTTGCTATAGGGCTCTTTCTTTTCATAGCGAAAATAAAGGATGTATCAAGGATGGTTTGAGGCTGCTCTATCAGACATGTTCTCTAAGGGAAAATTGCAGGGTTTTGTTTATACCGCACACAGTTGAATGTTCCATATATAAAAAGAGGCAAAGATTTCCTAGGGTGAGGTCTTTGACTGGACCAACTAGTTGGGATAGAGTTAAACAAGCTTTTGAATGGGAGTCGTTCTTTGTCAGGTCTAATCTGGACCATCATGACTGCATCACTCTTCCACTATCATATATAAAATTCATTTTTAGAAATCCTTGTTCCTGTGTACAGTACTACTAATGAGGAGTGCTGTCTCTTAGTCAAAGAGACACTTCACTTCACTTTTCACTTCACTTTGGCTGCAGAAGTTTCAGTTTCTTATCAAGAAACTGATTGAAAATCTGGGTTGTCAGAATTTTTTGTATGCAGACTTTTTTTCTGTATTTGTTTTTGGTTAGTAGAGGCTTTAATGCGATTTTAATTTTAAATGTTAGAATTTGTAACAACTTGAAACACTTGGTTTCTTAGTATGACATCCCAACTTTCACTGCTTGGCTTTTTTGGATTGTGTTAGAATATCTGTAATTCTCTGAATTTGTCATATTTCTTTTAAAGACATTTACAAACAAAAAGTTTAATTTCCTTTATGGTACTCTAATTATGTCAGTTTTGCTTCCAAGCCAAGAAACAAATTGTCTGTTTTCTCAGGTGGGGTATTTGTATACAGGCACTGTAGAAAACATTGAACCAAATTACTGACCTGCACTAGTTGGCTGGAAACAGCCTTGCATTCAAAAAGAGATGCTGTACTATGAAACAAGTACAGAGACCTTAGCATATTTTTTTAAAAGCCTTTCACTTGCCAAGGTCATTTGGCTATGTGTAAACAAATAAAACTCAGTGTAATTAAGTGTTGCAAATGAGGTGATCCAAACACGAAAAATAGTAAACATTCAAACAATTGAGTATTGGATAAGGTGTGTGAGGTCTCAGTACAGGCTGGCCATTCTTTAAAAAAGTAAATGCATGTGGAAAATACAATACAATTAATTTTCCTTTTAGAAAATCAAAAAAGGTGAACCAAATGCTCAAGGAGAGGTTTGCTAGACACCTCTTTCAGCAAAGACTTGGTCACTTGTAGATTTTAAGAAGCAGTGACGGAAACCCTCAAAGGATGGGCCAGGATTAGACCTCCTGAGGACTGATAGGTTCCTCCCTATCGAAGGGATGGAAGATGTTCAGTTCTGTCCCCCTTATAAGGACAATAAGAGTGGTTAGGATCTGTGCAAAATGACAGCCCCTTCATGTTCAATTTTGTGTAAAAGGGACCAGGTGGTATAGTATGACTAGCTATTCAGTAAAAAGTGCCTTGCTAGAAGCTCTTTAAAGAGTTCAGTCACGGTCCTGTATTTCAATTAGTATCTTACAGGGCATCATTCATGAGACACTTTTTGAATGTGGATCAGTAGAGTCCATTGTTAGGTACTGCCAGGTTCATGAGGTTTGTGTGTAGACTCCTTACTGCAGTGGTGGCTTTTTGCTCTGGTCTTTAAATGTAGAGGATGTATGTCTTGATTTTGAGTACTGGCTTTAACTGCTGCCTAAAAATAAACATTCTGTGGTCCAAGTCCAGGTCCAAGTGCAGTAGTTGGAGCTTCTATGTAAATTGGTATCTAGTTTCATCAGAGGGTACAGAAGAGATTCTAAGTAGAGGTTTATAAATTGGTGTCCTTTTTGATGATGAAGGAACTCAATTGAAAAAAAAAGTGGTGGCAATACTTACTTCTCCTTCAGTTAGCTTGTTAAGATTACTTTCACCACAGTTTAAAGACAGAAAAGGAAATGATGATCTCTTGGTGTAAAATGATGATCTCTTGGTGTTTTGTGTTTCTGATGCCATAGACATGCAAATCAGGGTGCATAGTTTACAAATTGGGAGCTGAATTCCTCCCTCACACTCCCTCCCATCACCAGCTCTGAAAACTCTACTTTCAGTGTAAATTCCCCCCACCCCTGGGTCATTCTGCCTTACACCATTCACCCCTGACTTGGATACTGCAAATAGCAGTTAGCTGGCAGTGTTGTCTATGAGGCAAACCCAGCTGTTCTGCCATTAAGGATTCAGCCAGGAAGGATGCTTTGGCAGCCAGGTAAACAGATTTGGCCTGGGTTTCACCCAGTCAAGTGTGCAGTGGTTATCCTTTACTTGTTAATTTTCTGGTCAGCACTGAAATGATGCACTGCATTCAAGGGAGATGTAGGTGTTATGGAGGGTACTTGGCATGGGCCAGAGGGTGCGTGCAGGGTCATTTGCTAGGGGCCATTGTTTGGAAAGCTGACAGCCTGCGATGTAATTATGTTTTTGCAGTTCCTCTTGTTGCGGGGTGTTGGGGAATTCTTTAGACGGGTAAAAGTGTTTCCTGCTGCTTTCATCACTGCCTCCTATATCCACCTATGTCTGTAAAGACAATCATTTTCTTCCATGGCTTTGTTAAGGCAGCCTTGTTAACTGCTTGTAACACCAGCTGTAGGCAATATCTGTCTGCTTCAGCAGTGGCCAGTTACTTCCCCTTGGCCAATCATCACATTACACATTCTCAGCGCTTCAATTAGATGGCACGTGAATGGAGTGAGAGGAAATAGCACCTCTGGCTCAGACAGGTTGGCGCTTCCTGGCGCTATGCTCTTCACAGACATGATAGCAAAAGGCAGATATATTTCTGGCCCAGAGGATTTACTGTCTTGGCTGAAGACAGAATGCAGCAATCAGGACAGTAAGTGAGGGATGCAGGAAGGAAGAAGAGAGTATGGAAATATCATGCACTGCACTGAAAGACTTGATGGAGGTGGGTATGGCAGTGGTGACAGTTTGCTGGTGTTTTGACCACAAGTTGGCTATTTTTCAGACACCCAGGGTAGGAGAGTTGCTTTGAGTTTTCTCATAGAAGATTTTTCATGCCTAAGGGAAGCAGATGTGTCTGTAGCAACAGCAGACTAATGACCAGTGGTGTGGAGCAAAGAGTGATTGAGAGCAAGAGTGTTCATAGGTTGAGTCAGGGGATATTTTTCTGATCTTCTTTCTGATATGCATTTTAAAAGGCTGCAATGAAGGTTGAACAGTAAGTAACTGCAGTTGGAAAGGCAGAGGGGTTTGTACATGTGCTCCGGGGTGAAGTAGGGGGATGCTTTAATCCTGGAGCTGCTGTAATAAAAGTACCCGCAGCATCATGTGTACTCAGTGTCCCAGACTTCAAAATGGTGGCGGGGGCACTTGAACTTAAGCTCATTCAGTGAGGTTTAGTTCAAGCACCCTTGTCACCATTTTGAAGCGTGGGGACATGGAACAGACATGACATGGAGGCTGCTGGAGCGTGTTAATTAATGTAAATGTACTGCTGCGGCAGACTCGATTAATCGAGGCTGCTCCAACCCATGCTAATTAGTATGTGTTGGAACAGATGGCCTTCACATGTATAGGTGCCCAGAGATTTCAAATCTTAAAATGTAAGAATAGGTCTGGATAAAAATAGCAGGATGGAAAGGGAGGAAGGACTAGGTTGTGATAGGTGATGAAGGAAGAAGTAGGAAGATATAGGCACAGCCTAGTGCAGGGGTAGGCAACATTTTTTTGGTTGGAGTGACGAAAAATACCATAATGCCTACCTTGGAAGGTGCCAGAGTGCCGGCATGCCAGAAAAACAAAATGAGGGCAAGGGGTACATGGTAGGATGCCCTGCTTGTGCCCCTTGCCCCACACCCAAAGCCCCTGCCTCTCAGCCCTGCTGCCCTGCGCCCCCCAGCCCTGGCTCTGGGTAGCTGCTGGAGTCTGGGCTGTTCCCAGCAGGGCTTGCAGTGTCCCAGCTGCCGGCTGGGAGCAGCCCGGGCTCCTGGCTGGCAGCAGCTCCCCAGAGCTGGGGCCGGCTGCATCTGGGAGGCTCCACACAGCTGTGCCGGGCTCCGGCATCAGCTCTCCATTGGTGCATGCAGGCGTGTGGTGGAGCGAACAGTGGGAGAGGGGCCTGAGGAAGCGCAGGCCCGGTCTCTCCCCCGCTCCTGGCATAGAGGTGATGGCAGGCTTCCAGAGCCCAGCACAGCTGTTTGCAGCCAGCCTGGGCTCTGGGCAGCTGCAGCAAGCAGGCTGCAAACAGCTGCGCCGGGCTCCACAGCTCCAGCATCAGCTCCATGCTGGCGGCGACTGCATGGGCACCTTGGGGCAGGCTGCACTGCCCTGCTGTCTGCCCTGAGGTACCCGTGCAGTCGCCACCAGCATGGAGCTGATGCTGGAGCTGTGGAGCCCGGCGCAGCTGTTTGCAGCCTGCTTGCTGCAGCTGCCCAGAGCCCAGGCTGGCTGCAAACAGCTGTGCTGGGCTCTGGAAGCCTGCCATCACCTTCATGCCAGGAGCTGGGGAGAGACCGGGGCTGCACTGCCTCAGGTCCCTCCCCCACCACCCGCTCCGACATGCACCTGCACGCACCGGTGCAGAGCTGATGCCGGAGCCCGGCGCAGCTGTTTGGAGCCTCCCGGCTGCAGCCGGCCCCGGCTCTGGGGAGCTTTCACCAGCCGGGAGCCCGGGCTGCTTCCAACAGGCACCTGGGATGCTGCAAGCCCTGCTAGAAGCAGCCCCGGCTCCGTCGCTGGCAGCAGCTACCCAGAGCTGGGGTTGGCTGTGGCGTGCTGAGCAAAATGGCCTTGTGTGCCATGGTTGGCATGCATGCTGGGGATTGCTGACACCTGGCCTAGTGTTTAGATCATTATTCTGCCATGTGCTCCTTGCTGGCAGTTTCTCATCCACATGGTCAGATTTTTCATGCATCTGGTACATGCATTGACATTGATATCCATGGGGAGCAGAATGAGAAAGAGGCAGCTCCGTGCCAGGTCAGGGGTTGGAGAGAGAGATGCTTTGGTTTGATTCTGGTCTGATGTCACTAGAACCATGAAACGTAGAAATGAGGGAAAGGCTGCAGCAATGGGAGAAACTGACCCAGTGTGGACCATGTTTAGAAATAGCGGAAAACTAGTTGCTTTTCCAACAGGTACAAAATGAAATACAATCACAGGCAGAGTGACTTGTACCCATGTCGGGTGCATTACTCAGCTCTGTGCTTTCTCCTCTGAGAATTCTGCATCATGCAAGCCGAGTTACTTTTGCTAAAATGTACAGTTTTTTTAAATGACTGATAATTGCAGGAGTAAGTAGGCTTGTTCTGCTCCTGCTCACAGGAAGGTTGATTCAGGTTTCCAAGATTAATCTTGTCATATAGCATCCCTCTCTGCAGGTGTGGGAGTTTAATAAACTCTTACACCTGGAGCTGTCGAGGCTGTTTGATATTTTGAAAGGTAGATGCAAGGCCACTGTAGGCATAGTCCCACCTTGGTTTTTACAGGCATCTTAGATCTTGTCTTCCTTCTTTTGATAGAGAAGATCCTGTGTCCTGCCTCATGCACGGCCTCAAACGAGTCCCGTGTTGTTATTTTTAATCATTACTTCCCTAGGTCGGGCATGGGTCATTTGCATGCCTGCTGCCTTCCTTGGATGTGGTTAGCTATTTTTTAGGCTCCCTTTCCAGGATCAAACCCTGATTCCCTGTTACCTGTGGTCACCATATTAGGCACATAAAGTACCATTGAAAGTTGATACAGTAAACATTCAAATGTCTTCTCTACCTTGGGTGTACCAGCGATACTCAATCTCTGGTCCATGGCACCATGTCATCTGGCTGGGGCGGCTCCCCACAGGTCCGGAAATTTGGCCACTAAATTTCTGGACCCTTAAGAAGCCCCAATTCAGCATGCAGGGCTATGCAGTGGTGCACCTGGGTGCCAGGGCCTAGTACCAGTGTTGGAGGTCAGGAGGGGCGGTGTCAGGCCTCTAGCACCCAATCACAATGTGCTGGGGGCAGGAGGGAGCCGTGCCAGGCCTCCTAGGACCCAGTCCCCTCACTTGGGGCAGGAAGGGGTGGTGTTGGGTCCCAGGGCCCAGTCCTGGTGCACAGGGCTCAATCTGGTGTACGGACCAGCCCTATGCCACTCATCTTGACTGTGGGCCCAAAAGCTTGAGAACCAGTGCTCTAGCATGTTATAAAGGAGATAGTGTCTCTAAACATATAATACAGGAAGTTATTCGGGGACTTTCAGAGCAAATTTGTGATTCTCAGGCTAACAAGGTTGCTCTTGCCCTGTATTTCAATGTGCATTTCCTTGGGGTTTTCCAGGACAACACAGTTGCAGGGAACATTATTTTAAAATTCCTGCTCACAGAAATTAATCACCAGAATTTTTTCCATGCCCTCTGGGAAAGTTGCTTGTGAATGTGTGAAATGTGCAGACTTATTGATTATTGGACCAGGTTCAATGCAGATAATCAGCAACATGTGTTCTATTCAAGCATCTATTAATCTTTCACTGGGCTCAGTTGCTCTGTATTCCCTTAATTCCTTAAATCTTGATAAGAGTTGGAAGTTCAGCCTTGCCAGTTTTGCTGGGTTCATGTCTTCTTAACTCAGAAACTTTAGAAGAAACAAACTCTCTCTCTCTTTCTCTTTTGTTTGGCATCAGATACCAACTTCCAAATTTATGAGCCACTATCTGGTATTATTGCTCAATGTGCGGATTCCATCTGCCCCATCCAGGCATTTGTAAAGATTGTAGCTTTTGATTAAATGCTGTGCTGTTTCTTGGACACCACATTCAACAGGAGGCTGTCCAAGATGTTCATCTTATAGATTCATAGATGTTAGGGTCGGAAGGGACCTCAATAGATCATCGAGTCCGACCCCCTGCATAGGCAGGAAAG
>NW_005841925.1:2490480-2496689 GCF_000455745.1 Alligator sinensis
CTTAGGAACACTGAGGCAAAGAACTTGTTGAGGAGTTCAGCCTTGTCCCCCCTGTCCGTCGCCAATTGTTTCTGCCCATTTAGCAGGGGTCCTATTCCTCCCTGGGCCTTCCTTTTACTCCCTATATATCTAAAAAACAATTTCTTGTTGTCCTTTACTTGGGATGCCATCCTCAGCTCCATGGTAGCTTTGGCCCGTCTAACTGCCTCCCTACAAGCACGAGCAGAGGAGGTATATTTGTCTTTGGTGATCTCTCCTTGTTTTCACTTTTTGTGTGCTCCCCTTTTGGCCCTTAGGCTGCCCTGGATTTCTCTGGTCAGCCAAGGAAGCCTTCTGACCCCTTTCCCTCTTTTTCCTCCCATGGGGATTGTCTCGTTTTGTGCCCGAAGGATCATTTCCTTAAGGCACAGCCACCCTTCTTGGGCTCCCATCTCTTCAAAACTCCTACTCTGCAGTGCGTCCTTGACTAATCGCCTGAGTTCATTTAAATCAGCTTTCCTAAAGTCTAGCACTTTCGCCCTACTAGTTACCTTACCCACTTGACGCCTTATGGTGAATTCTATTATTAGGTGATCGCTGTCCCCCAGATGGCTACCGATCTGTAGGTCCCCTACCATGTCATCCCCTGTTGCCAATACCAGATCCAGTATGGCATTCCCCCTAGTGGGACCATGTACCTCCTGTGTCAGGTGGAGGTCCTGTACACAGGTTAGAAACCTGCGTGAGCGGTGGGACTTTGCCGTCTGTGTCTCCCAGCAGATGTCTGGGTAGTTTAGGTCCCCCATGACTACTGCCTCTTTAGCTTTTATGGTCTCCGTGAGCTGCCTCAGGAGCCCCGCATCTATTTCTTCCCCTTGATGTGGGGGTCTGTAGCAGACCCCTACCACCAAATCCCTTTCTCCTTGCCCCCCATGTAGCCTAACCCACAATCCTTCTACTTCCTCATCCTTGGATTCCGTCTTGATGAGGGTTGACGTATATTGCTCATTGACATAGAGCGCAACCCCTCCCCCTTTTTTCCCCACCCTGTCCTTTCTGTACAATCTATAACCCTCAATATGTACCGCCCAGTCGTGGGACGAATCCCACCAGGTTTCCGTTAGCCTGTGAAGTGTTGTTTTGAAGTGTCTGTATCCAGATCTCAGTCTGTTCAGCTTGATCTATATGCTTCTCTGTCAAGGTCATGCCCAGTGACTCATTTGGTGTTGGTATAAAACTGAAGGAATAAGTCTGACCTTTCTCAGTGGTCAGCCCATTGCGTTGCTGCCCATAGGTTTGTTTCAGCATCCCCAGTCTCTTCCAGGAGCTTGTGGGCTTCATGTAAAAATGGTTTATAAGTTTTAAGCCTTCATCTGTTTGGGTCTTCAGTTAGCAGTTCAAGTAGGTAATTGTCATCATCTCTTGCCTCTGTTGCCAGTAATGGTGTTAGGGTCTGTCTTCTTATATCACTTGGTCTATAGCCTGAGAGTACAAGGAGTGCATCTGTGTATGCGTAAGTAAGTCTCAGTGCACTGCTCAGTACAGTGTCAAGCTTTTTAGTGTGACAGCATCTGGACCATACAGGAGCACAATATTCTGCTGGGGCATATACCACTGCAAGTGTGGTGGTTCTGAGCACTTTGAAGTTGGCACCCCATGCCATGATGGCTAAACATGTTAAGGCAGGTACATGTGCAGAGACTTAACTGATGACCTTCTGAATGGGATGTTTATAGGTGAGGGCATGGTCTAATGCAGGGGTGGGCAAAATGTAGCCTGTGGGCCGGATCTGGTCCACCAGACCATTCTATCCAGACCATGGGGCCCCTAAAAAAAAATTAGAAAATTAATATTTATCTGTATCTGGCTGCCTGTCAAAGATGACAAGGCACCAGGGGCAGTGGGACTGAGGGGGAATTGGTGGCAGAACCCAGCAGCCGCAGCAGCAAGGCCCATCTGGCCCTGCCCCTCTCCCCCACCCCCCACTAGAAACCTCTGCTGAGCAGAGGCTGCCAGCCTGGGACCCTGGGTTTTTTCCCGCCTCTCTCCACTGGAGAGAGAAATTCAGATAAGGAGGGGGCAGGGGGAAGGCAGGGGAGGACTCTGGGCGATCGCTCCAGTCCTCGGGGCTGCGGGCAGGAAAGTGGGGAAATGGCAGCGGCAGGCAGGAGGGAGTGGCAGCAAGCGGGCGTGTAGGAGCACAGCGACAGTGGGGCGGGGGCGCAAGGCCCAAGCCAGTGCACTGGGGTCTGCACCCCCAGAGCGGGGTGGCAGGGGCTGTATGGAACTGGGCTGGCTTTCCCTTCTCCCTGCTGGTGCAGCCTAGCCCAGCTCCATAGGGCCCATGCCACCCCACTCTGGGCCCCTGCCAGTGCTATCCACGGTGCACTGGTGTGGGCCCCACATTCCTGCCCAGTTGTCACTGTGCTCCCATGTGCCTATTCACTGCCACTCCCCCGTCGCTTGCTACTGCCATTTCCCTGCTTTCCTGCCCACTGCTGCTGCTCCTCTCTGTGCCCCTGCCTGCCGCTGCAGCACCACATGGTTTCCGGCTGAAGCCCTGGGTCACAGGACTCAGCAGGAGCCAGCCTGAACCCTGCGATTCTTGGCTGGCTCCTTGCAGTGCCAGCCAGGCTGGTCCAGCTTCTGCTGTGTCCTGCGGTCTTGACTGTGCATCTGGGACATGGTGCTGGAGTGGGGTTGGGGAGAGGCAGGAGAAGGGCAGCTGTGGCAGAGGGGAGGGGGAAGTGGCAGTGAGTGGGAGCACAGGGCTCATACCAGAGCCAGGAGCGGCATTAGCGTGGAACCCAGGCTTAGAGGAGCATTGGTGGGGCCTCTGCCTGTCGTGGGGGGGCTGTGGGCAAACCCTTCCCCTCTACATATGCCTCAACCTTCCCTAATCCCCCTCCCCCCCCCACACACACAGCCCCCACAAACCCCATACCCACTCACATCCCACACATACACACACACACACCACCTGCCCCCCCAACACCCCACGCGTGTCCACCGCCCCACAAATCCCACACACACCCACAGCCCCCCCACAAACCTATACCCATCCATACCTCCCGCAGTATACAAGAGTAAGACCTCATTTTAAGCTATTATACAATCACCACTATGTACACTACAGGAACACATGTCAATCAGGACAAAAATATTTTTTGAAATGAAGTTCATGAATGTTGTAGTAGATGTTTGATTTTTAGAATATAATTTGGTATTTTTCTGGTTCTGAGATGGAAAACCTCCTTGCTTAAAGAAGTACTTTGGGGGCAAGGGGAGGGACTTCTAGGGGCAAAGGCCAGGGGGCGGGACTTCCAGTCCCAAGATGGCGAGCAGGGGGTGGGGCACCCATCAAGGGGCGGGGCTGCCTTTGCAGCCTTCAACAGCTTGCCAAAACTCAGTAAGTGGCCCTCCTCCGAAAATAACTGCCTGCACCTGGTCTAATGCACTTCTTAGGTAGGTTGGGGTATGCTTAAGGGAAAGGATGTGGTTGCCTACTGTGATATGCAGCATAGTCCTGGCTTGATGACTGCCTAGGTGGAAGAGTGATGATACTGATTTATTGATGCTCAACTTTAAGTGCTACTTGGGGAGGTGGTCAATGATGAGTTCCATGTCAATACTCAGTATCTTTTCCAGGTGTCGTGTTAGTTCCTTAGGCAACTATGGTGACATTGTCAGCATACATATGTCACTTCAATACTGTATGCGGGAAGTCTGAGATGTATGCATTGCACTGATCTTGGGGGACTCATTCTTCAGAGTTTGTACTCTGCTTTTATCTCCTTGGCTAGTAGTGAATGTGACTGATCTGCTGGAGATCACGTTCATGATGAAAATGCACAGCTTGCAGTCAGATATCGTAGAGTGTAGTTTACATTTAAGGCCTTGGTGCTGTACAGTATTATAGGAGGCTATAAGGTGGATAAAGATCATGCCTGTTTTCTGCCTCATTTCAAATCCATTTTCTGTGTCAGATATAGGTAATGTAACTTGGTCAGAAATTCATGTATAAACATCTAGAAAGTAATAGACATCCAAAAATCTGGAGAAAAGCTGATGTCATTGCTGTCCTGAAACCCAATAAACCACCAGAGGATCTGAAGAGTTTCTGACCCATCTCATTACCCTGTGTTAAATACAGACTCATGGAGCGCATAATCCTGAGTAGAACAGAAAACATCATTGATCCCCAGTTCCCAAAAGAAAAAGCTGGCTTTCAGAAAAAGCAGTGTACCATTGACCAGAAAGAGACAAGCAAATAGCTTGTTTGTTTCCTCCCCTAAGTCATAAGCACAGCTTCACTTCCTATGATGGCCATTTTTCTGTCACTTTTCAGAACTATGTCTTACTTTTAGGGCTGTAAACAGATATTATATTTGAAGCGGTTCTGATTGTCCTGGGTTTCAACCTGGACCAAAACCCAAGCTGCACACATGCCAAGCTGCATTGCTGCCCTTCTGTCAGGAGGCAGTCAGCAGGGCCATACAGCCTGACAGGTTGTCCCTGGAATGACTGGCAATTAACTGCAGTAACTTGGGGTTAATTTAGGTCAGGAATGCTCAACCCCTGGCCCATGGGTGAGATCTGGCTCTCGGTATCATATCATCTGGCCCACAAAGCTCTCCACAGATCTGTGAAGAGCCCTGTGGACCATGATGCTTCATACTAGATTGGGTATGCAAGGTGGTGCAGGGTCCAATTTGGGTGTGCAGAGCCAGGTGGAGATACTGTGGGCCCCTGGAGCCTGATCTCACCCCATGGGACTGGGCAGGCGGGGCACAAAGCCCTGGAGCCCAGTCCTCTTGTGGAGGATTGGGCAGAGCCAATCCAACTGAGCCTAGGGTACTCATTTGGCCTGAGGGACCACTGACTTCAATTTATACAGCATTGTGTGTGGTGGTTTGGGGGAGGGGCAAGTGTGGGGGTGCAGAACATTTGGCACATTTCATCTGGCATACTTCACAGATACGTGAAGTGGAACAGTGGACTCAGGTCTGTAATCCTAGGACAGTGGTTTCCAACCTTTTTAAGTAGGAGATCACTTCTGGAATTTAAAAGCAAGCCAAGATCTACACCCCTCCCCCACCCCCCAGCAGGTAAGTCTGTGGGGAGGGAAGTGGGGACAGATCAAGGCAGAGGGAGAAAAAATTATTTGGGGGCGTGCCCCCCACCGCAGGTAAATCTGTGGGGGAAGAGGCGGGGGAGGGAAAGGCCCGTAGGGGGGGCAGGGCAGATCGAGGCCCCAGCCCTAGCCCCACTTCCTCCCTCACTGCAGGGGCCTTGAATTTGCCCCTCACACCCAATGGCAGTGAGGGCGAGAGTGGGGCTGGAGCAGGGGAAGGCCCTGCAGCTGGGGCATTACAGGATGGAGCTGCAAGTGGCTTGTCCAGGGCATGGGGGGGAGGGCACGCACCCCAGGAGGGCCCAGGGGAGCATGCCCCCAGATCTGCATGTGAGGTGGGGCAGGCTGCAACTGTGGGCTGAGTCTGGGCTCTTCCTGGTGGGGGATGGCTGGCCTGCCGAGAAGAGCCCGGCCTGCAGTGGCAGTGGTGCTGGGAGTGGAACTATGGGGGCGAGGGGCTATAGCCCCTCCAATCCCCCCTCCCAGCACTGCCACTGCTCACCCCAAGCGCAGCGCAGCCTCCCAGTCCCAGCCCACAGTGGTAGTATCTCCCCCACCCCATGCAGATCCTGGGCATACAGTGAGGGGAGGGGAAGGCTGCACTGGGGTGTTCCCACCAGAGGCTACGCTTCTCTTTACTCGGGACAGGTAGTGGTGCTGGGACAGGGGTGAAGGGGGATGCAGTGAATTTTCAGGTGACTGCAGCCCCTCCACTCCCCCTTAGCCCCCCTTCCAGCACTGCTGCTGCAGGCTGGCCTCTTCCTGGCGGGCCAGCCCCCATGGCGGGAAGAGTCCAGCCTCAGCCTGCAGCCCACCCCACTCTACCCTGTGTGCAAATCCAGAGACATGTGCCCCCTGTGCCCTTCTATGGTGCATGCTCCCCCCCGGCGCCCCCCAAATGAACTGCTCACAGCTCCTTCCCTCCCTGGCTGCAGGGCCTGTCCCTGGTCCAGCTCCAGTTCCTCCATCACCACTACTGCAGCCGCCCATGCTGCCCTGCATTTGGGGAGGATACGTGCCCCCCATCTGTGTGTGGCAGAGGTGGTTGCTGTTGCGGTCTGGGCTTTGCACCACAAGCCCCTCTGCAGCTGGCCCA
>NW_005841925.1:2496766-2504649 GCF_000455745.1 Alligator sinensis
ATGATTCCCCCCAGGCTCCAATCCTCCTACCACCCAGCCGGCCTGGGGCCCCACTTACTTTCCCCTGCTCCTGACTGGGCCACACCGTCCCTCCCTTACCATGGGGGCCTCTATCTGGCCTCCACCCTTTCCCTTCCCAAGACTGACCTGCTGGGCTGGGAGTGGGGTGGGGGGGTGCACACATGCATGCATGTGCCCAGGCCCCCAGCATAGGATCGACTAAAAGATGCTCCTCGATTGACTGGTCGTTCAGGATCGACCCCTTGGGGACCACTGTCCTAGAACAGAAGAGTTTTTCCCTGGAGAAATGAGACATCTGTTAACAGCCTTACTACACTCATTCATGACTTCATTTGGAGGTGCAAACTATTCCACTATTTATTAAAAAAACAAAAATCCACATCTAGGAAAAAATATGGATATGAGGGAGGGATCTGAGAACCAAACTCATGAAAATAACCTTTGAATTAAGCAAAAATGTTGGGTCTCTTCACAGGTATTTTTAGCAAGCTAATTTCTAGACTATTTTTAAAAGGAGGAGGGGTGCGGGTGAAACAGAGCTGTTTGTTTGCAGGGCTTTTTACTTCTGTTTCATCTGTCAGCTGAGCTCCTAAGTCCATTCTGTCAACCAGGGAGCACTTATCTAGGTTGTGACAAAGAGTGGCTACGTTTGAAACCATATGTGTATTTTTGGAGACATTGTACATAGTATGTGCAAAATGATTCTTTTCAACAAAATGTAAAGCCAATTTCTTGTGTCCCTTGAGCAAAGGCCGCGGATTTCTCAGAGATTGGCCATGTCGGTTTAAGGTCAGCTCTTGAGCCTTTTTTTGAGCCTTTTTTTTTTTTTTGCAGAGGTAATTAAAATAAATGAGGATAGAGCATTTATTACAGTGAGAAAAGTAACTGTTCTGTAAAAAGGAATGTGCATTTCAACTTTCCAGGTATTTGAATGTTAAATTGCATGTATATATATGCAGGAAGTTATATTGGAAAGTTTTAGTCCCAAAGGCAAATCTTTTGGCAGATTGAACACATCAAACTGTTACGCGTTTTCTGTCTCAAACTGCTTTGCAGAGGGGATGAGTAACAGCAGTAGCAACAGCAATAATGCAGGATAGGAAGCTGTTACAAATCATTGCATACCACCATAGTTCCCATCCCCCAAATTATTCCAATTAACCAATCAAATCCCAGAGTGCTCTTACATTTTAGGCAACTGTATCCCAAGGTTACACAGGCAGAGTAGCTGAGTAATATGCCCAAGGTAACCTTGTTAATTCAAAGTCAGGCAGAATACAGGGTAGATTTGCACCTTACAGACTAACTAAATCATAGTTGTATAGCATGAGTTCATTGTTTCAGCTGGGACAGAGTTTGCAAAGATGCTGGCTTTTAGCTGCTTAGATGATTCCTCTCTCTTGGCATACTGCTCTAGGAGAAAACTGAGGTACTTGGCAGCGAGAACCAGGGGTCTCCTGAGTATGGTGCAGGGTGAGGCTGTTGGCAAAGTAGGAAAGCATTAGGCTGTAGAGCAGGAGTGTGCAATTATTTCGACTGGCAGGCCGTTTAACGAGTCTTGGTGAGCTGTTGAGGGCTGCAGATATGAAATCTTTTAGAAGATATCATTTTAACACATTATAGATAAAAAAAACACATACTAAAAATTAAACATCTACTATAACATTTTTATTTTATTTTAAAAAGTAATTTTTGTCCCAATTTGTTTTTTGAATAGTATATATAGAGGCAATTGCATAATAGCTCAAAATAAAGTCTTAGTCTTGTATATTGTGTGTGTGTTGGGGGGGGGGAGTTGCAGGGGGCATGTAGGGGCATGTGCACGTGTCTTTGGGGGTGCTCCCTGGGTGCTAGTTCCCAGGAGCCAGCTGGGGGTGGGGAAGGGAATGGGGTGCGTTCAGCAGAGCTCGCCTGGGCGGTGTGGTGCAGGTGCAGTCCACAGCTGCCCTCACAGCGCTCTGCATAGGGTCAAGCCCTGCGCACTCCTACCTGCACCCACCAGTGGCCCTGGCTCCAGCTCTGGCCCTAGCCCCAGCCCTGGCCAGCGTGCACAGCTTCTTGGTGGGGCTGAGCCTTCTGAGGCTGCAGCTGCCCGGGTGCTGCTTGACTCCTACCTCCAGCAGCATCTCCTCCTCCTGACCCTGCTGCGCCAGTCCAGGCAGGAGGGAAGCTGCAACTGGGTGGCTCCTGCCCCAGTAGGCGGGTCTGCAGCTTCTGGTTGCTTTGCACACACTCAGCCACCCACAGTGGTTAGTGGGTTTGGGTGGGAACACGGTGCAGGCTTCCCTGAGTAGAGCTCGGCCCCATGCAGAGTGCTGCAGGTCAGATCCAGTCAATTGGTGGGTACGTCGAGTGGGCCAGATTCAGTCAGTTGGTGGGCTGGATCCGGCCCTTGGGCCATATTTTGCCCACCCCTGCTGCAAAGAGTGTCTTCCAGACTGATCAGAAAGGTACCAAATTGCATATTCTACCAACCTGGTCTCTCACTTACCATCAAACTTCCTTGTGTTCTTTTTTCTTTTTCTCAGTAGCATTTGAATGCCTCTGGTTTTGGTCATGCTCGCATGTATATCATTTGAAGCATTCAGAGTTTAGGGTACCTATTTGTCCCAGTAGCTTTCAGCAGTTAAAGTAATAAACTGATGAGCCTGTCCCAGGCCTGTATGATAAAAGGGGTAAAAGACTGGCTCCTCTCTACCATTCACAGGTTTATGATTTAACATTTTTAATAGCCTGACTGTGAAAGAAATCTGTTCTCTGCTGGTAACCAGAAATGTTTTGAGTTAGAAGAGACTAGTTCCTATCACCATCTTAATTAACCTCCCCTCCTTACCAGGTTTCTCATCTTTGATACTGTGCTTTATAGTGCCTTGTCAAAGACATTCAGAACAGTCTTCCTTCCTAGGTCTGTTCCTATACTGCTCATAAATCACTGTGAGAGATGGCATTTACCCCATCCTTTCATAGTATTGCTTGTCTTTTGGGACCTCCTTCTTGGTAGTCCCTCGTGGTAGAACCAAGCACTATTGTGGCTATCTGTACCTATAAGACCATTCCACTTCAGAGCTGCATTTAGGAGAAAATGCATCAGGTGAAGAAGAGCAGAAAACTGGGGATGTGGGAAGGAGAGGATGAGGGACCTACCTCTCAGCAAAGTTTCAATAAATAATGTCATGGGGCTTTGTTACTTGGATCTTGCCCTTTCAAGCAAAACCTGTTATCTGCACAGATCAGTGTACTAGGAAGAAATGTGTGTATGCACAAGCAGTAATGGAGAAAATAAATAAACAGAGTCCATTTGGTGATGCTTTATCCTTCCTTATTTGTGTTTCGCTTGCTAATTCAGCCCTTCACACATCCCTCTTTGCAGTTCATGCGAATTAATAAGATTCTTGTGTATTAATAAGTTTCTTCTGTTGATCTCTCCTCCCATGTAAGCATCTGTGTGTTAAGAATTTCAATGCTTTTAAATTCAATGCTGTTAACAAGCACACCAAGGGAATTAATACATCTATTTATGTGCATTTACTTTAATGGTAGTTCAGAAAAACAAAGCAGGAAAAAAAATCCCTAGCACTTTGTAGCATCTCTAAGCAGCTCTCACATAAAGGTTAATCCTCTTCAGTACTGAAACCTTTACAATCAATCTTTGCTCGTGTCTTAGAAGCCTTTTAAAATTTTACTTTGCTCATAAAGAAAGCTGAATCACTGAATAAATATTGTTAATGTTCTCAAAACACGAATGTCAAGGCTAATGGATGGGCAACATTCATGCACTTAATATCCCTTGCTTGTAAGCAGGAATAATTGCAACTTTCAGAATAGTTTGATGTGAAGGATGGGCCCTTTTAAGACCTTGGATTGGAATGGAAGACAAATTGGCAGTGAGCAGTTGGTAATTAAGTAGCATTCAGTAACATGACCTACTATGGCTCAATGATGCTGAAGGCCCAAAGAACAGGAAACAAGCTGAGAATCAGGAAGCAGTTAAGTTTGTGCTCACCACATCTCCTGCTGAGAGGCTTCTCAAGAAAAGTCATGTTCTTCTGTCAGGGACCTGGGGGACTCTAACAAAAGTCAGGTTTATGCTGTCTTATTGTTTCAGGCTTTGACTTGCATCTAAACAGGCTAGGAGATAGTGGTTTACACATGCAGCTTGAATGACAATTACCTCAAATTAGTTTGGATTGTCCCAGGAAAAAAAAGTGTTATCTCGGTACTTTGCAAATACTTAAAGTAGAATAATGGTTTTATACTCCATAGGATCTGAGTGAAAGTAGAAATCCAACATCAGATTTTAGCCTTGCCGTTTCTTCCACTAGATGACTGGATCCTTCTTATCCAAAGTTGTCATTTGCTTACCTTCCCGAGATTTTTTTTCCCCCCATGTTCCAAGCCAAATCAGCCAAATCAATTCCAAATCTGTGAGTCAGTCCAGAACCATAAGTGGCCCTACTGCTGGCAAACATCCTCCACTTCCATCTGGGGCTTCAGATGTTCTCAAATCCTTTGGCGGGCATCCAGTGGCAGGTCCAAGCCCAGAGGCTTGGAGTTCAGATGCCCATGAGTTTTCCTTGCCCTCAGCAATATGGCTGCAGGAGCAAGCTAAGGAGGAGTCTCCATTTCCATAAAGTGGACTTAAAGCCAAGATTTCCACACTCCAGCAGCTAAGTGGGAGGTTAATTATGTCATAACCCAAAGGTATGATTTTGTGTGTGCTTCGGCACCAGAATTATCCCCGCCAAATTACAGCTTCGTTGCACGGTGGAGTTTTCTACTGCAGAGGAAAACTCTGGTGCAAGGACGAGTTTCCCGCCTATTTGCAGCTTCTTTTGCAGGGTGCATTGCTCAAGTTGCAAGAGAAATGCACGATGCAAAAGAGTTCCCGCCACCCGCATGCAAATTTGTGTCCCGCTATTGGCTAGTTCTAAATTATTCCCACGTGGCGGCTAGCGATTGGCCTGTTAGCCATATAAAAGGCTTGAGCGGTTTCCGCCCAAGCCGAAGAGGACTCCACATCCATCTTGCGGGGACTCTAGGGACACGGCAGGGAAGTAAAGACCCCTGTGTGAGATTCAGAGGAGCTTGGCGACTTGATCCATTGCCCACCTCTTCCCGTCTTCGAGCGATAAAAATTATAAGACGTATCTACGAGTCCAATTTTGGTGGCGCGCTCACCCAGAGCATCCGGAGCTCTGTTTCCGTGGAGCCTAGCAAACTCCACATGACCGTTTGTGTTGTCTTTGTCTGTAACCGCAACTCAAGCAAGTTTTCCAGCCTACACCACGACCATCTCTGGTGTAAGTAAACAATCTTTAAAACTACCGCTACGAGTCTGTACCTAATTCTAGCTTGTCGCGCCCCTCTCTCCGACCCCGCGTGCCCGGGCTGCTGGCCACAGCCCGCGTGCAGCACGAAAAAGGGCCTGGCTCGCGCCCGGCCCGCACAAATTATACGTTACTTTGGTGGGTACTACCCCTGTGCCAGGAGAGCGGTCATCCCCAGGCACAACTAAGAAAACCGCCTTGGTGGTCACAGTGTTCCCCTGCCAGGCAAGCAAAGGCACTACACATGATCTGTGCCAAAAAGCCTGAGAAGCTTGCCTTCCAGAGTTGATAAAGTAATGGCCAGTGTTGCACTTTGTAGGATTCGAAACATAAAGCAGAGATGTCCCTTTTCAACCCAATTTCTGGCCCAGAAAGGTTGCATAGGGTGCTTTCTTATCACTCTTGGACAGCTATTTTAGAGAGAAATAGAACTATTGCTCAGTCTCACTTTTGCACTCACTGTTGTCCTTAGCAATAATCTTCTTTCCTTAGTGCTTTGGTACTGCTCAGAAATGTCTTCTACCTTGTTAGTATATTGTGCTTAAGGAAATTATTCTTTTGGGCCTGGTCTTCTCTTATCAGTTTGGCTCCAATTAACTATAATAGCAGCCCTGCGTATGCTGGAACAGAGCTGAACATGTGTCTGTACCTATTACAGCATAGGTGACTTTTTAGCTTGCTTAAAGCACAAGTGGCTTTTTGTTAGTGAACCAGTAGTTTTGAACTGTGTTCCAAAATGCTTTTTAAAGTCAGTACCAATAAGGCTTTCAGTTTTCCCCAGTGAACTCCTTTAAAGCTGTACAAGTTGGAGCTGGGAGTAGTGTGCTTGCATAGAGGTTTAATAGTGAAAATGAACACCAAATAGGTTTCAGATATTCTAATTAGAGCTCTGGGTTGGGTTATGTTAGAGTTAAGTACATATTGGTGAGAGAGAACTTTTGAAGACTTCAGTAGCTTTTTGTCTCTCTTTTGCTTCTGATGAATCTATTTAGAGCACAAAGAAGAGAGATATTTCCCCTCTATATAAGCTCTTCTAAGAAGTTTTGTAAGGGCCTTGCTATATATTATGTTTTGCGTGTTTTATATTTAGGTTGTAGTAAGCATGAAGACAACTTCAAGTTTTCTGAGCAGTTGCAAGTTGATGCTTACTATGATCCAAATATAGATTGTCGTACCGCACTGGAGTTTCAAATCAACTTTGATGTAAGCCCAGGACTGAGACTGAAAATTACCTGATCTCACCTCTGGGATCACAGTGCAGCAGATTCAAGGCTCCAGTGTGGTGGAGGGCCTGGGAGTGACACCAGCACCACCCAGGAGCCTGTCTCAACCCCTGCAATGTACTGGAGCAAACAACTGCTTGTCAGGCCCCAAGCCTCCAGTTTGCACCATGAGTCTCCTTGTTGTATTATCTGTGTGGAGCAGTCCAACATTAGTTCAATGTGTGTTAGCTAATATGATCTGGAGATGCTCCTCACTGGAAGAGACCTAACTTTAGTATGCTTGTGATGGCACTTAGTATGTGCTTCACTGCTTGAATGCTCAGGCACTAACATTGTAAATTCAGTTAACACGTGCTAAATGTAACGTGTAAGAAGGTCCTAAGAGTTACAATTCTTTTCCAAACTAAACTACTAATGAAATAACTGTTTTTCTTTTTTCAGCCTCCTTTGCATTTTTGCTCTTGACATAATACTGTTCATTACAGTTATGGTTACATATGTTGGCCTTGAAATACTGTTTCGTCAGACTGACTGTGAAATACCTAGCCATACATGATGATGCGACATTACTTTTCAACTTGTAGTGCATCCATACCTAGCATTGTCTAGATTTCAGACCACAAAGTATTGTAAAGAAGCAAGCAATAACAAAAAAACTTAATGCCGGAACAGCTTAATTCTGAGATAGGCTGAAGTTTATCTACTTGCAAGTAATTATGAAATGTGTACAGTTACTCAATCAGAATTTCAACCAGGGTCAGTGGACAGGGCGTCTTCTTGCTCATAAATTGTTCTCTTATAAGCTCTGGTCTGTTGCACCACTAAAATACAGTGAGGGCAAATGATAGCAGGAGAATAAGGCAACCCATCTCTTCCAGCCATTGCATCTCTACTCTGTAACACTGTAGCTCAGAATTGGAACCGAGGACTGTGGTACCTTCTCTGCTACAGGGTGCATCTTTGTTACAGGCTTTGGTAAAATTACATAAGTGTTAGTTTTCTACTTCTCCTCCACTTGTGGTAGGGACAGAAATTACACATAAACCAGTATAAATGATCGAAACTAGTTCAAATCTATAACACAGCAGAAATTCATTGCACATAAACCGCTTTCAAAATGGCCGATTTAAGATAAACCAGGATGGATGTAGTATCAGACTTAACTGATTTAGGTTCAAATGGTTTATTGAACTTCTGTCCCAAATCCCCTCCAGATTCAAGTTAACTCACAGCCTCCCAGCATCCCAAGATGCTTTGCACCTCCCCTGCAAACCCCCCCCCCCCCCCCCCCCCCCCCGGGGGGGGCCCCCAC
>NW_005841925.1:2504828-2534063 GCF_000455745.1 Alligator sinensis
AGCAGAGCAGGGAGACATGCTCTTGCACTGCCCCCTGCCTCCCACCAGCTTCTGGCCTGTGCCACTGCAGGCATGTGGCTGCATTTCCAGAATCAAAAGTGAATGTCTGTTCACTTGTTTATCAGTTCAATCTACGCAGTTTAGATTAACCTGTGAAGATTGAATCAATTCAGCCTCAGGCTTTTTGACTGTCTGTACTTAGCCTTGGTGTTAGTTGCATCAGCTAGTTTAGTTCAAATGATACTGACTGAAGAACTAACAGGATCATATGCCATAAGAAACTGTTCTGTATTAATATAAGGAGAAGTATAACTAATATCTCCCTTTTCAATTTTGTTGTCTTCAGTGAAGACCATAGCTCTTCTTTGCAAGTTCATTCCCTCCAGGTTATTCCTTTGCATGGTAGATGATTCTTGCAGTGACCGTGTTGGGTCTCTTGCAGACTGCCACCCATACAGACTGTGGTTCAAATGCTTATTGCAGATTATCAGTGCCTGGGAAGCTTCCCATGCTCATTTGGAAACATGTTGTGGTGTGATTGGAAGGCTGTTCCATTTCTCTTAACCAGGGTTTTGTGTGCAGGTTCTAAAACTGGCCCAGCATCTGGGAGATGGGAAGTTGCCTTCAGGTGATTGCATGCATATTGTGCAAAGCAAAGCAAATAGCCTGGGTTCCAGGACAGTGGCCTGATGAACAACACTGTCTTAGCAGTATTGATGGATTGATCTATTCAGTCACTTTATAGGAAGGTGCAAGTGCCAACTGCAAAGGTGCTTGTGGTATCCAGGTCCCTTAATTTCTTTGCAATTCTGTTGCTTATGTTAGTCTGATCTCTGTGTTCAGAGTATGCATGCAGTGAAGTAGCTAATGTTTTCTGAAGGATTCCCCCCCCCGCCTCTTCTATGACTGTTTTCAGATGCCCACATGGAGCTTCCTGTGATTTTTTGTGTGTGAGGGCAGGACTTGGCCTTTCCCTTTATCAACGTAAATGCCTAGCCCTGTAGGAATCCAGCTGGCCCAAACTTTGGTATAATATAAGAGTTCTAATGTTGCGGGGCTTTTAACCTTCATACATCTCAGGAAAAACCTGATTTTGAGTGTAGGCATGTGAAGAAAAAATGCACAGCAACCAATCCTGCAGTCCTTGATGGGGACAAAACTCCTACTTGCTCAAATCCAATTGTTTGCCCATGCAAAGACCACAGATTTAGCAGCTGTGCTCACTATGTGCAAGCGCCAAATGCACTTTGTTTCTGCAGCTTTTCATTCACAGCCTAATTTTAGCTTTGGGTGAGGTTGGAAGTTGAAGTTCTCAGCAAAGCTTTTTTTCTATTAGCAGTCTCCCAAAATATTCCCCAGACTGTGTGCACATTTGCTTATTATCTCCTTTTTCCTCTCCTTTTTTGCTTTTTACAGCTTCTGACATGAAGAAAGATATTGACACCTTAATAGCACAGGAAAGAGCTGAGATCATCGCCAAGTATGAAAAGGTACTAATCTGTCAACCAGCCACAGTGCTGCTTAAGAGTTTACCCATCTGGGGAATCAGGAGTGCCTAATCCAGTAAAAGGGGATGTCTTCTTTCAGACATTACCCAGTACTATTACACTACACCACCCACCATTTTCTGGCTTCTGCCCAAAGAACTGAAGAATTCAGGCAACATTTGAGGGTGTATAATTAGCTCATGATGAAGGTTTTGCAGATGGGCTGAGGCACCTCCATTTGGTCAGTTCAAATATAGGTTCCACTATCTCTACCTGAACAAGGCAAAACCAAAGAACTCTCATTATCAGTTTCCTTCTCACTTCGTACTGGGTTTCCATTTTCCCCATGTTATTCAGCCCGCCTCCCTCTGCGGTTTTGAGGTTGTCACCATTTGACTTGGACCACCAGTTCTGTGACTAGGAGACCTGACGGTGTCAGCAGAGAGACTGAACGGGCTTGGAGACCAAAAAAATAATAGGACTTGTGCTCTTCAGTGCTGTATCCCCTTGCAGATGAGAATGGGTTACACTTTGTCATAGCCCTAATTATGTGCATGCATTCATGGCTGAGGCACGTGGGCCAGGCAGTACAAAGGGAGACCTGCTGGCTGAGACCTGTGTTACACCAGAGTCCTTTGCTCTCATACCATTCCTATAAGTGTTAAGAACTAGTGCATTCATGCTTTGAGGGCCTTGCACTGTTGGCATCATTTCAGGGGTGACTCTTGTCATCTTTTGCTTTGCAGGGAAGACAGGAAGGAGCTCAGATTGACCCATGGGAAGATGCTGACTTCACCCTGTATAAGGTCACGGACAGATTTGGATTTCTCCAGTAAGTTACTCCCTCATCTTATTCCAGCTGCCCTTGGTGGTGTGTTGATGTAGGTTGTTGACCTGGCAGTGGCTTCAACACCTTTGTTGTTGGCTGTTTGATTAGTCCCACATGTATAAAGTGAAATGGATGTATTGTCTGCTTGTCTTTGAACAAATGGAAGCTTTCTGAGGTGGAAATTTTCCACCATTCAAGGATTCTCCCAAAGTGCTTTGAACAAACACAGTCTTCCTTGAAAATATTTCAGGTGGTCAGGTGGGAGAATCTGACAGTAGGCCAACAGTTTAGAAAATCCATGACGGCAGCCATTATGTTCTCAGAAGAATTTGAGAGAGAAACTATTTCTTGTTGGCCAAGGCTAGAGTCAGAGACTGCCTGTCTCAGCACTCATCTGGTTTTGTTCACAGACTAGAACAGAGCACTGCCTCAGTACAAGAGTGTGCATCTTATGTTTCTGGGACTTGGAGCATCATGCACTTGCACCTTGGCATGCATGGGGAAGTAGAAGCAGAGGAAACAACTCTTTTGGGACCTCTCACTTCTGTCCTAAGCAGTTCAGCTGGTCAAGAATTGGAATGCCTTTCCTGGGGAGAAAACACCCATGTTTTGATGCTCACTTTTGTGCCATATTTCAACAAAGTCAATATATCTTATGGAATGGGAAGTCCAGGAATTTGAGTCCTTTTCTTGAGACTGTTTTGATCAAAGCTAACCCCTTTGGTGTTCCCCTATGAAAGCATTTTGGTTTAAACTAAATTGAGATACCTTGGCTTAGTTAAAAAACCAGACTGCATCTTCCCAAATTCCTGCAGTGCATCATGGGAGCTGTAGTTCAGGTGTCTCCTGCTCAGATTCCTTTCTGTGGGCTGGGATCACTAGCTGGACTCCCATGATGTGGCATGGGACACCCCATGACTCACTGCTTTGACTCATGTAGAGCATGGAGGATAGTACATCAGGGAGGTATAGTACAAATGAGGAACTCCAGCACAGAGACAATGAGGGAATGAATAAGGTACCATGACACCTCCAAGTAGATGCAGTTAACTGTAGCATTAAGCTGTAGTGTTTTGATTAGTACCAAGGCTGACCTTAAAGTGAAATATTTTTTGTTCCCAATTTTTCTAAAAGAACATCAGGTATGTCCTGCAAGTGGGATTTTTCCCTTGGAAACAGCATTTACTGTTGAAAATAGGGTGGTAGAAGATTTGCTTACCTGTTTTACTAAAAAACCACTTCTAACCCTAAACTTTCAACAAACAATTGATTTTCCTTTCAGGCAGGCCATCTCTGTAAAGCAGTGAATTTTTGCTTCAACACTTGATCAATGCATGTTTCCACTATGTACCGTGTAGTGCTTCAAACGTTTCTTGCCTGTAGATTCAATCACTAATTCTTACTCTTTCAGTGAACACGAGCTGCCGATCCGCAGTGCAGTGGAAGAGAAGGTAAGAACTGGAAGAATTTTACTGCCTGTTGAGATCAGACCTTGTAAAACACAGTGCTGAACAGGGAGGTGATGGGGCCTGCTGTTTAACAGCAAGTAAAGACCTTAGGCATGGCACATGAGCACAGTTTTCTTCCAATAAATAAAAACCAGCTTCACCTCAGCTGTGGCTGTGAAGTTAATGGAGTAACTCCTTACCATAAAGCCATCACAGGAAATCTGCTCAAAGAGGGGCAGCTCTCAAAGTGTTGCATGCTGGGGCAAGCCAACCACTATATGCTATGGAAGTGATGGAAACTCCTAGTGGTGTTAGCTCAATTTGGAGCAGGGAAAATGGAGAGCTGAGGTACTCTACTAAGTTTCTGTCCTGTGGTAAGTATTGAGCCCCCAGCTAAGTTCACTGGTTGCAAGTCCTCAGATGTAGCTAGTTATTCAGTACTGATGGAATAAAAACTGCAGTGAGAGGAGGTCAGAATCAGATTCTACCCTGAGTTGTGGGACCAGTCTTTTGAACATTAAGGAAGCTGAGCAGGGCGTGATGTTGACATGTTAATCTTAAACCTTGTGCATTGGTACAGCTGCCAGTAGATCACAGCCCCCTTTCTGATATTCAAGCCACGGTTAGATGGCTCTGTCTCAGCAGAAGAGAACTATTCTGTTAGGGGAGGTTTCTCTGCAGGTTCAAAGAAGCCCAAAATTATTTCAGAAAAAGAAATTGATTCAGTTTTTACTAAGCCTTTAGTTTCAGGATCTCGGAGTGTAAGAGTTCATAACTGCACTGCAGTTTGTGGGGGAGGTCATTCTAGAGCTTACCTCTGAGTGCAAATCCTTGTGACATGCTTAGATTGTGAGTGATAGGGTATGAACAGAGGCTTCCTGTCAGCTCAACTGGTAAAGTTTACTTCCTTACCACCGCAAGGGACCTGCTTGCTTTGCAGTAACATGACTGTCCAGTTTCCAGATCAGAACCCTAACTGGGACTAAGTCTTCTCTAGCAGCTATCTGCCATCTGGTAGACGCAGTGTGGAGCAGCTTGTGGTTGGGTGTGCGCTGTAGCATCTGTGACTGTCAAGGAATGCTCCTTTTGCAAGAAGGGTCTATGTACCCAGCCTGGGCATTTCACTGGCCTCTGCTGCACTTCATTCCTTACTTTGGGAAGAGGCTGTTTACCCCTGCAAGCGCTTCTCATTATTTCTTGTCAGTGCTACAAAAGGTGTGTGTATGAAACTGAATGTAAGATGATGTTATCACAGTTTAGTTTAATGAGACTGAAAAGTCCTTCTTCTGTAATATTATTTGGATTGAACTGATTTTTTTTCCAGCACAAACTGCAGGAGATTGAGCGAGTGGACAAATGGATAAAAATGCTGAAGAAATGGACCAAATACAGAAGCAGCGACAAGGTACGGAGAGGAAAAGATAATAAAACTAGTTATTTGTAATACTGTGGGGGAGCGGGGAATGGTGATGTAGCGCAGTTTGGAAAAAATGGCTTGCAAATTCTACCTTTAAAAGTTGAGTATGGTCTTGGAATGCCAGGTGAGGAGAGACTGTGGTTATGGCATGAGATCATCTTTTAAAAGAGTCCTTGAAATTCTGCCTTTCAAAATTTTGCACTTGTTCTCATTTGTGCAGGGGAAAAAAAAATCATGTCTACCTGGATTCTTGTGCATGAAAAAATAGTTACTGCATACACCAGGCTAACTTCCTTGTGCATGCATAATCTAGGAACCCCTATGAAAATTTCGCTAACAATAACCCACTTAGAGCTTTTCTGTAAGAGTGTTTTCTTGAGAGAGACATATGGGTAGGAGGGAGAGTATTTTTATTTGTCTAGTTTAGACCTGTAGTACTGTGTATCTTCTTTCTGATATGGCTGTCTAAACCCATTTAAGTTGCTATCTTAAAGCTGCTTGTGAGTGTCACTAATATGCCAAAATATAGGAGTTAAAATAAAGAACAGCAAGGCAAGTTCCAGTTATTTTAACAGACCATCAGATATTCACAGCACAAGCCCCAAAATATTTACTCAGCTCCTAGATCATTGATAAGATAGGACAGAAGCATAAAACTAAAGTTGCACTGATTGCATGGTAAGGCAAAAGGGTATAGCTTGGGTGTGATTTCCCAAACCCCGGGGACCTGGGTGCTGTGGGTTGGGTGGGCCACAAGGTTCTCATTTCTTTCTCATTAGGGTAGGAATGATCCCTCTGTCTTGTCTTATGAATATATTTTGCATTTCTTTCCTCTCCCCCTCGTATTTTGTCCTGCTAAAACACGGTGGCTTCACTGGTATCTGTAGATGCCAAGTGAAGCAATTTATAAATTCTTTGCAATGAGGTGCAATGTACATGCGAAAAATGAATTACTGTTACACTTTGGCTCAATATTAGATTGTGTATATAGATTCATAGATGCTAGAGTCGGAAGGGACCTCAACAGATCATCGAGTCTGACCCCTGCCTAGGCAGGAAAGAGCACTGGGGTCAGCCAGATGCCTATCCAGCCTTCTCTTAAAGACCCCCAAGGTAGGGGTGAGCACCACCTCCCTTGGAAGCCCATTCCAAATTTTGGCCACCCTTACCATGAAGAAATTTTTCCTGATATCTAGCCTAAATCTGCTCTCTGTCAGTTTGTGACCATTATTCCTTGTTACCCCAGGAGGCAGTAAAAAATGCTGTGATGATAACACAAAGGGATTTACTATTTCCCATCTTTTACAGTACTAGAACTAGAGAATGTACAATGAAATTATTAGGAACCAGGTTTAAAAATAAAGATCTTTTGCACACAACGTATACTTGACTTATGGAACTCGTTAGCACAAGATGGTGGAAGCTGATAATTTAACCAGGTTCAAAAGGGATGGGATACATTCATACCGGATAGGTCCATTGGTGAGTATTACAACATAGTGAAGGGTACAACTACAAATGAGAAGTTCTAAGCTGGAAGATGCTGGAAGAGAGACAGGGGACAGATCAGCTAGGATAAGCCCTGCAGAAATACTTTTCCCTTCAGCATCCACTTTCTGCTTCTATAAGAAGCAGGAACCGGGGCTAGATGGGTCTTTGATCTGACCCAGTGTGTCCTCATCATTTCCAATGTTATTCCAAATGGATTTTCAGATTGAAAGGTACACTTGCTTATGTGTGATTAGGTCCATATTTGATGTCAGCAGTGGCTGTTCTGAGGAAGAGCTATCAACTTGCTGCTGCTTCGTAGCCGGAAGCCCAGACCAAAATATCTATTCTTTCTGTTCACATATAATTCCAGTTGGCATCATCTTTAATATTCATTAACATAGGACAGGGAGTCTTGTCTAGTAGTTGGGGGCCAGGACTGGAAGCCAAGAATCTGTGCTTTTCAGATGAACGTTGAAATTGTTAGTTCTGCCAACAGCTTACTGGAAACTTGGGCCTAGCTTTTAACTTGCTGTGCTTCAATTTTTCTGATCTCAGTACTTCCATACGCATCTCTTGGGAATACTGAGGCTCCATTAACGTCTCTGATATTCCTTCGTCACCCCAAGTGTGTTTAAAAAGGTGAAGCGGGAATTTTGTTCATTTAAAAATCCCCCAAACCCTTTAATTCTCATAGCACTTCCCATGCACTAGTTGGATCAAGGGGATGGCACAGTGCCACAGAAGAAATAGACATGGAAGAAGTTATTGAACATCCACCCCAGCTAGCAGGGTCTGACAGTCCCTTTACTTATGACAAAGAAAGGGATGGCAAACTAACAATGAATGACATGATCAAATATGTTCACAGCAAAATAACCACAAAAAGATTCAGTTTTCTGCATCTGTTCAGCTTCCAACTTTCCTAGATATGGGAGTATTGGATTATGGGTGTTTTCTACTCTCCAAGTGAAAAAGATACTAAAAGAAACCGTGTAATTGTTTCCTTTTGCGTGATCTTGTTCAACAGAAGAAGGAAGGGTATTTTTTCTAGCCTTTATTAAGAAACATTGGAGACTTGAGCCTGCTTTAAGAGCAAGCATGATTGGGACCATCTGTGCAGAACAAAAGTGGATGGGGGAAGTGTGAGAAGTATCAGAACAGACTCCCTCATGCTAGCATCACCAATTCAAAGTGTTTTTTATAGATGCCCTAATTATGGAGGAATCAGTGGTGAAAAGGCATGAAGAATCTTAATGTTTTGTTGAAGGAACAAAAAAGGATGCATGATTACTATATAGTCTTGCAAAAAAAAAAAAAGCACCACATCCCCCTCCCCTTCCCAAACCATTTGGTGGAAATTGGGGTGCTCATTATATGCCAGAAATATGGGTCTTTGCAAGTTTGGAAATTTGGTGGCAAAGGAGTGTTGGCAGCTTTAACTGCTACAGCAGTGGGAGCCATGGCAATTAAAGCTGCCACTGCTCCCCCTGCCAAAAAATATTCTGGATCCTGGCTGGATGACATGGCCCCATACATCAGATCAAGCCAGTGTGTGGGGTCAGGCCATGGCTGGACCTGGTGCACAGCCCTAAACCCGGAGCTTGGGGTGGGTGCACAGCTTCCATCCAGTATGTAGGGCTGGCAGCAAGCTTCGCTCTTTAGCTGGTGTGATTATCATATGCGGGGCCGTGTATCCTCTCAACAGCGATGCATTGCTGTTTTCTTTTTCCCATTTACTCTGGGCTAACATACATGACCAACTGCACCAACACATCCCAACTACACTCCCTGTAGTCACAATGCATGGGGTTCCATATCCTCTTAAATCCCCACAAACCCATGTAGCTAACCACAGCTTTTAACATTCACTAATAAAGTTTTAAAATCTATTCTGGGACATGTTATATGTGAGAAGATAGAATAATATTTTCCTTGGCACTACGAATTGATGTAGATTTTAGTATGAATGGGGCTGAAGACTTGCAATGGATTTTTATCGTCTTCCTGTCTAATTTACTATTCTTTCAGTTATTCTCTATTTCTCAGTAGCTTTAACAGGGAGAAGTGCAGGAGCCGTACAGTGTCCTCTAACTCAAATTGGTATTATTAACAGGATAGTTTTTCATACTCCAAAAGGACTAGGTAAATTTCTTTAGCACTTAGAGATGCTGGCACCACAAAAAAAATTGTTCTTCAGATGGGCTGCCTCACCTCTGTTAGCTAACTTGAGTTGACATGGCAATGAAGGCAAGGTAATTTGCACTTTAATTTGTATTAGCCAAGTACCTTTAGAACAGGGATCAGCAACCTATGGCTCACAGGCTGGATCTGGCTCACAGAACCATTGGATCTAGTCACGGAGCTGAGGCTTCATCAGTATTTGGTGACGGGGGCTTCAGTGGCATTCAGTAGCAGGGTCTTCGCCCATACCATGCTATGCCATGATGTAGCTGGACAGCCAAGACCTTTCCTCTGCTGCACTGTAGCCAGGTCATTGGGAGAAATGGTGGTGACAGTGATTGGGTCCTAACATTGGCCTGTCTTGGACCCAAACTGGACCATTTCAACCCGCTACTGGAAAACTTCACCGACTGCTACTTTAAAGGCTCAAATTCAAATTGCTAGCCTGAGTTAAATCCTAATCTACTTGCCTTTATTGTTGTTTTAAATCAAGTTAACTCAGATTTGCCAAGGAGAATTAAGAACACACATTCTTTTTTGCAGTATACACGTCCTTTGGAGAGTTTTGTGTGTGTACATGTATGTGTGTGTATATATGCATATATATGTATGTATGTACGTAAAAGCTATTATCCCACCTGGGATTTTGCCCTTGTAAATGCTTTGGCATGTGGCTTAGTTCACATCTACAGATCTGCATAAAAAATCCATCTAATTTAAAGCTGCACTGACAGGTTAAATGAACTAATGTCTATGATGCTTCTTAAGTCAAATGGAAAAAAAAAATCCCAGAGCACACTGAAAATGTTTCTGCCTGAAGTTTGAAATACAATATTTGAGGCCTCATTTTTAGTGATTGTGTGCTCAGCACTTTTGGATAATCAGGGCTTTATTAAAAAGTATAATTTTGGACACCAGCAATCACTAGTTCTGAAAATATATGTCTCCATGTGTAAATAAAAGCCTAGTGAGAAGAAGGAATTGAACTGTATAAAGTGCAGTCTTTGGGATGGCGTTGGCGACTGAAATGGACCAGGAAAGTTCACGTGTGGCATAATGTGAGGAAAGGATCACTTGTTCAAATTAAAGGAAAGGAAGTGTAATATTTGTAACTAAGGAAGTTAAGTCTGTGCGCTTCCATCTCTCACTTCAGGGTGTAAGTGGAGTGCCTGTGGAGTTCATGAGGGATGGTTTCCTCTGTACAGTGTGCACCGTTAACCAGCACCTCTTGGCTGTATTTTCTGAGGAACTGGTAGTTTCTTTGGAAAAGAATGGTCTTTTGGTTTAGGCTTTGGGATTTGGGACTTCTGACTTTAATGTTCACGCTCTGTGTGGTTCTGGGCAACCGCTGTGTAGTTGATTGTGTGGTTCTGATTAGATTACTGCATTGGCAGCATCAGCAAAGGTCAAACCATATTCTCGCTTACCCCTCAACCAAATATTTCATGTAAGGCAAAGTAGAAAAACAGGAATCTCAGCCCTTGCTCAGTTTCTTCAACAAGTTTTGAGCTCAGTTTTAGTAACTTCCAACGTGAACAATATACAGTTACTTAATGGGCTTACAGTGGGTCTGTGTGTCTGGGCAGATAGTGGCAAAGGGAGTCGAAAGTGACTACCTTCTAAGGAGCAGTTTTGAGGGTTTGTTGCTTTCTGGCTGAAAAGCAGAGAGCACTTTTCTAACAATAAATAAAGTAATTGCTTATAGTGAACCCTACACGTTCACAACTCTCTTGTACAGAGGAGGCATTGTCCCAGTGTTAAAGATCTTGCCTCCTGCTTTCAATTAAATCCATAGGAATAGTGCTGGGTCTAAAGTGCAAAGAGTGACCAGGTGAAGAAAGATTATGTTGGATGACATGGAAATTTACAGGGTCTGGATCTCACTCTCATTCAGGTCTAGCAATGAATTTTTGCTCATTTCCTGGGATTTCCATGGGCAAGCCTTGATTTTGGAATGTCAGAAAAGCCTACACAGTTATGAAGCATAACCAGTACAAAATTACAGGGAATGAAATGTAAGCGCTCAGTTCTGCTTTTTGAAGTAGTGCAAGTTCTTCATCTGGATATTTCCTCGGTCCCAGTAACAGTCACTCATAAAACAATATTCGATTGCTTTTTCAGATGCAAGCTGCTAAGACCCTACTGCACAGAAGGACTGAATGTCCTCATGCAGTTCAGATGGTGGATTTAGAAGTTGCACAGATTTTCCCTCTGTTGGAATCCATAGGGTTCATGTTATCAGTGGGTATGTCGAGGGTGGTTTGAATGCGGAGTTTAGGAAAGCACACAAAAACTATTTCCTGTGTAGGGAGTGTGATGAGGCCTTGCCTTGCAGTCATTGTCAGTGGAATTCAACCTTTTTTGCCCAGTGGGCCCGATCCAGTGTGCAGAGCAGGTGTGGCTGTACTCTAGCTGCCCCCAAACTTTAATAAATTTGCTTTTAAATGCCATTTACAGATTGTTTCTATCATACCTACATCCTAAGTTATTAAAGTTTAAAAGTGCACAAGGACTTTACGAAGACCCTGTATGATCTCAACAGAGAACAGAATAGCTTGTTATGGAAACTTCCCATGGGAAAGGCACCCTTGTCTTTGAAACAAAAAGGGAGCCCTGTCATGACAAGGGACATCTGTGAAGAAGTCTGAGAGAGATTTATGAAAATTATTTCTGATAGTGCCTGGTGCTCCATCATTGTATCCAAGACTGTGTGATCCCAGTGGGTTCCCACCCGTTCAGGGCTAAAGGACACCACACAGAAGAAACAGTGTGTATAATCTAGTGCAGCAGCAGCCATGCTGTCCCTGAGTGCCACTCCAATTTCCTTCCCCAGCTGAAGCTGTTGCTTGGCTTTCTGCTTCCTGCCCTGTGCTCTTTGCCCAAGTCACGCCACTTGCATCAGGCATGCTGCAGGTTGGCCATGCTTGAGCTAGTGTTAGTTGAGTTGAGAATCCCCTCTGCTGCCTGCATATGTTTCTCTTTTGCTTAATTCTTTTGCTGGATTCTCAGCTATGTTTTCCATTTGACTACACAAGTAAGACCCCTCCTATATTTAGTGAACCAGAAGAAACCCTGGGTAGAGCCAGTCTCTCCCTGCTTAAAGGAGGGAGCAGGGGCAGAGAACAAGCGACTTGCAGAGGAATAGAAACTTTAAGCATGACAGTGAGAGAGAGAGACTTTTTATTATTATTTTTGATGTTTTAAACATTTATTATACAAAATATTAGAAACAAATGGTGAAAGGGCAAAGGTATGTGGCCTTCCCAGGGGTTGAGCTTGGGACAGTCATCAATGACAAAAAAACCCACTGTCACTGGAGATTGAAACCCTCTCCCCTATGTCCTGCATAGGGTTACACTTGTAGGACCAGCTGTCCAGCCTCCACCTTGCAGAGGGCTCCCTGATCTGATAACAGCCAAGACTTCCTCGCCAGAAAAAGTCTAGACCAGTGATAGATGAGTCACTGAACTCTGGGGCTCTTTTAAGTTAGTCCTGGTCCAAAATAAAGAAGCCCTTTCTTCTTTGACATTAAGTGCAGGTGTTTTCAGCACAGGGCAGGATGCTTTACCCAGGAACTATCTAGCTGTAGCTCCTCACAAGCACCAGCTCTTCTCAATAAAAGGTTTACTCTTTCAGAGTTCCTTTGGGTGTCTGCCTGCTTCCCTTGGCTTCCTCAGCTTTGCTTTGCCTTGAATGGTTCCCAGTGGTTTCTTAAACCACTGATCTCCATGCACCTGGATATCTTTAATCCCTTGTTGTATCTTGCATCTATCTCCTAATGAGCACTAGTGTTGGATTCTCCTAATGAAAATAACCTTAAAGTAAAGTAACAGTTTAGACAAAACTACAGGTTCACTTTAAGGCTCTGGGCTGAGCCTGGGACTTGTGTTCAGTTGCCGCCACAGGAGGCTGAGCTTTAGGCCTGCCATATAGCTGGATTTGTACCAGTAGACCAGTTTCTATTAGAGACGTGTGTCTGACTAAAATAATTCCATCCCTAGCATGGATGCAGTTATGCTAATCTAATGGTACTTTTTTGGTTTAGTTTAATTACTTTCCAAACAGAAATAGCTGTACTTATACCAAGATAGCAAGGCCCACACTAGAGGAACTATATTGCTTTACCTGCAAAGAATGTGTCTTACACCACAAAAAAGTGGATGTTAATTCAGATTGTTTAACCCAAGTGCTGTAACTCAGGGTAGCATTGCAGTGAAGAGCCGAGATCTGGGTTTTTACTCAAGCCTCTCCGCTAAGCTTCAAATTGTGATGGTAATTGGGGTTAAACCCCAGATTTCTTTGTCTTCACTATCCCAAACTGGAGTCACTAATGCTTCTTAGCCAACCCCAATGAAGAACATGTTTTCTTCTTGCAGTGACCTCTTCCCTTAGCTCTTCCCATAGTTAAAATGATATATCTGTAATAGAGACAATACTGTTCAGTTGCCTGAGACTACCTCAGGTTAGTGGAATAGCTAGCCCCTGACCTTCATAAATGGCATTACACTAGAAATAAAATGTGTCCCATCCCATTGTAACTTAGGATGGGGAAGAGGTGGAAGAAAAGGGAGGTACCTGGGTCAATTGTTCCCAAGTTCTTTTTAGCCAAAGTACCTACAACTGGAGCTCCCCTTGAAGTCCTTCTTATCCAAAAGCCTCGTTGATTCAGGCCAGTGTGATGATTCCACCTTACACTGGGGCACTGTACAAGTGGGGGAGCTGCTCTCAGCCTTCCCCACTGTTACTCTTCTTCAGGCTGCTGCCAAAGTGCAGTGTTGGCCTCTAACAGACTTTGTCCATGGGGACCGGGAACCATTAGCTTGACTGCTGGCAGACCAAGTTAGAAACTACCTAGTGTCCTTTAAAAAAAAGTACTGCACCCAAAAAGCCTGGCTGTTGTTGGGTTGTCAAACAACCAGCTTTCTCACAAGAAGAAATGGAATACGGTGCTCTTCTCTGGGGTGGGAAGTTTCTTTCTTCTTGCTCAACATTTTCAGAGGTTAACTTTTGGTCTCAGAACAGAGGCAAGTAAATCAATACCATATTTCCTCTATAAAAAGATCACTAATTCATCCCTAAGGAGCCCAGATATTGGAGAGGTGCCCATCCATTAAAGGCTGTTGCTACTGCATGCTGTACTCTATGTTGAACATAGGGCTGGGGGGTAGGGGTGGCAGCTTGTTGAATACAGCTATGTTATAACTAGTTAAGACATCCCCTTGTTCCTGCTACCATCCCAACAGAGAGAGAGACTTGGTGCAGAGATGCAGCTGAAAGCTATTTACTAAATGCTTGTGAATCTGTGTTCATTAAAGTGCAGCACTAACATCTTTGGGAATTCAAAGCAAAATGCTTCCTTCCCTGCAGAGCTGAGCATCTCATTGTACCTCAGGAAAACATCAGTCATCCTTGATCTCTCCTAATTCTTTTGGAAATAAATTAATCACAAGGCAAATTTAACAGATTCAAATCAGGTTTCTTTGGTCTCTTCTCAGCCATTGTGCTACAGCCATTCAGACACCTGCTTTCAGCCAGGCTTATTTATCAACACCTCTTTGGCTTAATGTTCCATCTCATTATGTCATTGCACACGCATAGGTTTTCTTTGCTCACTTCTTTTGTGCTGTTTTTAAATTGGTTGCATTCCAGTGCAACCTGATCCAGCAGCAGAATAGGAAGGAGTAGCAATGTTCTACAGGTCGCCGCTCCAGAGACCAAATGATGATGGAGCCTTTGTAAGGCTTGGGCCAAGACTGTGAAATGATGACTGGCTTTCTTGCATATGTACTGGCCTCTGGCTGCTTTACCACTCCATCCAGGAAGAGCACATATGCTTCCTCAGCTTGATGAAGAGTGTTGGTGCCTGAAAGCTTGCTAAGAATAATTTTTCCAACTATTTGAGTTGGTCTAATAAAAGATATCGTATTTATCCAAAGAACCTTGTCTTCAGTGAGGACAGCTGTAATCCTGCTCTTAGCCCTCTAGTCAATGCTTGCTTTTACTTGAGTGTTCCCCAAAGAACTGGAGTTGAAGGAAAGTGCCTGGTCTAAAGTAACAGATAATGAACCAGAACTGTATGGAATGATGATATCTTTCTTAATATCAGGCTCCCCAGTTATATTTCAGATGGGATAGAAATTACCCTTGGACAGCCCTTGTGCTGTTTGTTTTTATGTTCTTGTTCAGTGTTTGCATGTTTAAGTCCACAGATGCTCATCACTAGGTGTGTTGCTTACTTACTGTCCAGGCATAGATACTTCAAAAACATCATGGATGCTCAAAGTTGTTCCACTGCACCTGGTAGGAAGTATCTGTAGATCAGACTTAGAAGTAGGGCAGGCATTTTGTGAATATTTACAGTAGATAAAAGTACTGAGCTGACAACATTTGAGGATTGCAGTGCCCTCTGGGGACCTATAGACATGTTGAGTATCCTGAAATCATCTGGGTTCCACTACAGGTTAATTGAAATAACTTCTGTCTTAGCACCTCAACCAGCTGGGGAAACCTCGTGCATTATGAACCTGAACCCAGGTATGATGACCTCATTATTTTCAGGTGCTTTCCCATTGATCTGTCTGCTTGCATCCACCTACTGTCATGTGTTGCATATACACTGAGATTGTGAGCATCATGAAGCAGGGACTCTTGTTGTGTTCTGGGTTTGTAGCACCTAGCCCAGTGGAGTCTTGGATCCTGACTGCTATGGTTAGGCACTACTTCAAGATATATAACAACAAAACATGGGAATGTGAGTTCATGACTTTTTAATTCAGGAGGAGCACAACCAGTGAGGGGTTTACCTAAACAGTGGATCCTGCAAAGTCATAAGTGCATTTGCTGCCTGGAAACTGCAGGCCATGGAACACGTATCTGCTCCATATTCTCTTTATTAGTGCGATATACAAATTTGGTTAAGTTCAGAATCTGAAGCAGGAAAATGGTCCCATAAAAGTGATCTTATGCAAGATGCATGTCAATAGGAAAATAGAAAATTGCATCTGGTTCTGTTCATGAGCCTAGCAAAACCTTATTGACAAGCATAGTGCAGCTGGCCTTTACCAACACCATCCTGTAGAGCAGAAAAATGCCTGTGGAAACAGCAGGCAGAATTTAAGCAAATGGGTGACAGAAGTAGACTTTGGGCAGCATACTGAGATAAAAGAAAGCACGAAGGACTCCTTAACTGCAAATAATAATGCTGTTGGCTTTACAGTGCATCTGGAAGACAATTTGAGGGTGAGAAGAACTGAGGAGGAGAAAATATTCAGGAATGGACCTTTTTAAAAAACAAACAACTTCTCTGTTTCTAGTAGGAACAATAAGGCCTTAACTTTCTTTAAAAGGTTGTTCTGTTGTCCTTTGCTTAGGGATCTTTTTTCAGCAAGGGGTGGCTTTATAAATGAAGCAAAAGAAGGATTAAAACAAAGCAGTTTCAGATATGTACAGACACAGGCTTTCCCCCCTTGTGTTAGAAATATTCTTGCCACAGTTTTACTTCCTTCCCAGTAGTTGTGTTCAGTTCCCCTGCCAAAAGCCATAGGCAGGACCAGGTTGTTTGTCTGGGAATCTCCATTAGCACCTCCCAAGGTTTTGTATCTGAGGATTGGGTGCTGCCCTCCCGTCCCACAGGAGAAGCATTTTCTCTTATGAAGAAGAGAGGGGATGTTCTGGACTATTCACATGGAGGCACTGAGGATTCTGCCTTCCCCTGCAGCAGCAATCCTGCTCCCTACATGCCATGAAGATCTCTGGTTTAACCTGTGCGTTCCTAGACCACTGCCATCCTTGACTGCATCTCCCACCCCTGTGCAATCAGCTCCATGCAGATTTCTTGGGAGAGAAAGGGGGTGGGCTGGTAATGTATCAAATACACAAGCTGTTCTCCATCTGGAATAGGGGGAAGTTGGGGTCTATTCTCCATGCGTAGAAGTTGGGGTCTGGTTCTTCCAAGAAACATGAATATTCCAAGCAAAACTTGTTTTCTGGTAACAGTGCGTCTTGATACTGGGTATTAACACTGAACATTTATGGGGACCTTCTCAGCCTCTGGAGAGAAGGAGGTAGCATCTTAATTTTGGTAAACATGCCTGTGCGGCATGGTCAGGTGAAGTGAGTTGGCCAACATATTGCAGCCAGTGGGTGGCAGAGCTGGGTCTTAGCTTTCTTGGCCCTTGATCCACTTGGTGGTTGCCTCTGGCCATACAGCATGCAAAATCTAGAAAAAACAACCAGAGTCAAGATGCTCCCAACTCTTACTGCCAAGGGAGAGCTCCTCCTCATGAATGGAAGTGATCTCTTAAGGGCTATTAGTAGACTGTGATGGGTCATTGGTTTCCCAGTCATGTCCCTATTGAATGGCATCTGTAAGATGCTCTGTTTAGGGAGCGATTGTGTGGTTAAATTACTCCACTCCTGGAGACTTGTTTCACTAACTTTGTTTCGCTTTCCTCTTGATTTGCAGATGTGCCGCAGGGTTTACAAAGGGATCCCCCTCCAGGTGCGAGGCCAGGTCTGGTCGCTTCTGCTGGACATCGAGAATGTGAAGCAGGCAAATGAAGGGAAGTATGAGGTATGATGGCAATGAATGAAGATAGGGCTAGGGTAAATCAAGGGGCCTCTCAAGTTGCATGCTCCCTGAGCAGGATGAACTACACTGGAGATGGAGAAGCACAGGGTCTGTGCAATGACAACATATAGGGAGTGCACATGCAGCCCCTGAGAGTGCTGTTGCACCCCCTGACCAGTTGCACTCCCTGCTTAGGAGATGGACAAGCGGGGAAGATGGGAGTGCTGGTGCCCCCCCACGAGCGCTGGCCAGGGAGCGGGAGTGCTGGATGTAGTGCCGCTGTGGCCACTTCCAGGAGTGCTGCAGCCCCTTTCGGGTCAGCGAGTTTTGCCACGGGGGGACCCCCCCTGGTTGCTGACTGGATGCTGGGAGGGCACGTGCCCAGCCGCCCCCCCCCAAGGTGTCATCAGTCGCCCATGGGTCTGTGTCTGGAGTCTTCTGAAGTGGGAGTGTGCAGAAAGCCGACGGTTTATGTATGTGGTCTCTTGGAGTGGGGGACAGCAGCCTGTGCCCTGCCTCATAGTGCAGTAATTATCAAACTGTGGTCTGTAGATTGCATCTGTCCCTCCCCCATCCCTACAAATTAAAAGTTTGACCTGAAGGGTGCAAGAGGGAGGTATGTGATGAATTTGAGGATTGACATTGGCCTGTGGGCTTAAAAAGCTTGGAAACCTCTGGTGTAACAAATACTGTCCAGCGAGTATTCACACCTCGTGCTGTATCCCACTATTGAGTTGCTGCTTGTTACTCTCTCTTCTGTTTCCCTTACTACCACAGATCTGGGAGACGGGTTTTTATCCCATTTGCAGCTGAGAATGTTGTGAAGGAAAGCTTTAAAGTGACAACAAGGACTGAAAATAAAATGGTTAAACTCTTCTTACCTGTTGCCCCACCACTCCCAGTAAGGTCCTGCATGCTGATTTCTCTGCCTTGATTACAAGGTGGCTGCCAGGCAGAAGTTTTACAAATCACTGCATCTCCAGAGAAAAGATTAATAATTTCAACTTTCAAGAAATTTAAAATGTGAATAGTATTTTGGGTGTCCAACTTGAGATGCCTTGAAAGGGGAGGTGCTCAGTATTTTCTGATCCCTTTGTAAAGTGATTCAGCTCCCTAAAAACCAAGATGCCTGAAATCTTTCAGTGCTTTTGAACATTTTGGGTGGTGTTCTTTTCTTTTTTAAGTGCACAGTGAGTTGTAAGGATGAATTTTTATACTGACACTGAGAGGGTGTATTTTAGCAGTCTGATCTATTTCAAGCCAGAGGAGAATCATGCTCTTAAAAATATGCATGACAGTTAGTGAATTTAGGGGGTCTAGTTTGCAAAACACACACGCCCTATTTTGCTGAAACTTGCTTGTGCTCACAACATCCTAACAGCTCAGACTGCAGTGGCTCTTATTATTTTCAACTCTTCAGCCCTTTTATAGAAACATCCTCTTGAAGCATTCTATTAAAAATCCTTCAATTTACAGGAAATCCTGTGCACATAGGAAAAGCCTTGTTTCTGTTCCTTCCCATTAAATCACTTTACAAAGCTGACTCTCTTGAGGATTGTTTGCTGTGAAATAAACAACATCCATATACACAGTTTGAATGAGTAATGAAATGAGAAATCATCATAGAGTCTGATTGTAGTAGAAATGTTTTTGCTGTAAGCCTGTTGGCTATTCTGCAGAATCTTTTTTTAATGTGAATTTCACTGATTTGCGAGACCAGTAACCCCTCTTTACTTACTTATTGTCTATAAGAGGGGTAGGCAATTATTTTGGGCGGAGGGCCGTTTACTGAGCTTTAGCAAGCCATCGAGGGCTGCATGATAGGCATATAGGGGCAGATAGATATTAATTTTCTAAATTTTTTAGGGGCTCCGCAGGCTGGATAGAATGGCCTGGTGGGCTGCATCTGGCCCCTGGGCCACATTTTGCCCAACCCTGGTCTATATAACCAGAGCCCTTAAGAGCCCTGGTCATAGACCTGGAAGGACCTCATTATGTGAAGTGGTATACAAACACAGGGCAAAATAGTCCTTGTCCCAAAGAGGTGACATTTTGAAGTATGCAACAAGACCATAGATAGAGAAAGATGGACAACTTAATAATCCACCATCACAGGACTCTTATCTCACTGGGTGAAACAAAGGTTTTTTAGTAATATTTTTTGTTGGACCAGCTCTGTAGTTGGGAGTAAAAAAAAGCAAAAAAGCTCTTGCTTCCAGGCCTGTCATCTGTCATGAGCCTAGATATAACCAGGTTGCAGGTGATAGCACTGCTACAGAGCAGCTGAACCTGTCAGCCCAGCAAGAGTGATCTGGGGATCATTTGGTCTTCTCTCTCTGAACTGATTAGAAACTGAGAGTGCTGCAGGGGCAGCAGACTAACTTTGGGGAGGGGAAAGCACCTCCCAGTGATCTTCCCCCATCTGGCTAGTGCTGGCAGGACTGCTGTTCAGTGTATGGGGGCTGCTTGAATGTTCTTTGTTATCTATTCCTTGGCAATCAGAACAACAGAGTAAAGCCTGCACAGCACCACCCAGCAGTGTTAATGCGATAGAGGCCACAACTTAAGTGTCACATCCAGTAGGCTCAAGTGCGTCTGATCTCTCTCTTCCTCTTAAGCAGGATAATGTTAATGCTCATTACTGTTAGTCAAGCAGAGATATTAATAGCAAAATCCTGCTGGCATCTAATCGTGAAAGGCTCTCAGGAATGTGGGACTGAGATTGTTCTAGTGGGCAGGGATAATTAAGTTTCTCTATTGTTATAATTTGACATCTTGTCACTCGTATCACAGAGGGTGCAGGAAGGTCCAGGATGGCCATGCTGCATGGCCAGGGGAAGAATCTGAATAAATGCAAGTCACAAGGAGGTTGCCTAACTGCCTAAACAGAGCGTGGGCAGTTAGTTCTCATTTCAGTTTTGCTCACAAGAGGACTAGAGGCCAGGTCTCAGGATAGATTCTGGTTAGGACCTGCTTTCCCTGTATTCCTCCACCAAGGCAGATTAGTGCTCATGTTTCTCTGCGGGTACATCCAGTATCCCTTCATAACTTTTTGCCCTCATGCATTGCCACTGCCACATCCCACAGGTGGGCCTTGAGGCCATGTCTTGTGACCACCTGACTTGGGGCTTAATGTAGCTGGTAATAGGAATAAGAGGACTGGAAGAGGCTTCTGGGCCAGCATGCAAAGTCCCCTGTGTTGATGGGCACTTGACTCAAAGAATCCCCCAGTTTCTCTTTTCAAGCCCTCACCCATAACTACAAGGAAGAATATCCCAAATGCCAAGAATGCTCTGTTACATACCCCAGGTTGAAGCAAGGGATAGTAGTTTTAGATTTGGATGCATGAACAGCCCATGAAGCTGTTATGTCCCTGGAGATATTCATATCGCAAGTGTTTGGGTTCAGCTGCTAATAAAGGAGTGAGAGGATGGGAAAAACATGACTTGGAAGACCTGATCTCCTAGGTGACTTTTGCCATGGAACCTCATTCCCCAGCAGGATGCTTTTGCAAGGTCAGAGAGGGCAGAAAGAAAAGTAGTTGGCCATAGGGAAGAAATTTAGACATATGTTAAGTTTTACCAGTTTTTTTATAAAAACACTATGGGACGGGACTGGCCACAGTAACTTTACAGTCAGCACTTCCAGCTAGTGACTGCCATTCCTATATCCATTTAGGTGCCCTGCAGGGCTAAATAACAGAGTGCAACTAAGCAGAGGGAACCAGCTTCAAAAGCCCATCACTTGCATGAACAAGTAAATGCTCATCTTGGTGTGTGTGATCTGCAAAGCTAATAAACCCTTATGCTGAAAGCAATAGCTCACAGCCTTACAGCTTTGTGATGTGTCTGCCATTCACACCCCAAGGTGGTGTGGCTTGCAGGCAGTTTGAATTGGCTTTGCAGCCCTCTTAAGCAATGGCTCCCTACTACAGAAAGGAGTATCTGTTACTAATGCTCTAAGCCTGTCTCCCCTGTGGTAATGTGGAGTCCCACTGCCTGGCTCCAGCATGGCCTCTGTTCATCTCCTGTTTGGCTGTGCATGTCCTGCCCTGCAAATGGATCTCTGCCCAATTGAAAATTTGGTTGCAGAACATATTTTATTAATGGAATAGCCCCGGGGGCTCAAAAGAAAGGCAATTATGTGGTCATCAATGGTACTTAAGGGATACACATGAGATTGGATACTGAAAGATGGCAAAGTAATTCTTGCTTGCCGTGCACAGGGTTACACTGAGTACCATATCTGGGGGTAAGACAGGGGTGGGCAAAATAAGGCCAGCAGGCCAGATTGAGACCATCGACGGATTCAGTCTGGCCCCATGGGTGGACAGCTGCCAACTCACTGGATCTGGTGCATGGGCAGCCCTGGCTACTGCGTGATGCTGGGCAGCTGGGTAAGTGGGACTGCTTTGGCCCAGCAGCATCAGGCATCATCTGTGGACCTAGGTGGAGCCTCCAGTCCACACTGTGGGTGGGTGGTGGTGTCAGCTCTGGTCACCGTGGGCAGATTCAGGAGCCTGGATGCAGAACCTGCCCATAGCGTCCGCAGTTGACCTGCCACCTTCCCAGTGTAGTGGAAGCTCCCACCACAGCCCTGACCTGGAACCTGCCAGCGGCGTCAGCTGCAGGCACAGGCAGGAGCTGCTGCTGTGCTGGGTGGGTGCCAGCATCACTCTGTCTCGCTCCCCCTCCCTCCCTGCAGAACCTGGCTGAAGCTGACACTGCCGCCTGCCCAACACGGCAGCAGCTCCTGCCTGGGTCCGCAGCTGAGCATCAGGGCTCCTGGGGCTTCTGAAGGGAGGGAAGGAAGGGAGGGGAGAGAAACAGAGAGAGACACAGACAGAGAGAGATGCATGCACACACAGAGAAAGAGAAAGAGACAGAGACAGAAGGTGCATCTACACAAGACGCCGAATGCGCAGTAGATAAGTTCTACTGCACATTAGCATGTCATGGCAGACAGTGTACTTATGCTCAGTAGTGCCAGTTACTATGCATTGATTTAGTACCTGGTAATAAAGGTACTAAACATAATGCACAGTAACTATGGCACATTAATAAATGTGTAGAAACGCCCAGAGAGAGGGAAGAGAGACAGCGAGAGACAGACACAGAAATGAATATGACCCTTGGTAGGTCCCCAAAACTCATTAAGTGGCCTTCCAGCCAAAATAATTTCCCACTCGTGGGCTAGGAGGATATTCTTCCATGAGGTAGAATAAGAATTTGGGGCTTTCACAGTGTGAGCCAGGGTTGGGTGGACATTGTATCGGTTACTTTGATTGCAGTAAGGCCCCCCACTTTCCATTAGTGAGTATCATCCCTTGGTGTTTCGGTGCCTATGTGGTAGAGAATTGGCCAGTGGCCACTTCTATGCATTTTACTTTGCTTCTTAGCTCTTTTAGTTTACTTAGCTGTGCGCTAGTCCTTGTGTATATCACAGAAATGGTCTTTATGATTCAGTATTATCTTTACTTGAAAGAAGTCCCAGGATGGGTTGATAAGCTTAAGATGTCTTTGTTTCTCTAGGGAGATGGTGTATTGAAATTAGAGAGCAATTCATAGAGCAGCTTGAGCCATAAAAACTTGCCCTGCACAGCATTTAGCCTATGAATACTTTAGGGGAATCTCTTCTGTTAGCTTGAGAGCTGTGCATATTAATAATAAATGTGTTTTTGTTTAAGCAGCCACAGCAACATTAATGTTTATTAGATACAGAATATAGCATAGCCCCTTCCTTGAAGAGGTTAGGGTCTGAATTTACAAACAATGCAGATCAAAATAGAAATATTTCATTCCAAAATTTGCTGAAGTGGTCCCAGGAAGTCAGAGATCTGGCATTTGTGTGGAGCTTTTCTTTGGGAATAATGGTGTAGACTTCAGTGCTGTGAGCATACCAGCTTCACCTTTTTTCATGGGTAATTCCATAACAAGGAAGCCTTCAAAGGGGTGTTGTGCACCAGCCCTGCATTGCCTGTGCAATACAGTGGTATCTTGGTGGTGGGATTTATTTAATGGAAGTACCGCTGAACAGAACATTAGGATGTATTCATCTGTATAGAGGGACCGAGGCAGGGACATTTTCTAAATCAATCAAACTCATCAGGTTCCATGGGGCAGGATGGGGTCTACATGAGTCCCACATGCTGGATCCAGTGCATGGGGCTAGTCTGCTGCAGGCATTGCATGCTGCATGTACCCAAACCTGGCCCTGGCCCCATATGCAGCTTGTGCCCTATACTGGCGCCATGCTCTGTGTGCAGTGCATGCCCCAGGCCACCCTGGCCCTGTGTGCAGCACACGGGCCTGGGGCTGGGGCCAGTATTGACTGCGTGCAGTCTAGTCCAAGACCTATGGCCATCAAGCACCATGGGCTAGATGATTGGGCTCCGTGGGCCAGATATTTGACACCCCTGTCTTAAATGTTTCTGGCGTGCCCTCAGTGCACAGACGGACACATTTTCTCTTCATACCTGGTATTCTCATCTGACAGCCTCCATAGGGTTAAGTAGCTTCGTATTCAGTGCTTCTAAGGCTGAACTTATGCAGTAGAGGATGTCTCTAGTCAACATCTACTGGACAGTCTGGCTTGTATTTCCACTCCTGTACTTGTGTTGTAGTAACAGTTGGTAATGGAGGGGACCAGGCCTTGTTTAATATCTCAGCTTCTCAAACTTCACTGTGCACAAAATGAATGACCCTGCATCCTGCCTGAATGCAGGATCATTGGGGAAGACATGAGGAAGCATAGAGACATACCACAGGGTGTTTTTGCCCTTAATAATTCATAGGCTATAGCTTGGTTTTCACTCTAAGAATCATGGTCAAATAATAAAAGTTATCAGATTCGCCCAAAGAACCTTGTCTGCCTATGTCCTTAGACCAACACAGCTACAACCTACACCCCTATAAAATCTGTTCTTTATTCTGCCTTTGCTCTGTAATCTGACAGATTGTTTCTTGTTGTCCTCTTCCATGGAGGGCTTTACATTCAGAGATTATATTTGAGGATGTTTAATAGTTTCCTTTTCTGTGCCCTCGCTTCTCTCCAGAAAATGAAAGAACAAGCCAAGAGCTTCTCATCAGAAATCAAGCAGATAGATCTGGATGTCAACCGCACCTTTCGAAATCACATCATGTTCCGGGATCGCTACGGAGTCAAGTGAGTATGGGTCACCCGGCTCCTAGCTGGGTTCTTTGCTGGTCATTGCTTTGGTCTGATCCCTGACCTGACCACCCCAAAAACGTACCAGTTTGACAGCCTGCAGAGCTGATATTCAGGCTTCAGAACAAAGACTGCAACTGGAACATCATCAGCCCCTCCTACACTTGCCAATCTGCCAGTGTGCCTCAGAGACTTGTAGCTGTGAAAAGGCACCTGTCTCCATGCCCAACCAGTGTCTGTGCTTGTACATCTGCTGGCATAGGCTTGTTTTGTTGGTTTGTTTTGGTGTGGACTCCTCTCTGCTAGGAACTGGTCTGAAATCACCAGCTTTGTGTCAAGTATCTCATGGTTAATTCCAGGTTAGGTTGCATCCAGCCACGGTTCCTGAAACACCTGTGTCCTTCCCAGACCTATGAGACATGTCTTTCACTGAGGATCGCAGCTGGTTTGATTCCTCACAGGAATCTCTTGGGCTGGGCCCGTAGCATTGAGGGATGTATGGTGCAGTCACCATTGCTTATTGTCTGTGGTCTCAAGAGCACAACTAACAGGGAAGAGGTAAAACAGCTGCTTGGCAGGCAGGTGCATTGCGATGCTGTTGCTCCCATAGCTGGGGGCTGCAACAAGTGCCGAGGCAAGGTGCTTGAGGGCAGAGGGAGCTGAGGAAGGAGCAGCAGTGAGTGGCCCTAAGAGGAGTGGAGTCTAAATCTCAGCCATGTGGCTTCAGGCCCCAAGTCAGGGAGTGTAAAATGAAGACAGGTAAACGCATCTCTAGGGCTGTGGCAAGGAGAAAGAGGTCTTTCCTGCTCCTGAAGCTGAAAAGATTTAGTTGCATTCATGGAAAGGAACTGTAACCTGGTGGTAGAAACTGTTAGAGAAATCGCTCCCCTCTTCCCCCTACAATTACTGATGCCCTGACCCTCTATTTATTTCTCCTGATTTACTAACATATGTGCATATTTCTGGTATGCTGCAGGTACATGAGGTGGTGATATTTTCAGTCCAGGTGCAAGCTGCAGCGTGTACTGGCTCATGTTACTGAGAGTCAGGTTGCTAAATCCCTGTTTGCTGCACTGCATTTTTTGTGCCCTAGCTCCTTCTGAACAAGCAATAAAGGTGTGAGAGGAAATACCAAAAGGATGTTGTTTTTTCTGGGTCTTGTAGCTTCTAACAGTGGACTGTCAGAAACAATTGATGGGAGGGTGCCGAAAACTGTGTACAGGTGTCCTCTGGGCAGACCCGTTGCTCTGATGGACTAGCGCTGCTATGGGGTTTTGGTGATATTCCTCTGCTGAAAAAAAGAAAAACAAACCTTCCTCACAATCAGAGGGGTGGGGATGACCTTTTTTCATTCCCTGAGTTTTGCTTTATTTCAGCAGAAGATTAAGCAAACAAAGCCAAAAGCTATTGCTTTCTGTGAAATACTTCTTGACTGTGCAAAATGAACACCCCACATTATGAAATTTTACCACCCTCTCTTTCTGTGTAGGCAACAAGAACTGTTTCATGTCCTGTCAGCCTACTCTGTTTACAACACGGTGAGTGTAAGCTCTTGGCTCAAGTGAAAGTGAGTAATTCCATGTCGTAGTAGGGTTGAAGCAGTGTTGTTGCAGTGATGGTCAAGGAAGTGTACCAGAGGCAAAGATTTTTAGTGACATTCTGAATAATTCTTTCTTGACTTCCATAGTTTGGACCTTCCAATTAAAGTCCTGATGAAAGTAAATGCTCGTTTGAATAGAGCTCCGATTGGATATATTTGCACATTAAACAGTAAACGTAAAAGCCACAGAGCGAGCAGTAGGTTCAGGACTTTCTGGTCATTCCATCCCAAAGATTTGATTTGGATGGTATCATTGCAGGATAAGAAATTACTCGTTACCATAATCTTTGCCTATGTGACTTTCCTATGAATCCTGCCCTCTATCCCAATACAATCTCCCCATTTTTTCACTCCTGGCTCTGTATTGAGTTCTGTCCTCGTAGTTAAAGAGCCTAATGCATTACAGTGAATCAGTGGAGAATATCGTTAAATTAGCTACAGAGTCTGCTGCTTCCCTCCACCAGTGGTGAATGCTGAATCCAGAAGGTCTGGATTGGCATGTGGACAAAATAATAGTACATCTTCTTTTCCCAGCATATATAAGGGGCTACCAGATTTCCCTTTAAGTTATTTTGGTACAAGTACATTTAAAGAAATCCCAGATATCAGCAGAGCCATATGCTGTTTATTATCCCATATGGCATTTCTTGAAATAGCTGCACATGTTATTTGTGAATGAATCTTTACAGTTCATGTTCACATTTCCTTGCCTCACACTGCCAACAAAATAAGGCAGTTGGCTTAAAGCTAGCAGGTTTACCCCAGCAGTACAGAGCTTGTCACAACCAGCCGTTTCTACCAGGAAAGAAACAGCTGAGTTCTTAGGACACTTCAGGGTATCAGGTTCATCCCAGTCAGGCTCTGCCATTTTTTTTAGGTCTTTGGTGCAAATTCATGCATCTAGCAATTGAAAGTTGGAATGTCAGCTGCTCCGCAGTAGGCTGCATGAAATGACCTGATCGTAGCCCCAGCTTAGTTCCCAAAGGCAAGCGTCCATATCCTTCCCACATATATCTGGCCTCCCGGTTGGTTTCCTCAGCTGGGAGGCCTTGGATCATGGTCTGCTTTCTGGCCCGTAGAGGTGGTCCTTCCAGATTTGAGCTAGAAGTAGATGGGGGAGTTTACTCTGCTGCTTCACCTGCCCTCTCAATGAATGGGGGCTGCAGCCTCCATGGCTGTTTGAGTAGTACGAAAAGTCTGATCTAAAACCCGTCAGTGTTCAGTACTGAAAAGGCTTTTGGGTGGTAACCTGTCTCAGAAGATTTGCTTCTTGGACATAATTGCTTCTTGCCAAAAATTGCTTCTTGGACCTAATACAGATCTGGTGTTAGAGTCCCTGAGGAGCCATCTAGCAGTTGAACAGTGCAGAGTTAGCAGGGAGAGGAGCCAGTAGCAGTTGGACACCCACTGACTTTGAGTATGTCAGGTGTTAGATGCCTGAACTTGTGCAAAACTCCCCCTTAACCCCTAGTTAGGATCAACTGCTGTTATCATGGTTTGAATCACAGTATGGATAGGCCCAGAGGTTTCAAAGTAGCCATTGTTAAAGCCTTTCATGGAATACCAGGAGCATAACATGTTTATTCTAAGGGAAGCTTTGAAGTTTGGAAAACAGTACAAGGCCTTACAACAATGAGGGTGAGACGTGTAGGTGTTAAGTGATTTAAGAGCCTGAACCCCGCTGCAAGTCAGCTGGATTTGTGCTTCTGAATATGCTATAAGCATGTATGTGCTTTTGAATATCCCATCCTCAGAGCATATCATGAGGAACACAAGGATCTGTGCCAGGAGTCAAAAGCAGTGAAGTATTGGAGTTTTTAAACAAAGCTTTGCATTTGCCTAATGAAAACTGTGGAAGCTGCATTTCTGCATGGGCACAACTTAGTCCAGTGAAGAGTTAGCTTTGTGTTATAAGCATGTGTGCTTCTGGGCTCTTCCAGGAAGTGAGCTACTGCCAAGGAATGAGTCAGATCGCAGCCATCCTGCTGATGTACCTAAATGAAGAGGATGCATTTTGGGCACTGGCACAACTATTGACCAATCAACAGCATGCAATGCATGGTAAGGCTTAGGAGAAATACAGAACTACACCCTTCCCTATCAATTTTTCATGGCTGCTGATTGCAGCCTTCACGCCATTTTTTTTGGTCTGTAAGTCTTGTCCCCAAGGTGCCTGAGGCTTGTTTCAAGGAATAGTGCCTCAATTATGTGCATGGTGCAGTCTGCATAGAACTGGGTTTGCCGCTTGCATGCTGACTAGTTTATAGTTGAAAAACTTGGCTTATCTACTCTGGACTTTATCTCAAGGTGATTAACACATCTGTAGACACTGGTGTGTTCCTGGATCCCTGTCTTTTGGTCCTTATCCTTAATTAACTCCAGACGGAAAAAAAAAATCTAGTGCAAACCTAGCATAAGATATGGCATACAGTGTTCTCCTTCAAACATGCCATTGGAAACATTTCTTAATGCATTTATCCTGACACTGTCAGGAATCATGATGTATTATTTTACACAAACCACTTTAAAGTGCCTTTCATCTTATTGTGGTTTTTAAACTGAAAGAGTAAAAATAATAATAATGAGAGAGACTCATCACAGAATTTATTTTTTAGAAGAGGAAGGGTGGGGTGTGTGATTCGATAGCCGCAGAAGGTTAGAGCCAGGGACTCTGCTCAAGTCCTTTTATACTCTGTCATAAAACCATCACGTTTATTGCGTAAGTGGGGTCTGGCTCATAAGAAGCAGAGGATTCACATGGAAGCCAGAACTGATCTCTGACCCTTTGAAAGCTTCATTTGATGGATCTGCCGCTAGATTATAGCAGTGAGGCAGGACATCTTGTACAGATGTTATAAACAGCAGGTTTAAGCAGAGGCAAAGGGGGTGCATGCACAGAGAGATAATGTAACAATCAATCTACCATGTCATGTAACCAGGGGGCCCAGTGCAAGTCCATGGTAGTCTTTATATTGGTTTCAGCGTGTCCTGGGTCAGACCTAGATTGATTAGGACCGTCATGGTACCTTCAAGCATTGACTGGCCT
>NW_005841925.1:2534073-2565231 GCF_000455745.1 Alligator sinensis
GGCTGATGCTGCCCAAATTAAAGGGCTGGAATCTATATGCTGAACAACATGTCTGGGGTCCTGATTTGCTCTGGGGCTTGCTGTGTACCCTCTCCAGCAGCTGAGCTTCACAGGAGACGTAGATGCTCAGGAAACCGAACCTGTGGCCCACCCTTGTCACTGCTGCTGGCATTTGTTCCTAATTTCTTGTGTGTGTGTTTGTTGTTTACAGGGTTTTTCATTCCTGGGTTCCCGAAGCTGCAGCGGTTTCAAGCCCACCATGAGCAGATTTTAAGCAAACTGTTTCCAAAGCTGAAGAAGCACATGGTACCTCTTTGTTACTGGCTTTTAAATGCTAATGTTGCACTTTGCGTGACAGCGATTAATATAATTTCTTCTCTTATATATATTCATAACCTCCTGGGTGTTCCTCATCATAGAACTGCGTCAGCCGTGGGGGAAGCAGGTATTTAGCTAAACAGCATGTCTTCTAAACACTGCTGAAGTGAATTATTTGGATTTCATGGCTTGCCACCAGCATTTGTACAAGAGCTTCTACTGCTTCCAGACTAATCTTGGATGGCAAGGAGAGGAAGGTGTATCCATGTGTGGAAAAGGAATTATTTCAGGCACTAAAAGGGCATAGGTGCATTGTGCTGGCCATAAATCCTTCAGGGTGTTATCTCCTTCCATGAAAGGTGCTGGAAAGCTCAGAGCTTTCACTTTACAGTGCTTGCTCTGGGCTGCCCACATGTTTCTCATTTAACCTCCTCCCATGCCAGTCCTGCTGTTTGGGTAGGTTTCCTTCCTTCTAACACAGGGAGACAGGAAATAGGAGAACTGATGTGATGGTTCATTTTGCTGGCTTGGCCTCCTCAGTTGTGTTTCTTGCTAGCAGATGGTATGGGACCAGTTGTCAGCTGGAGCAGCACGTGCAGGATAAGATTGAAGCCTGACAGCTAACCAGCTACTCTGAGACACCTGCTTCTCCTTTTTCGCATGTATTTTCAGACGCTTGGAATTCGGAGCCAGGCTCCTGAAGGCTTTCTACCCTCCCAGAGGGGCTCAGTGGCATGTTGCCAGGAAAAGCCATTTGTATTGTTATTATCCAAAATAGCTGTTGCTTAGGGCTGCCAACAAACCAGCCCTGGTTGTACAAGTGTAATGCAACCAGGACGGGTTTTCACTTAATTGCAACCATCAAGAGCAGGGGTGGGGAGAAGCACATCCCAGCCAACAGGAACATAAATACTTTCATTCTAAAGACTCCAGGAGCCAATAAATACTGAATAGAGAGCAGGCTGTGTTCTCTATAGGGCAGCGTATGGGAAAGCCCAGTCCTTCTGCTCTTAGCAAAGGGGCCTGGGGCTGGGGTCTGACTGTCCTACACAGAGTGGTCATAGCCTGAGTACTGAGGTAAGCTAGCTTTCTTCAGCTAACTGGCATGTGACCAACCAGCTGTAAGGTTTAGATACTTGTTTTGACCTATCTGTCCCATTACAGGACCTAGTCATTTGTGAGACTAAGTTAATAGTGAAGGTGGAAAGGGGCTTTGGGGATGGGGGGATATAGGGAATTTCTATAGTGGCACAGAAAGACTCTTACCCTCACTACTCCCAGCACCCCAGCTGGGCTGATGATGAGTGCAGCTGCTGGCAATTGGCCCAGAAAACCTGCTAGCACAAATCCTCTCCTATGGGGCTAAGAAAGCATCCAGAAATTGGGCTGCAAATGTACAGATAATTTGGGTTCAGCAAGAAACTCTGGCTACAGTTGAACTGGTTCTTCCTATTGTTGTTTCAAGAAGGGACAAGGGAAGTGTTCTGGATTAAATGGTGCTTCATAGGTCCATCTGGAGCCTGGCAAGCTGTTTCCAGGACTCGTGCCCAGTACAGCATTAAAAAGAAAAGTATTAAGTTTACTCGCTGTCTCTAGCAGCCTGTCTGGTGCAATGAATGTTTCTTCATTTGCTGTCTTGCTCTAGGACAAGGAGCAGATGACTACGGGGATATACACAACCAAGTGGTTCCTGCAGTGCTTCATTGACCGAGTGAGAACTATTTGTAGATTATCTTCCATTTAGTAATGTTTGGCCCCCATGATGGATTTGCTTTGCTGTTAACTGTGAATCTTTGCCCAGTTTTTATTCAGACAGGATTCTGTGAATATTTTATAGGGCATGATGTTGTGAATATCTTCATGAAGTACATGCCTGGCAGCAGATCAGCTTAAAATAACTCCGTGCTTCTCAGTGGCAGTGACAAGCAAGCTTTCACTGTCATCACAAATAATAGCCAAAAGCCTGTTTTTGTGGCAGAAGCATAGGCTTGGGAGTCAAGAGATTTTTCTCTCCCCTGCTTCTGGCTCTACTTCAAACTTGCAAAGATAATTAACCTCCTGGAGTCTATTTCCCCACCTTTATGCAGAGGATAGCAGCACCCACCTCACTGCGGAGCAGCCAGTGACATTTGTAAAGAACTTTGGAACTGTTCAGTACAAATTGAAGCGCAAAGCTTAATGTTAATGTTGCATGAATTAAATTAACTGTTAAGACCCAAATTTTCAAGCTATGGGAAGTAGGTGTTGGGACTTAATACATAGCCCCACAACAGCACAATAGTACAGGATGATTTGCATGATCCATAAAGCACTTGCAGCTCTCTTTGGCTTCCCTCGGAAATAAGGTTGCATGACACCTTTGAAAATCAAATGACTCCTATTTAAGTGGTTCTGGGTCATGCCCTAAAAGCTTCTTACGGTCCTTCTAAAACACTCCAGCATACAGGAATCAGTGGTATACATAAGAGCCTGTGCAGCTCCTCCTTTTCCCCTGCAACACCTCTGTGTCCATGTGGAGTGGCAGTAGGTGGCTCTAGGCCACACAAGGACTCATTTGCATTAGAGAAGTCCCCTACCCTATGGCCTACAGAGTACCATTGTGCAACCAGATGGTACAAAGAAGCCTTAGACTGGAGTGACTAACCTGTGGCACAGGGAGTCTGTGTCTGGTATGCAGTAGATCAGAGAGGGGGCAGGCAGCAAAGTGGCAAAGGGCAGGACGCAGAAAGCAGAGCAGCAGATCAGCTGGGAGCACAGAAGTGGGACCAGAAAATGAAGGAGCAGCTCGGGCAGAGGAAGTGGATCAGACAGAGTGGCACTCAGGGAGGGTAAGGGGCTACTTTGTGGCACACCTGCCAAAAAGGCTGGTCCCCACTGCCCTAGACAGTCAGGCCTAGGGTGTCCAACTTAAACGGGCCATTGGCTCTTGGGCTGCACCTTGAAAATAGCGAAGCTGTTATATATTTGCAGAACTTGGATGTAAGGAGCATGGCTTTGCAAGATAAGATGTCCTGTAATTATGCTTAGGCTGACTGTTCTCACCGTGCAGTCCCAAAGAAAGAACTTGTGTCCACCTTCGCTGTGGCTGCTTGGCCAGCGAAGTGGTGTTGACTACTATTTTTAACCAAAGGTGATGGGGATGTGTATGCCTGTGTGCCACAGTCCCCAAGTGCATCTGTCTAGTCAGCATAGCCTCAGGGAGAAGGGTCTGGACCATTCTAACCAGCTTCCTTTTCATGTACAGACGCCATTTACTCTCACCTTGCGGCTGTGGGATATCTACATCCTGGAAGGAGAGCGGGTTTTGACAGCTATGGCTTACACCATCCTCAAGCTGCACAAAAGTAAGGCATTCAATAGGATGACTCAACTTTTCTGTGTGGCACAGGTGATCCCATTGTTAGAGCCTGGGATTTGGGTTTTAGAATTTAACCTCCATAGGCAGAAGGGTTTATGAAAAGAAAAACCCAGCATGGCTCTGAAAGTCTTTCTCATGCTCTAATTGGTCTCCTAGAGTTGCATCCATTCATACCATGCCTGAATTTAGCTCATTTTTGGTTGAACATGAGGCCTCACTATTGATTTTTATTTCCCTGTCATTGGATTCATTTAAATATGGTACCACAGCAACCTCTGCTGGGTACCACAGAAGGGTGCAGCTTTTGGCATCCTCAGCAGGCCCTGGTTGGAGCTCTGGTTTAGGCAGATACACAAGCATTGGTTGGTTATGTTGGTTGCAGTTTGAACCCACAGTGTACTGTTCCCACTTCAGCAAAGGAACATCTCCTCTGCTGAGGCAGTAACACAGAAAACATTCCCCTACGTTGAATTCTTCCACCCAGTGTATACAGCTGTGTACTTATGTGGCACATTGTTCTGCCACCAGCTACTCTGGTATGTGTGAGATAGTTTCCCTTTGAAGTATTTCAGGAGGATTGTAAAGACCTTTCTAAGATGTTAGCGGACCTATTTTTATTTTCCATGCCTCCCCCTGCAAAATTGTGTTTCTTAGTTCAATTTAGTAGGAGTGAGAGGGGGAAAGAAAAATGTGTGAACTTTTTTTTAAATGTAAAAAAGCTAAAATAGCTTTTCTCAAAATAAAAACTATCACTGCCCTAACATTAGGTTTCCTGAGACCCTTAGGACTCTGTGGGGTAATTCCTATTGGTCTCACTGGGAAGCCAGAAATCTCTTTTTTCCTGGTGCTAATTCTCCTTTGCATCCCTGGCAGGTCATAAGATTGAGACCTGATCTCAAACCTATGACTGGGCAAGGAGTGAAGTATTGTGGGGGCCTGGAGCCTGTGGAATTTTTTCAATAGAGGAGGTTAAAAAAAAGGGGAGGGTGCAGAAGTTTAAAGCTGCTCGGAAATGTGAAATATTGCAACTCAGGCAAGCGGGCAGGCTGCAGGTGATGTGATCGGAGTTGCATGAGAGTGCCATTTATTAGAGGCATTTGCAGTCTGTCATATGACGATCGCTTTTAGGTTAGTGGGGTTCAATTTGTGACTGTGTCTGTGCAGCCTGTCTGTACTTTCACGTCTGGAAATATCCATTCCAAGCGTGTGGTACTTTTTATTAAGATAACCTTCTTGGCAATTAAAAATATACAGGACCTGGGTTATGCCTATGAGGGGAACAAAGAGGAAGGCTGGGAAACGGAAGCCTTGATGCACTGTGGGGTAGGATTGGTAGCCCACTGCAGTCCTTCTTGTGATGTCACAGATGGCTGTCAATCATCTGTTTGATACCTGAATAGTGGGAAGCACCAGTTCTGAGGGGCTGCCCTGAATGGCCCCAGGCTGGGTCCCTGTGTTGCATTACTTGTCTTCGCAGCACACATAATGTGCAACCATACTCCCCCTAGCGGTGTAAGAGAACTCTCACAAACAGTCGTGAAACACACAAGCGCTTCCCCTTCACTTCTGTCCCCATGAATCGAGCCGAGACCCTGATTTTATAGTATGCAAATGTGCTTCCTTTAAGCTTATGACTGATCCTGTCATGTCATGTGTTAATTGACTCTCGAACCACACCTGGGACTCAAAGTTCACTTGAGATAGAGAACCACAAACAGCCCCTGAGAGACGGAAGCCCTCCTTTGACATGCATTGTTTCTTCTTCCCCAGATATTAATTTTGACATGTAAGCAACTTCCCTGCTGTTATTAGCTTTAAAACAGCTGATCCAGTCAAATATACTCTGCACCTAGCCAGGTTAGCCAGAAAAAATCTAATTGTGGTACTATGATGGCCTCTTATTGCACTGTGCTTTCTGCCTTCCACTAGAACGCTTGCTGAAGATGTCCCTGGAAGACTTACGGGAATTCCTGCAGGAGAAAATTTCTTCATCTCTGCACTATGAAGATGATGCTGTTATTGAACAACTGCAAGTGTCCATGGTCGAGCTGCGCAAAGCAAAATTTGACCTTCCGCCCCCAGGTAGGTCTAGCATTAATTCCATAGGTTCCCTACAGCCTAGGATGAGTCCAGCCTGTTGGAATTATTAACCCCTTTTTGCCAGTTCTAACCATATCCTTCAGACTAATGGAGTTTTTGCTAACCCTGGCTGGCCATCAAAGGCTGACTGCTGTGTGGTATAGGGATTGCACAGGGGATGACATGGTCCTGCTGTCCCATTCCATTTGAGATCTGTCACAGACAGGGTGATCTGGGGCACAGGTGAATTTGTGTCACTGCTCTGGTTTGAGGCCAAGAGTTTCTCTGGCAATGTGAGGCTGGATTTGTCAGAAAAGCCAAGCACCCAGCTCTGACAGCTGTCACTAGAAACCCATCGCTGCTGGTGTTAGCGCTGCAGTTGGAACTGAACTCTTGAAAATTTGGCTCCTGGAGTGATTTGTCAGTTGTGATTTTTCACCCTGAGTTGTGTGTCCATGTTTGTGTTTGTGTATGTGTGTGCGCGCATGCATCTGCTGCTCCCAGCCATGTCATTGCTCAGGACACTCAGCATCTTTACATGTTTGAATAGAAGCAGAGGTTGCACCTGCAGCATCTGTGTGCTGCCTTACTTAATCAGGGTCCCCGTGTGCGTGAACTTTCCAGTCATTGGCCTCTGTCATGCCAGTGAGAAGTATTTTGTGTGTCATGCAGGGTTAGGGCTGCCATGGTAACTGCCCTCGAGGTGAGTGGCTAGAGCCCCCTCTGCATAAATCCTTCCTCAGGCACAATGAGAAGGAAGTCTTCTAGTACAGAAGCATGTATGGCAGAATAAATGAGATGTTCATTAGCTGCCTAGAGAAACTACCCCCTGCCCCCACCAGTAAGGCGAAGAACACCAGTTTAGAGGCACTGCATGTAGTCTTCAGTTCTCTCCCAGTTCATTTTGGTTCGTTCCTCTATCAGATGGAAACTAGAAAGTGCCCAAGGGCCATGGGGTTCTGCAGACTTCACGTCAGGGAGGGTTGGAGGCAGTTTGACTTTAATCTGAGCTCCCAGCGAATATCTGAACAGACAAGTAATTCTGGTCTAATGGACAGCCACAGCATAACACAACACCTGACTCCATATTAAGCCCCAACAGAATAAAAACTTTTGTTGTTAAATGAGCCCTGCTAGAGATTTCCTTTTATACACTATAGAGGACCTGCATTAAAGCATGCCTTTTTCTCCATTGCAAGTTACTGTTAAGCATAACAATCCCAGCTTCTATAACTACCCTATGAAATAGCCAACGTGTTAATGACTCAGGGACCCATTCTGCTGGTCAGATAGTATCTCATCTAAATCTAAATTGATTGCTGCATTTGTGTTACTGATAGTTTCATTAAGGGGAGAAAGTGCTCAAGCTTGGAAGTGATAGGGATGCTCTGAGTCAAATCCTGACATGCGTGATTTAGGAAGAAGGCAACTGGACCACAGCTAGCCACAGAAGAACTAACTGGTTCTGTCTACATCAACAGAGAGTCAGGCTTGGACTCTTGACAGTACCCAAAGGGATGGGCTGCATAAGTCCCTTTGATACACAGGCACCTACCTCCCTTAGGATTTCTCCCCCAGCAAAATAATCATTAGTAGAAAAGAAACTGTGCCTGGAAACAAGACATTTAAATGACAGAGGGTGAGGGTGGCCCTGGTGGAACATGAGGGTACTGAGCTGGGATTCTGTCAAGGCATCGGTGTAGTTTAAAGGCTCTGCTGTGTGATGGAGCAGTCACAGGCAGAAGGGCTCTGGAAAATGAACGAATGACCCACCATCATTGTCTCTCACCTGCAGCTTGTGTTGAACAACTAGATAGTTTTTTTCTGAAGAGCTGATGTTAGCATGATAAAATCTGAACCCCTGCCACTAGCTCATGGTAAGGGCTTAGGAAAGGACTTACTGAATATGAGCTAACCTGTCCTTGTTTGGGTTTTTCTTTTCTCTGTAGCAAAGCCTGAAGAATTCCCCAAGAAACCACTGGGACTGGAGCTTTCTCTAAATCTCATGGCAGTGAAGCCCAGCATTGCAGCCAATGGCCAGAATAAAACAGTGGGTGACCTCAGTCCAGAAAGAGATGCAAAGCAGTCACTGCCAAACAATAGCCCCATACATCTGAATGATATTACCTGCAATGCGACTGTGGCAATAAAGGACAGGACTCTTGCGCTGCAGCAGGACAGATCTCCCTCCCCAGCAGCAGCAGCCACCACAGACATGCATCAGGATCCATTAAAGGACCATGAGGAAACCCAGCAAGGAGGGAAGAAACAGGTGGAACCACCAAAGGAAGCTACTAGTGAAAGCCCATTGCAGGAGTTGTCTTTGCCAGAGGAGAATGAAATTCAGGCCCTCCTGGAAAGCCAGGATATACCTGCAGTGAGCAGGATGACTGCCTCCCAAGAAGATCCTCAGGTCCTTAGTGCTGGGAGATGTAAAGAGGACCTGCAAGAAAATTCTCCCTCTCCTGATGTTGGCAACACAGGCTGCATTGTTCCTTCGGCTGCTCAGTTGCCGACACTGCCACAAGAACAGCCTGATGGGGTAGCAGTGGACAGCTTGGCTAGTGAGATGGGTGAGCCAAGCCAGAACCCCCAGGGAGATTTGCCCATTGATCACAACCACACGTCAGCAGGAGGAGAGTCCCCAGAGCCAACTCCATCTCTCCCCTCCCTCACGGAGCAGAGCTCCTTGGAATCCACCATTCCAAATGCGCCAAGCCCTCAAGACACGAGCACCACCACCTCCTCTGTGGATTTACCGGAAGGAGTTGCTCCGCCCTCTCTGGAAGAACAACCGTGGCCTCCGTGTCCAGAGTTCTTCCCACCATCAGAACAGGATCTTGCTCCTCAGGCTTTGCCAGAGGAAGCGCAAGCGCCTCTCATGGGCATGGAGAAGACTCTGGTAACTCTCCCTCTTCCTGTCCTGGATGGAAGGCGACGGCCTTCTAATGTGTCTCAGTATGATAACTTTCCTGAGTGGGAGAGCAGAGAGGACAAACCTTCTGGGCAGGCATCCAGCATGGAGAAACTCAGTGGCATGATGCCACATGAGAAACTGGATCTCAAATGCTCGATACCCAAATCAGCATCCGTGGGTGAGATTGCAGATCTGCAGAGGCATGTGCGTGGGTGCGGAGACTCAACCCAGCAGCCCCTGGGCCTGGGCTGCTCAGCCTTCAACTCCCTCCCTCACCAAAGGCCTTCTGGCAGTGGTGGCAGTGTGCCAACCTTACCTACACTTGGCCCCAGGGTGGTTCAGCTGGCAGAGGGTCTCCGTTTCCACCATATGTCATCCCCAACCGTGAAGGGGCAAAACAGCCCCTTTAAAATTGTAAAGACCACCACCCCACTTCATTTGGCTCACGCCACAGAGCAAGACTGCTTGAACAGAAAGCGAATAGCACTGCCTTTGCAAGAGGCTAGCCCTCACATGGCTGCTGCCTGTAGGGCAGATGGTGGAGGGGACCTTCCTCCCACAGCAGAACTCAAGGCTGCGGCTGCCAAAAAGACTGTCCAGACAGCAGTAAATGTGCTGAGGGATCCACGTCCCCCTCTCAGCCCAAAGCCAAAAATACCACCCAAGATTGCCAAAACCCATTCAGAGAACAGTTTTCATCTGCCCCCTTGGCCCCCAGCACAAATGTCCAAATCAGAGACATTTTAGCAGGGCTAGAGAGTGAAGAGAGGACTCTCATCATATTACCTTGTCTGTTCTAGAGACAACCTGAAAATAAGGTTTGCCTCTAAAAGGCAACGCTGTCCAGGGTAGAGAGAGGAGGCGATGGCAGGTTGGGTTGTGCTTGGTACGACTGCCCAGGGCAACGCTAGGTTCGACAGGAGTCGGAGTTGTTCTCAGTATTACAAATGTGCTGGTACCAGGAGGCGGTTAAAAAATATCCGTGCTTTCTTTTCTATGAACAAATCACAAAGTGCTTTCAATTTTTTTTTGATTCCCATCATTCATGTGGTGAGAGAGAGAGGCAAAACTGGTCAATCTTTTCTCCAAGAAAAGTTCTTTGGGTCATGGCCCTGAGTTTAGTTTCTGTGAACACAAGAACAGCCCTGACGCAGAGAAGTCTGAACCGTTCTTCCAGGCAGGCAGGAAGCACTGGAGAGAGAAGAGAGGCTTTCTTTAGAGACAGACAAGGGCTCAGTCAGTGTGGCTGGTAGCATTTCATTCAATGCCTTGCAGCAGTAGATTTGTTCGGTGTCCTTGTATTGTGCAGCTTTTCGCACAAGATTTGGTAGTCTCAGCCAGGGAGCCAGCCTTCTGTAATGTCTATGCAATAGTCAGCTTTATGCCAGGTGTCCCATGGAGCACTGCTTTGCATCTGTGCATCCTCTCACTGAGAGTGAAATGGGACCATGGAGCCTGCCCCTCCTTGTTTTCCAGCTCCCTTCGTACAGGAGATTTCCTGAAGGGGAGCTGAATGCTCTGTGCAGATCACTTCCACTGTCCTCATTTGGGGTTATGTAGTGTTACAACAAAGGAAACTCAGAAAGCCAAGTTCCTTTCTGATGCAAGGGGAGGCTGAGGTGGGTGAGTTGACGAAGCCATGCCCCTTCCCATGATAGGCTCACACAGGTTCATTGAACACACGCTGTTTCCTTGAATCCCCACGGGTGATGAAAGGCTGGATCTCAGCTGCTGTGAGTTCTCCAACATCCTGTCTGCTGTCCTTTTCTCCAGGCAGCGAGGATGATGATGTATACTGCCTTACAGCTGATGAAAAGAGAAGTAAGGAGGCTGCTGCCGTAGTCATTTACTAACCCCCATATAAGTGGGTTAATAAGATGGGGGTAGTATTTCCATTGGTAAATGGTGGAGGTACCGTATTTTCTTACATACGACACACATCTTTCCCCTCCCCCCAAAATCAGCTTGCTAGAATTGGGATGCATGTTTTAAGTGGGGAAGCTGTTTTCTTTGCTGGAAAAGGAGCATGCCCAGAGATGCTGTTTAGACCAGCCAGCTGTCAAGAAGGCTGCCACTTGTGTCTGCTCAGCACACTGAAAGGGCAGCTCTCTTGCCGCCCTAGCTGTTGGCTGAGTGCAGAAGGTTGTGCCCAAAGCAACATGTGAGCTATTGATAGTATCTTAATGAGGCTTGTGATGTGAAAACAGGAACTTGTATAAAGAAGTTCTTACAATTAAGAAGTAAAAGTCTGGCTGCTGCCCTTTGCAAGGGCCTGAGGCCTAACGCTGTGTGACACAGTAAGTCCTCCTGGGATCATAGTTTCCAAGAAAGGTGGCACCACAGGAGATAATCTGACACATCGGTAAAGTTCTGGATGCCATGCTTTTTGGACACACTGTTTCCAGGAGGACCTACTTTATCTCTGACTCTGGAAAAATATTTTCTCTACTTCCTGCCTTTCCAAAACAAACTGGGTTTTTTATTTGGGTGGGGGGGGTGGAGTTGTATGTGAGAAAATATGATAATTTTGCTTTAGCTACCAAGTCAGCAGAGTGTAATAGGATTTTGTGGCAGCTTCTCAGCAAAACGTCCAAGACTAGACTGGCCCCTGCTCAGGTCAGGTGAAACATCAGCGTAGAAAGTCCAGTGGAGTTGGAAAGGAACCAGACTTCCCAAAGCCTCAGCTCAGACCTTCACAGAACTGGAAGTAAATCAACACAGCGAGCAGTGTGCAGGGCTATTAACTTAATAGCCTCAGGAGCTCCCGTTCTGTTTCCACCTATGACAAAGCTCCTTTCTTTAATGCTTGGGCATGTTGCTTAGCCTGGCTGTCAGGTCATCCTCAGCTGTGAAATGGGTAATCATACTTACTGACCTGCCTACCTGACAGGGGTGTTTGTGAGGATTAATTAGATGATGTTGCCAGCGCCCTCTGCAGAGGAAAAGCACAACCTCAGTGCTAAGACACGTTAGTCTGAGACACCACAGACACCATCATTGAAATACAAAGGACAAAGTTGCTTCAGTTGGCTTTAATTTAAGCATGTTTTGCAATAGTTGTGCAGTAGTTAGGAAAGTCATATGTTTGTGCATTTAATACCTGGACAGTATTTCAGGCAAGTATTCGGTCACCTTTAATTACGAACAGCAGGCCGTTGGCTTCTAGAGCTCAATAGGAAGTCATGGAAAAGGCTGCAGTCAGCTGGTTTCCATGCAGTGGGATCTGGTCTCCCCTCCAAGTGCACACATAACCTCCCACTTACCTTTAGGAGCTGAGCTCACGCATCTGACAGGAGGCAAGATCCCTTTTCCTCCCCGTGACCTGTCTCCATGCTTGTGTCTGCTGTTTGTAATGACAGTAGGCACTGTGAGCTCAGAGGTAGAGTATCTCTAGGGCATCCTGTTCTTGCTTTTGGCGGCAATAGGCCTGGAATGTTCAATAGCCGACAAAAGCATGATAAAGCCACCACGGGGAAACCTTTCTCCACTCTGGATTTGGGGTGCACATTTCCTGTTCTCAGGAAAGCCTGCGTTGGGGCAAGGCACTTGGGCTAATTCAAAGCATGTACTATTCAAAAGACATCATGATGATCCTCTCCCATCTGAGATGTAGGCCTACAGCCGGCTCTGAAACCTGTAAAAGCTAGTGGAAGGACTCCTGTCCCCTGACTTCGGATCAGGTGGCTAACAACCTTGGCCACTTGGTCTAAGTGATGCTAGGCTGTGTTGTGCAGAAATGCCTTGACTAGAGACCACAGATCCCTGCCTACAGGCCTGTCTTGCCCCTTGAGTCAGTGCCAAACAACCTGGGTGAAGGCATGACTTCTCCATTCCTGCCAGATTAGGAACCTAATGTTTCATACATTATTAAGACCTGGTAGTTTGAGCTAGGGAGCAGGACATGTTATCAGGCTGAGTAGGTACAGGGAAAACCTTGAGCTTGCTTGTCAGTCAAATGCTTCTGAACCTGGCTGAAAGGGTGGAGGCTGGTCTGGAGATCAGCTGCTTCCCCACAGACAGAGCTGAGGTGAACCTGTGCTCAGGCAACCCCAGTTAAGTCAGGACAGGGCCTTAGTGTGGGGGGTTTCTTGATCGTCTCTTGTGAACTGCTGCAAAGGTCTGTGTCCTTTGCTGCAGCCTGGGAAGCATTTCTGGACGAGGGGCAGTGTTAAGCCCCATACAAAGCCAGTTGAGCTGGCCCAGTTTCTGGGAAGTGATGCTTCACTCTGCAGCAGACCTGTTACTTTTTTGTTTAGTCTGTTTAAAACATCAGTAATCCATGTATTCATTCCTGTTTCTGTCTGCTGTTGGGTCCAGTCCCCTCCCCCATCCCCTGTATGAAGAAGCAGCCTCCCCTGACTTGTTCCTTTCTTTGGAGCTGTTTATACTGCACCCATCACCCCTCAGGTGTCTGAACTCCATGGACAGTGCCGTGATACAGGGGATAGGAGCAATAGTGCCCAGCATCAGGCACGTGGAAGGTGGGGGGAATCAGGCGGGAGGAAATCCTCAGGGCTGTGATGGAGAAGCAGGACCCAGGCCCTCCTACAAAGGACCAACTCTGAGGATACCGCAGACAGGTGGCAAAGCCAGTGTTGCAAACTCAGGAAATCAGCTGCCTTTGCCCCACGGCTGGCTCGTTCCACGTCAGGTGAAACGGACTGTGTGAGATAAGCTGGGCCTTGCTGGTTTGGTGTCCTTGTTTTGTTGTCTGTAAACTAGCACTTTGCGCATGGGGGGGAGCAGGAGGGGTGTTGTGCAGCAGGAGTGTCAGCGTGCCCCCCCAGTGTCACCGTGATCACCTCCACGTGTCCTGGGAGTCGGGGCAGGGGCTCTCAGTGCACTTTGACAGACCGGCCGCGGTTGGCTTTTATCTGTAAGCGCTCTCCTTGTTTATGGCGTGGGCTGCGCCCTCCCATCATTCTTGTCCTAACGTATTATTATTATTTTAAACTATTTTTTATGTACATCATGCTTTCTTCTCCTTTCTCTTTTTTTTTTTTTTTTTTGGGAAGGCTGTTTGAAAGGCACAGCACAGCGTGCCTTCCTTTCCCCCTGCTCCCACCAGCCTGTACATAGCGTCCCAGGCGGTGGTTGTCATAACTGGTAAAGGAGTTTAGCACCAGTGGCTGCAGATGTTCCTTCACACACAGCGTGCCACAGCATCCTCTGGTCTCAGAACTGTCACCCCAATGTCTTGCCTTGGGGGAGCAATGTGGCATGGCTGCTGCCCCATTAGGTGGGACCCCACCATTTTTATGCCGGACCTGCGCCCATCCACTCTCCTGGTCACTGCACACACTGCTGTCTTGGCTCCTCTGTGGGTCTGGCTGCTCTCACTGCATCCTGGGCCCAGTGATCTCTGAGGCAGGCATTTGCCTTGGGACATGAATAACCTGCCTTGCTGCAGAGACTGATATATGGCCAGAGGCTTTGCCCTGTGACAAGTGCTGGTGAGCTGCAACAGCCCTGGAGAGAAGCATCTCATCTCGGCACAAGATCCAGTGGAGTAAAACCAGTATGAAGTCGGGGCTGTCCAGTTCTCCAGGTGGGGAATGGAAATGTGCCTGCCCCCCCCCCCCCCCCCGCCCCCCAGCTTCCATGCAGCCAGCGGAGCCTTCTAACAGAGGCCTGTGGTGGCAGCATGGACGCGTGCCTGCTGTTTCTTGCAGTGTAAATGGCTTATCTGGCCCTGAAGCCTCAGTAGTGAGCGTGCCCAAGAGAATGGCCAGTGGAGTCTGATTATCAAAGTATCACAGCTCAGGAAGGCTATATACTCTATTCACGGGGAACTCAGCCCCCACCCCGACCATCGGGCCTATTCTGTGGGAGGCCATGTAACTTTACAGGGCAGAGGGAATTCAGTCCTTGCGGTGCAGGAAACGCTACTGGTGAGTCAATACGTGGTAACTGCCCTGTGCCTAGGCACTGACATGCCCACAGGGGGCAGGTGCCTGATTCAGCTGACTTGCAAGAGGCAACCATCAGGTGTGGCCTATTGTGCTCTGTCTTTAATTCCCTACTTGGAAGTTCTGCCTTTTCTCTCACTGGATGCAATATTTTTCCCTGTTAAATTGCACTAGTGCTGCAGTTTCTCACTGGGGGTGACTGTATGAACAAGGGGCAATATGGTTCTAGCAGCCCTTGAGCTTTCTATGGCTGAGGGAGTAAGAGAGCAGAGCCTTCCTGCTCTAACATACTCAGAAGAGACAAAGATTTGAAAATACCGAGGGCCACGATTAGCTTACGGAAAGCTGTAAGAGCTGCCTAGAAAGCCTGGCATTCCAAGCCACCATCCTGCATGGGCTCATGCCATACATCATGGGTGTTAAACAGCTCCCAAGCTAGATCCAGCCTAGGTAGCCACTTTACCCAGCTTGCTGGACAACAGGTGTGGCTTAGGAAACTGGCCTGCCACAAAATGGTGATTGGATGCAGGGGGCCAAGCATAGGGCTAACAGTCGCTGTTGCCCACTTGCCATTTTGCTAGTCACCAGTGCCAGCCTCTGCCCTGTGTTGGAGCTGCCACTGTGGCAGGGGGCACATAGCAGTGGCAGCTCTGGTGTGGGGCAGGCAGCTGCTCCTGTCCAGAGCTGGAGTTGCCACCACCACCACTGCCTGCTCCTGTCCAGAGTTGGAGCTGCTGCTGCCGCCACATACTTTGAGTTGGAGCTGCCACCACTGTGCTGGCTTCCTTGTGTCCCTGCTCAGATCCAGACCTGAGCACAAGGTGAGTTCAACAGCCCTGCTGTAAATGAACCAGGTTGATAATCTCCACTTTATGCCAGGAGCAGTATGCATCTAAGAGTGTTTTGGTGGGGAGGCGGGGAGGAAAGCTGGGGTGGAATCAGTCCCGCAGTGCAATCACCCATCTGTACAGCTCTCAAACCAGGGTGTGCTCGATGCCTGTTTTGTTGGTGCATGATGTAACGAGATCCCAGCTCAAGCCAGCACAGTTAGGCCGGGACTACAGTTGTGACAAGGGAAGAGGGCTTTGACACTGAGGTGGGAGTCATTCTGCCTTCTGCCCCCAGGTGATGCCCACAAGTCTGCCACAAGGCTCTGGTGGCAGCAGCCCCCTGGGCATGGAGACAAGCTACAAGCCAGAAAGGGTTACTGTTTAAAACCAGAGCCTGGAGTCAGTCTGAGCCATAGCCAGGCCCCACCCTAACAGCACAAGCAACTGGAGCACAACCTGGGTGTTAAGGACTGTGGCTAATCTCTAAGGAGACAGAGGCCACAGTGACCACAAGACCACCTGTCAGGAAGCCCTGCCTTACAGGCTCCATAATGGCCCGCAGCCTCACCCCTCTCACTTGCAAGCAGATTTGCAAAACAGTGCTGCATTTTCAGCTCCCAGCAGCAGGCCTACCTGGCAGGAGATGACATATTCGACCCTCTAAGTCATAACACAACTGTGGCAGCCATCCTGCTTTACTGCAGTGTTAGTCTGAGGCGGGGGAGGACAGTAGTCAAATGCAGCGAGTAACAGGGCCCTCACCTGTGCAATGCTAGTGGGTTAGAGCCAGATAGCAGCTTAACCTCCCCTGCACTAGAGGTTCCTGTTTATGAAGTAGTATTTCCAAATTAACCAAAAGTGCCTGCAAAAGGGGAGGGGCGGGGGTAAATAGATGCAGTCACTGGGATGAAACACCAGTGTCCAGAGCTGTCTATAACATGGGCCACACTGCTTTGGTGAGAGGGCAGATGTCTGACAAAATACTCCCTTCTCTTCTTTCTTTTAAGGGGGTTTCTCCCCTGCCTTTGGACTCCTATTGCAGCTTTTCTAGCAGGTGGAACTTGCTCCACAGGCCACACCAAAGAGATGGGGTTAGTTCAGATTTGTGCCTAGCATTAGCTAAGCTAGGTTTGCTCCCAAGGCTGTGGGCATTAATGGCTTGGGGGCAAGGCATCTGATCCACACAGCAGTTGTGTGCAATTCCTGCAGAAGAAACAGAAAACAGCCCCTTGCTCTGGCTGGCTGCGGCCCTCTGTTGGCTGAATTGAGACCCATTCACTAGGGCTGTGCGAATGTTTGGTAGCTGTTTCGACTCAGCGGAGATTCAGCCCAATTCAGGGAGCAAATCTCCAAATCGAATCGGGACACCAAGTAAAAGCTCAGAATTGATTTGAAGCATCCAAATAGATTTGGAAAAAGATTTGGCCAATTTGGGGATTCGGCCATAGACTTAAACAGGCAGCCTCCAGCTGGTAAGTCTGTTGGGGTTGCGGGAGGGAGGAGGGATTGGAGCTGGGACAAGCTGCCCAGTGAGGGCGGGGAGGGTGCGTTACTCGGGGATGGGGGTGTGGGATGAAGGTGCAGCAGCACTGGGAGTGGGGGCTCTGCCCTGCTGCTGCTTGCCCAGCCGGGGCAGTGCGGGGAGGGCAGGCATGGCTCGCTGCGGGCAGAGGGGGGCAAGTGGCAGCAGGGCAGAGCCGCACTGGGAACGGGGACTCTATGCTGCTGCTGAGTGAGCTGTGCAGCATGGCTTGGCAGGGCACTGCACACTGGGAGCTAGGGCCACAGGGGCTGAGTGGAGAGGTAGGCTCTCCTGTAGCTCCTCTGGCTGTGCCTCCCTCTCCCCGGGCGGGGGGAGCTGTGGGAGAAGTTTTGGAAGTTTCGGCACTGATTCGGAGAGCACAGCCTGCCTCTCCCCAACTGATCTGAGTCACCGAATCTCTCCAAATCAGTGCCAAATCTTCCAAAGCCAACTCTGTCCAACTGATTCAGGACAGTGATCTGAATCTGAATCACTGTCCTCCAAATCAGCCAAATCTGAATTGAATACTTCCGTATTCGCACGGGCCTACCATTCACCTGTGTGCAGGCAGAGGCTTGGGCTTGCTTGTTGCCACCTGTGCCTGGGCCAGCAGAGCTGAAGTACTCCAGGTTGTGGCCAGATCATGTTGTGGGTGCTGCTGCAGCTGCTGACAGCTCTGGAAAGGCAGGAGGTAGAGCGCAAAGCACAGCACAGGGAACAGCCACACTGCAGAGCCCAGCCTTGCATTGGAAACAGGCTTGGTACAAGCACAACAGGACAGTCACTGTCCCATGGAGAGTCTTCAAATTCTCTCTGGTCTTTCTGCCCAGGAGGACTGCAGGCAATGATGATGAGGGAGGGTTTTGTGAACAGGGATTTCTGTCTGGCTGGATTTTGCACTCCAAGGTCTGAGGCTGATCCCACAGATTATGACCCGCAGCCAACTTGGAACCCAGCTTCATGCTTCTTCCTGGCCTGGGAAGTGAAAGACTTGCGCACAGTGTGTTTTCTGGGGCCATGGGATCACTCCCAGGCACTTCATATGATTGTTACGTTAGTCAGGGGTAAGCAAGGCCCTGTCACTGCAAGGGTAGAGTTTGAAACCAAGTCACCTGCAGGAAGCCAGGCTGAAAGTCCAGCCAGGGGCTTAAGGCAAAGTAAGGGGGGAAATGAAGCCTTGGTTGGTACAAAACCACATGGCACAGGCCCAACACTGCTGGCCTTCCACAGAAAAAGAGAAATAAAACCAAGAACCTGAAAATGAAAAGGAGCATGTTCTAAGGGGAATTTGCAGCCAGCCCAGGTGGGGAAGTGCACGCTATCCCTCACAGCCTTGACACAGCACAGGGCACGTGGCTGATGCATAAGTACCACTCAGGCAAAAAACATCCCCGTGTGCAAGCACCAGCAGACCGCGTAGAAGGTGTGCATGTCAACAAGTACTTGAAGGACAATCAGAAATCGACCTTTGCTTGCTCTGCACTCCCAGTTCCTTGCTCAAGGCCCAGGCTGAGAGCACCGTGAGAAGCCAGCCTGTCTGAAACATCCCCAAAGGCAGAACCACTGCCATCAAGCATGGAGCAGCTCCAGCCACAGCTGTTTCAAAGGACTGTGGGCTACACTCACTTGAATCTCCTGTGTCCATTGTCAGACAACGGCAGGACTTCCCTTAGCCATGTGCTGCACAGCCTCCCCGACCTGCTGAGGGGGAGACGCTCCCAAAGCACGTCCGTGACTCCAGAGCAGAATCCCCCAGTGGAACTGCAGCTCCCAAGTCACCAAGGTGCCCGTGGCCAATGCCACTCTCCTTTCCCTCTGCCTCCTCCCTGCCATTCTCCAGCCTCTAATACCCTGTTAACTATGCTGTCCCTGTAATGGCAACTGCAGGGAGCAGATTGCCATTAAAGGCATCTGATGCTGTTTAGATCCTAATTAACTCATCAGACAGACATTAGTCCTAATGCCTCCCCTTTTCCCACACCCAATTTTTCTAGCTCTCCTGCTCTCTCCTTTTGACATTTGCTGCTGGTTCCATTAAATCAGCCAGTTTGCAGCTGCTTCACCACTCAAGCGACTAAACTACATGAACCTTTCCACTCCAATCAGCTCAGCATGGCTAAAGGGGAGGCTAACACTGCCACAGAGCCATGGCTGCCAGGAGGGGGATGAGGGGGTTGTTGCTGGGTGCGCTGCACCAAAATTGTCACTGCTCTCGGTCACTTGCTGCACACGCTCCCCCTCTCCTCAGCTGATGTAGCTACAGGTAAAGCATCCCTGGCACAGACACAGCTTGGCTGACCAGGATGCTGCTGGCTGTTTGGCTTGGACCATTTGGGCAGGTGCCAGCTGAAATTTGGCCCCTCCTGTTGGCACAGGCTGCAGGCTCCTGAGAGGGCTCTACCTGCACAGCTGTGGGGCAGCAGCTGCTGTTGGAGGCCAACAGGCCCTGGTGGTGCCTTAGGGCAAGCTTTGGCACAGCTCTGCGCAACACTGAAGCCAGCAGATGGTGCTGTATCCACATCCAGCCTTATGCATGGCCTGCAACAGTTTCCAGCGGGGGCTGCAATCTCAGCTCTGGTCTTGAACAGTAGTAGAGTCCCCATCTCCTCTTCCCACCTTCCTGCTAGTCTTCCCAGAGCCCGGTCCTGGCCCCGAGAGGAACAGGGTGGGTCCAGCCTGCAGGTGCATGGGGCAGCGGTTTTCCCCGTGCTCTAGGGAGACTCGCACCTGCTTTGCAATCCAGGCAGGGTGAAGGTGATGCATCACTACCCCTCACACGGGTTACTCATAACAATAGCCCTTCTGCTAGCAGGTGTGTGCCCCTGTAACACAACTCAGTAGTGCAAGCTTTGGGTCTTCAGAAAGGGGATAAGGTGCCCACAACAGCAAGACTTGGGGCCTCGATGCCCAAAATGCATCCTGCTGCATTCCTCATTGACTTTTTTCATTTGGGATGAGCTCCCAACCATGCCTGGTTGTAAAAAGAGCATGGGGCAGTTGTAAGAGCAGGGTCTGTTGCCTGCAGGGCTCAAGGCCAACTTCAGCACATGCAGCTACATCTGCCAAGAAATATCCTCCTCAGTCGGCCTCTGCTCTCCTGCAGCGGTTTGACCATCCTCCTCCACACCCACCCATGGCTGCTTGGACTTTAGTGCTGAAAGAAAGCATCCCGGTACCCAGCCTGCACCCCTGTGCTTCAACCCAAGCCCCCCGCACTGTCTGCTGTTCATGAGGCGACTCCACCATGGCAGCCCAGCCTGGCCCCATATCCACTGACCCCCACCATTAGCCTTTTCCTCTGCCAATGCCAACACCGGGTACAGTGCTGCAGACAAGAAACCTGCAGCCGTTCAGGGTGTGCTACACAAAAGATGTGCAGCACATGGCAGAGCCCACTGTGGGGAAGACCCCCTCCCCCAAACCCACCCCACTAGCTCCAGCTCTGGTGTGCAGCCCATCCCATTCAGCTGGCAGGAGCCAATGCCCATCACTCAAAAGGGGTTGCATGGCAGGAGGTGGCAGAGATGAGAGAAGCCAGGCCTTACCTTGGTGCCGGGTCTCAGTAGGGTGCTTGTGGACACCTGGCGGCATCCGCGCAGCGCCCAAGCTCCTGTCAGTCCTGGTTGGGTGCCCCCCACCTCCGCTACCCCGGCCTGCCCCACCCACAGCTGCTATGAGCTCAGTAACCCTGTCACGTCCCTCCCTCAGAAATCATTGAGTCAGCACTAAATAATTGATGCTAAGTGGAGCCGGGAGTGGAGCCAAGACAGTGCGAGTGACGCTTTGGGCTATTTTTGGCTCCGGTACACGGTACAGCAGGGACAGGCAGCATTTTTCCCTGCTTCCAAACCCAGGCACTTTGGCACGTGGAACAGCAGGGGGTGGCGCAGAGCAGGGGCAGTGTGGAGCAGGGGAGAGGGGCAATGCTAAGACAGGAAGCCTGCAGAGCCCAGGAGGAGATGGCACCTGACACTGCTGTGAATTGATCCTGAATCCCAGCCCTTCTGCCCCCGCACTTCACTCCTCTGCCACCGGCAAAACCAATCAGCTCTTGAGGGGCAGGGGCTCTGTCTCACTGAGGACCTGGGCAGGTCTTAAGCACAAGGGTCTTGGCTGGGGCCTCCAAGGACTTCTGTAATGCCAACAGCCAGCCAAGCTCCCAGCCCAGCTGGAAGCAAGGCTTCCCCAGCTGGCATTTAGCATGCTTTTTACCACCCGGGGCTCACATGACTGTGTGCAAGGCATGAGGTAGGCAGGCACACTCGGCTTTGGCAATGTTGAGCAAATTCACCCTGTGAAGGAGCCCAGGGTGAGTCTCCAAGCAGCCTCTTGCTGCAGAAGCTACAGGAGGCATCTGACACCAGGGCAGCTGTAACCCAGACCGTTCCTTTTGCACAGCAGCATTTGCCTGTTCACACCATGCCCTCCTCTTGCCCTGGGACTGCACTGCAGAGGCCTCGCCCCTGCTGAATAACAATCCTGGTTCCAGAGATCAATCAGACACTGGCACTGCCCAAAATGAAATCCTATGGCAAAGTGCATCTCCAGTACTGCTTGCACCACAGCACACGGTCCCTCCTCCCCTTCACCCCACAGCAAGGCCGGATTCATGCACTGAGGAAGCCACTGCAGCTGGAAATGCTGGTTTCAGATGCACTGCTTGGCCCGTATAAAAAGGGTCCTGGCTCCACCAGCTTCTATCCTCCCACAGTAATAAGCTGCAGACTCCCAAGAGACTAGTACCATCAGGGAATTTCATCTCAGTCACAGCAAGGGGGGAACTCGCCTTCCTCATCGCCTCTCTATGAAGCCACCACTTTTCCTGCAGCCCAAACCCAGGATAAAAACCCCACACAGAGCTACAGCTCTGCTAATCCCAGCTCTGATCCCAGCAGCCATGCCGTGCCCCACTGTAGCAGCCGTGGGCACATTTCATGTCAAAGGGGGTGGAGCCAAGGTGTCGTCTTTGTCAGCTGTGGTACCCGGGCTTACTGGACCAGGCTGTGCCCATGTCTTGCCAGCCCCATGGCCTGAGCTTGCCTCTCTTGGCCAGCAATGTCCTATAACAGCCTTGTGCACAATGGCTCAGGTAACACAGTTCGGAGGTAAGCAGCCCTGGCACCCAGGTGCTGCTAGGCCTAGCGAGAAATAAATGCACCTGGCCAGGCTGACAAGACTCTCCCCTCCAGGCAGCTTTGTTCCCATCCCCAAACAGGCCCCAAGGCATCAGGACCAACCATGCCTTGTGGTTTTACCCATACTTGTGAGCTTCCTGAGTCCTTCCTGAGCCTTGCTAGGCTCTGTCACAGCAAACACTGCTCCTGCACCAGCAAGCGGCACAGGCCAGCAGTACCCAAGGTGGCGTGCATGCTGCATTGCACTTGCAAACTGTTGCTACAGCCATGTTGTTTTGCTGTGGGCGGCACACATCCCCAGTCAGTTGTTCAAGGGGGTGATGTCATACGCTGCATCTGCGCTAGGGCACTCTGCGGACAGAGCTGAAGTGGCAGCAACTCTGTAACATGGACCAGCCCCAAGTAACTGGTCCAAAGTCACGCCAGGATCTCTGAGCCAGCAGGGATTGGTATCCATTTCCCTAAGGCCTAGTCCAGTTCCCTTGCCAACAAGACAATCCTTCCTCTGACCTGCTAAAAAAACAAAAGGAAGTAGAAAGGAAGCATCCGCCAGCAAGACCACCCTTTCTCTCTGACCTTCTCAGAGATAAGTGATGGCTGGGAGCACTTGGGCCCAGGGCAGAAGCACTTCCCTGATGAGGCATGCAGTGGCACAGGAGGACAGGTTGGGACAAGCACAGCCACCAAGACTGGGCTCATTCCACCTGGTCATGAGACTGACCCTGCTGGCTGTCAGGGGAGGGTCCATGACAGGATCTAGCAGCAGCGGCAGCAGAACTGCAAAGCATCTGCAGCCTTTTCTTTCCAGCCAAGTGGTATGTGCAGTTGGCCACCAGGTAGGGAGGATGGGAGCCCAAAGGGTATTCCTACTGTGCACTGGCGATGCGTAGGGGTGCACACGGGTGCATTGCACCCGAGATCGGCCGTGCACCCCCTGGGAGCACCAGCCACAGAACCGGAAGTGCACTTCTGGTTTTCCCGCTGGCTTGGTGACTGGCTGCTGGGGGACCCCCTGTCGGTGATCTGGTGCCCCCCCAGACTTGGGAGGCAGCAGTCGCCTGTGCTACTGTGTACACACTCCACATTTGCAGCTCTTGTCATGAGCAACTGCTGCCAATGCCCGAGGGTGGCTGGAGGCTGCAATTTGAGCGCTGAGCTGCACTGCGCTGGTTCAGAGTTTCCAATACACGACCAGCTTCTGTTTCTCAGGGGCTTTCCAACCATGGGTGTCCTAGCTCACTGGGCTAGGCCTTGTATCAGCCCAGCAGGAGAAGCCAAGGGGCAGAGACGATAAACTGCTTCCCTGAAGTCTGAAAGCCCGTAACAGAACCTGAAACAAAACCACACATGTCCAGGCTCGAACTCTAGCTGCAAAACCCCTCTTTATGTCTGTGTATCGTGTATACACGTGCATATGCTGAATCTGTCAAGGGTCTCCCCTGCAGTGGGCTGAACAGGGCTGATGGTCCTGGTCCTCTCTGCTTCTCTGACAATAAGGTTCAAGTTAGTGCCTGCTGCTTCTAGCTCCCCCTTCCTTGCCTCCCACCCGTGAGTGCTGCTGCCGTCTGAGCTCTGAGCTGGTGCTGCATGACTCTCACTCATCTGTTTATATTTGGGTTGTTAACATGTGAAACGTCCCCCTCAGAAGGGCAGGTGGTGTGAGCAGCTGCAGGCAGCTTGGGCGGGCTCTGCGGCACACAACCACACACCCAACAGCACCAAGCAAAAAGGTGAGAGCAGCAGAGTTCATGCCAGCTGCCTCCTGCTGATGCCTAGACCCAAGAGGGCATCTCTTCCTTGCGTACTTGTCCTCATGGCCAGAAAGGTTACCAGCAGGGGCTGGCAAGTGTGGGCAGGGCTAAAACCAACCTCACCCTTCCCAAGTCAGCCCACAGATGGGGACAGAGTGGGGCTGCCAGATAAGATCTCACACCCACGTGGGAGAGGGCACGGTGAACTGTATCCCTTGTTTGTCAAGGCCACAGAAAAGGGAAGCAATGACCCTCTGCTCCTACAGCTTTCATGCCATCAGCCCCCTGGCAAAGGGACTGTCATTGCACCAGCTGTCACAGCACTGGCAGCCCTAAGAACCAGAGTGTGCTAGCAGCTGCACACGCTGCTCGGTGAGACCACTGCCCTGGGAGAGCTGCTCCCTGCAGCACATATCAGATGCTTTTGAAGTGGCTTTTTGTCAGTCACACAAAGCCTTTGTATTTTCCCTGCAACAAGGCTCCAGCAAGCAGCAGTGGCTCCATGCAGTACCCAGGTGCACAACCAGCTTTGCTCCTTATGCTGTGGCTACTTGGAGGGCAAAGGCCTGTGTGGGACCCTGGATCACCCACCATGCTGAAGTCACAGAGCACCTAACTCGGCTGCAACTGGTTCAACCTGGCTCCTGGTTATGCACTGGCACAGAGACCTAGCTGACTCAGCAATGAGGTCCCATATCCAGGGCAACTCAACCTGTTGTATGGACAGCACATCTCACTGTGAGGCTGTCCAACAAAATCAATCCTAGGGTCTGACCACTGCAGATAGGACAGAAACCTGGGTTTTGTTGCCAGCCTTGTCAATGACCTGCTTCATAATTCACTCCACTGTTGTCTGTCTAGTCTCTTCAGAGTGTATGTCCTCCAGGGCTGGGCTTGTGCACACTCAGAAAACACCTACTCTGCAACCAAAATCTGGCACTTGCATACCACGCAGGCACTGCGCCCTGCACGAAAACAGCTTTTTGAGTCCACTTGAGGAGCAAACTGAGTTCGAGTGGCCCTTAGCATGGGACACTGTCACAGCTACCCTACACTCTTGGTTTACTTGCAGAACCTGCAGAGATGGCTTTCAGCTGGTTAATGTAGGCACACAGGGCAGCAATGCTAGCAGCTAACAAGCACGGCCCCGAACAGCCTGCATTGAACCCATGCTGCAGAGACTTCACTGCGCTCAGTACCCATGTCTCTGCGTGCTGCCCTCACAACACCAACTGCAGCATAGGCAGCTCCATGGCGTGTCCATGCAGGGAATCAGTGCAGAAGAGCCATCATACTTTGAACTCGCACTCTGGCCTACTCTGCACTAGCTGCCCCAAGACGACAAGCCCAGCCCCTTGTTTGGCCTGTGCTGGAAGCTGCCTTGGCTCTCTCATATCTGTTTGTTAAATAAAACGAGCTAAAATCTGTCAAGTGAACGGCTGCCAAGGGAACCTCACAAATCCGGCACAAGTGCAGAGGCAGCCACGTATGTTTGCAGCAAGAGTCACCACAAGCTATGAGGCCTGCCCTGACCATCAGAGGTGCTCTCTCTGATGCCCAGTTACCTGTTCCATTCCCTGTTGACAAGGAGAGGGAAGTACACAATTTATAGTTGGCAACTGCCCATTTGGGCTCTAGAAGTGATGAACATAGGAGGAACCACCTCCTAGACAGTCTAGAAGGAGCTTGGGTGGGGGGCTGGACCCATGAGCACATAAAAGTCCTGCCAAGCAGAGCAAACATGACCACATTCATGACATCCCACAGAGCAGCACATGTGGCTGTATCAGAGGAGCTGCCACTATGTGATGTAGATGTGCCAAGAGGATTGGGAGACCAAGGAGAACTGCTGAATAAATAGCACCTTTTTAAAGTTAATAACCTCTCAACTCCTGGCCTGGAGTTTTCCAACAGCAGAGCAGCTACAAAGCCCTTTCACTACCATATGGGCCACAGCCCCTCACTCATCACCAGCAGTCACTGAGCATAAGATAGGAGTGGAGTCTTACTATGTACTTTACCACAGCCAACAGATTCCTTTTGCTTTCAGTTAGCTACACAAGGGACCAGTCACAGATTTACACACCTGCTATGGATGCTACTACTGTTAAGTGCAGAAACCCTTGCTGTGTGCACAGACTGGAGTCACACTTAGTCACTGCTGCAAAAGAAGGGGAGGAGGCGCTAGCAAGGACTATACATCCACCAACACAGATGCTGGTCCAGCACAGGGACCTGATCCTACAGCAAGGGGGCTCGGTCATGCCTCCAGAACTACCTGCGTTTCAGAACAGTCACACTGATGCCGTTGGTCCCACCCCAGGCAACAGCAGCATCCAGAGCTGTGAGACGCAGCCGAGTTCATAACCTGACTCGGCAAGGAACTGCCCTCCCAGCAAGCCTCCCCACCACTTACCAAAGCCTCTGAAGAGCACTTGGAAATGTCCCGTGAGGATAAATCAAAATGCAGCAGAAAAGTGACAAAGCATATATCTTGGCACCGGCTTGGTTCAATGCAAAAAAGTCAGGGCTCCAGTCAAAGGTAACTCCCGCTCCCTACACACCAGTCATTTGTACACAGGCCTTGTGAGCTATTGATGTGTACTGTGCTGTATTTCCCAAAGGCAGAGAGGGCTGAGGACAGACCCAGGCTTACAGAGCATTTCCCCCAGACTAAAACACAGCTCCTTGCAGACCATTGCTGGATCCTTCCTACGTCCTCGGAAAGGAGGAAATGGCTGAAGAAGCTTCAAAGCAATGTTAGTGGAGACAAAGGCAACTTCCTGTCGGTGAAGCAGACGGCATGAAGGACAAGCCCATGGCAATGAACAACCTCCGTCTAGCATAGGAGGACATAATATAAAACAGAGCACCTGGGATTTACAGACCTGTACATCCCAACCTGCCTCTGCCCCACACCACACTCTGCCAGAAAGTCACCCGGTCCCTCTGGGCACAGAGGCACCATCCCAACCACCTCCCCTCTGCTGGCTTGCCACTAACATCAGGCAAGACCTTGTGGGAAAGCTCTAAAGCAGGGAAATTCAACCTCCAGCCCATGGGCCAGATCCAGCCTGTGGAGCCATGTCATCCAACCCCATGGGGCTGGATATTTAGGGGCAAGAGATGGGTAGAAATTAACACTGCCACTGTTCCCCCACAGCCAAATTTCCAAACCCTGCAGACCAGATGTCATGACCCTGCATGCTGGCACAGGGTCTGATTCAGCATGTGGGGCTGGAGCTAGGGCCCAAACACGTGCATGGGGCTGGGCCCATGCACTAAGATGGCCTTGTGCACTGGACTGGGCACACAGACCAGATCCAGCCCACCGACTGACCCAGCACCACTCATCTTGCCTGAATGGTTGGACACCGGAGACTGATGGAGACCAAGGGATGGTGTTTGTCACTGGACCCCACCTCATTCAAGGATTTTTCTGAACAATCAAGATATGCTGATCTCTAGGGCCAATTGCTGATCGGTTCCTTAACGCATTATGTGGTCAGCTGCCTGAAATCCCCCCTCCCCAGAGGAGCCTCATCTCCAGATCTGGCCGGTTTTGCCAGCAGGACCACAACTGATCATGGGAACAACCCACATCTTCCTTCTTTCTCCTATCCCCACCTGCCAAAGAGCAGCAGCGACAGCAACCTCTGAGGTAGGACAGAGCCATTAAGACCACTTGTCAAGACCATCAAATAATAATTTACTGTGATTCAATCTGTGGCTTTGTACAGTGGCCAGGAGGGGAGGAGGCACAAGGAGGAGGGGAGGTGGGGGTGGAAAACACAGTCGTTTATTGTAGGCCTTGGTGAAGTTCGAAATAGTCCATGGGGAGGGTGGGGGGGAGCAGGGTTCAAGCTACCCTCGTCGTTGTCCTCCTCCTCATCTCCCCTTTCCCCCAATCTCCTCCCCTGAATCCATTTGCTGCTTCTTTCGGTTCACCTCTTTCCTCGTACTCTGCACAGCGGAAACCCCTCCAAGTCACGGCGTGGTCAGCTGAAACAGAAAGGGAGAGTGAGGGGGCTACAATCAACAACTCTTCTCATCCCACTCGCGGAACCCTCCCTGGTACCTCCCATACAGGTAATTCAAAGAGGGAAAAGGCCCTTGGTGGGTAGGGGACCCTGGATAATTTGGCAAGACATTTGCTTATCTCCAAGGAACAAGCAAGTACCTTCCGCATAACGGTCTCACACCTGGGATCTGGGTACTTTACTCTCTTAGCTGCCTCTGTAGATAAGGGGCGTTTCATACCAGTCTCTCTCATCAGCTCCTGTTTTGCCCATAGCACAGGACCATCTCCAAGCATTGGACAAAGGTAGGTAGGTAATAAAAATCATGGAAAAGCAGGGCTGGTGGGGACCTCCAGAGGTCATCCAGTCATATCACTTTGTCTTGGGACTGTGCAGTGAATCAACAGCAGGGCCAGGAGCAGAACCCAGGTGCCTCAACTCCCAGACCTGCACCAGGAGCATCCAGATTTTCTCCCCACCACCCTTCATTTTCTGATATTTCTCCCTCTTTGCCCTTGACCATAGCCAGATGCTGCATCTGAGAGCCAAGACACCTAAATTCCTGCCTCTGCCACTGACCCTCCAGCATCTTGGGCCAGTCACCTTTCCTGCATTGGGCAGCTCCCCCGTCACCATGCAATTTCCTGAAGCATTTAGGAATCTTTCATCAGAAAAATATGCTCCCATAGCAAAGCTGGATTGCATTTGCATTGCAGATTTAAACCAGGGGAAAACAGGCCCTGCTTTCCTGTGTAGAGAGCCAGCCAGCCAGGCACACACCCAACAGGGCTGACTGGGTCCTGCGGTCCATCAGGCATGTACATTCTTGCTGTCAGCGCAGGGAGCTGGGAAAGGCTCTTCACTGCAAATGGTGAGTGTAAAATTCACAAGATGCTCAAAAAGCTCTCGCTCTTCCCTCTGCTTTTGGAAGGAGTGTCAATGTGACTGATGGACACCAGCCCCACTCTCTTGCTTTGGCAGCCAAGCACTGTCAGTGCAGGCATAGGATAACGGCAGCTTAAGGAGAGGTCTGGATTTATCTGTGTGCTTTCAGCTGAAAGTGATCACAGTCAGAGCAGGAAATGAGCCCCACGACTCACATCCCCATCCGGAGGAAACGCTCCTGGACATCTGGATTATCTGAACATCTGGAAACCTCCCGTAACAACAATAGCTGCACTAGGCACAGCTTAAGGATCAGCCCCAGTGGGAGATCCCGTCTGGCTCACCCGGGATCCACTCTCTCCTCAGCCAGGAACCCAGGGGTGGGGCGTTCACTTGTTTTTGTTTATAGAAAGCAAACGCAGCCAGGGGTTTTTGGAAAGAGCTCTGCTGAATGCAGGGCCTTGCCAAATGCTTTGCTTCAAGATGCACTGGAGGAAAAACAGCTACCATGTGCTCAATCAACCCCTGGCAACAGTGTGCCTGTGAGTGGGCAATTAAGGTTTTCACTTGGGAAGTGAGCACTTGTGAAGGGAGGTAGGGAGACCACAATGGTGCCTGGAGTCCTCTATTATCTAGAGAAAAGGCAAAAGCTGTACAAGTCCAGCATGTCCCCTTCCACTCCAAGGAGTCCAGCTCAGTCTCCTTGGCCCATCTAGTTCCTGACTTCTGCTGATATTGCCCCAAGAGACGTCTCAGTCCCACCAGGCTCATGGCACAAGCAGCTGATAACCAGCCTTCCCCTCACTACTGCCCAACGTCAGATTGCACAAGGCAGAAGGGAGGCTAACTAAGGGGGATGCTATACATTACACATAGCACGTGTTAACCATGCTTGAACACTAGCATCCAAGCAGGATAAACACAAGCTAAGCACTCTCACATCATAGTAAAGTTACACCTTCTTGAGAGAGAAATATCTCCCAGTTGCATTAAGTAACATGTGGTGCCTTCACTAACATGTGGTGCCTTCACATGGGACTGCTCCAGAGAGACAATTCCAGTTCCTGGGGCTAGGACCTGTTTTCCGCTGATTGTGGGTCCCAGCCCCAGGACCACACGGGAGTCTTGAACTAGCTCTGTTGGGTTCCTGGGCTGAGAGTGAAAAATCAGCTGACTTTCAGATCTCAACCTTGGGATCACACTGGTGTCTTGAACTGGCTCCTATATGATCCCAGGGATGAGATCACACAAGAGCCAGTTCAGTGCGATCCCACAGCTGGACCTGAAAAATCAGCTGATTTGGGGGTCTCAGCCCTGGGACTGTATTGGAGCCCGTTCAAGTCTCCAGTGTGGTACTCCAATCTATATTTAGATCATAGTAAGCATTAACATGCAACTGCTAAGAAAACTTTCTAAGTCATACTAATGCTTACTGTGATCTAACTATAACAAGTGCTAAGTGTAACGTGTAACAAAGCCCCAAGTAATCATTCAACTACCTCCCTTCACCTAAGATAAAGACACACAAAGCTGGCCAGAGTCTGAAATGTGGCATCTTTAACCCTCATCAGGATACTGAATAGAGGCAAAGTGATTCCTCTGTGCCAATTTTGGACACAGTTAATCAAGCATCCTAGCAGCTAAGGGGAACACCCTTCTGAGGAGCAAGGAGTCAGAACAATCTGCTAACACGTTTCGGCATAATGCACCGATGCATTGGAAAAGGACAGTCCCAGTCCTGCTCACCCTGAAATGAGGGTAAAGTGAGCTGTGCCCTGTGGCAGAGAACACAGTGCTGGACTTCCTTCCCCTCTCTGACACTGGGGGAAGGGGTTGGAGAGAAGGCTGACAAAACTGAGGGGGAACTTCAGCACACGGAGATGGTTGAAAAAGACCAAGTCTCTTCCTTTGGCATTTTTGGTAAAGAATTATTTTTTCCCACAATTTCCTGAAAATGGGTTTTATAATTATTATATTTATTTCATAACAGAAAAACAGGGGAAGGAATCCATAAAAAAATACTGATTAAACCACAGGCTAAACAATCTTTACCAAAAACCCAACATTAAGAACCCCACTCTCTGCGCTGATTTTTCATAAACAACAGAAAATGTTGGGGCGTAAGCAAAAGGTTCACAAGAAAATTTTTGTTTTCAGTAAAAAGTTGTAGTGGGGCAGGGGAAGGAGAAGGGAGCTGGGGGGGTGTGGTTTTTTCCATGAAAAAAAATGTTTTGATGAAATTATTTCATCCAGCTGTGTTTGCAGCCTGGTACAGTCATAAAATCATAGAAATGTCGGACTGGAAGGTGTGAGATACGTGCATATGTTGAATCTGCATGAGTGAATCTTAAGTTATTTCCTGTTGAATCTGCTAATGTGCATGCACATTTTTACTTCATGTTTACAACATATTCTGTGCCTGCCCGCCTGGTAGC
>NW_005841925.1:2565262-2571432 GCF_000455745.1 Alligator sinensis
CTCTTTCCCACATTTGCGGCAGGAGCCATTTATTTGTGAAAGTCTTGGACAAACGTAACAAAAAGGACTTCAGTTCATCTCGTCCAACCCCCTCCACAGGGTGGGATCATACCTATCTAAACCAGCCTAGGAAAGTATCAGCGCGTCCCTTCCCAGCATATATGTGTTGAATATCTGCATGTGCAAATCGAAGGTTACTTTCTATTGAATCTACCAGTACTAATGCATATATAATTTTGCCTTGTTTAAACATATCCTGTGCCTGCCCAGTCTGGCAGCACTCTTTTCCACAATAACATCCAACAAGCCTATCCCTACCTCCCTTCCTCTGCCACCAGGCGCACACCTCTCCCTACCACGCAACTCACCTTGGTCATGAGATCACACATTTACAGTTCATGCAGCCCGGGCCGCTTTCATCCGGAGGATTTAACTTGCGCAGCTTGTGCTGCCGGATCTCCCGCACTAAGGTGTAGAAGGCGTCTTCGACCCCCTGGAAGAGAGGCATAGTGGTTTGAGCAATGCCAGGCCATTCTGCAAGAGGAGGGTGGTGAGAGCACAGAACTGCCTGGTGTGATTTGAGGGGTCTAAATGCCAAGTAAGAGGGAGGAAGCCGAGCGGGGAAATCTCAGATGCATCCTGAGAATTGCTCCCTAATGTCAAGAGCGAGCAAACAGCCACTTGAGTACAGAGGCTCCATCTCAGCAAAAGAGACAGGCCCTCTCGCTAGACACTACCTTAGAACAGGGAGGCAGCATGAGCTGGCAGAGGACACCAACCGCCTCCTTTTCTACTGCTAACTCTCTGGACCCAGGAACTGCCCAGGTGATGCCAGGCTCCATGTTTCTAAAGACAGCAGGACAATGAGGTTAGTGAAGTAATTAGAGAGTTCAGGCAGCCGTCCAGTGTTAACTACAGGGGTTCGCACTAAGCCTTGTGGAAAATGTCAGTTGGGGAAAACCTGGATGGGGCATTTAAACAAGGAAAATGTCAGCACCCTTCTGTTGAACACCCAGCCCCTTAGCACCCTTCCTCCCCCACTATGGCCACGTCCAGACAAGTGTGGCCGTGCAGTATATGGTGCTGCAGACACATCTGCAACGCCACATACTGCACATTCACTTGTTCTCCCTGCTGCAAGGGAGCAGCATGGGGGATATCCAGGGTCAAAAAAATAAGTGGAATGGTGCACACAGGGGCAGCATGCACTGCTCAAAACCAGAGCTGGGCCGCCAGGAGCTGTGCTCCAGTTGCCAGCTGGGCTCCACACAGCAGAATTGCTACTGCTGCAGCCCTGGGAGACCCCCAGGACCCCAGGTAAGGCTGCTGGGACAGCCTACTGCTGGCTCTAGCCTCCCCTGCCCCACTCAGGGCAACATGCTACATGCCACAGTGCCTGTGGCACAGGCATTCCCCACGGACAACTTGGTTTTTCCCAGGGAACCAAACATCCACACCTGTAGACACGGCCTCCAAGTGTACACAGCAGAGCAAGGGATCTAATCAACCTGAAGCCAAGAGCAAAAATATCTGGGCCTGTCTCACTGGTATCAAAGCACTTTCCAGTCAAGGGTTGTCAGCTACAGGTGCCTTCTAGCCCTTCTGCAATTACCCCTAGTAGGTGTTTTCTCTTTCCTCCTCCCCTCCAGGAAGATCAGCCCTGACTGAACTCCAATGAGGGAGCACAGCAGGAACTACAGGAGTAAGGAGATTTAAGGATCAAGGAGGAATTTTACATGTAGAAGTGCCAGATGTTCATTAGCTCTGCAAACTTTATGTATCCTGTTGCCCTTGTTACCCACTCAAACCTTCCCTTTGGTGGTGCATATACACATGTCTGTATGATACATGTGGACACATGCCCACTGTGCTGTCAACATGTCAGCGAATGGCCCAACAGACAGAATGGCCCAGGATGCAGCACAGAAGATGAACACAAGGAAACAGGATGAAGCATGCACTGGAAACAGCATGCAGTCAATGTGCAGCTGGAACCAGCTTGGGACCCACCCAACCCTACTGTGTGGGTGGCTCTTCATTACCCCTTTGTAATCTTTCCGGCGAGCCTGATGCTGGTGAAACGTGCCAGATTCAGAAACCCTGGAGAACAAAGCCTCCCTCTCAACAGGACAAGCTGCAGCCTTGCAGTGCCTTATCAGTGCACCTAAGTTCTGACATGCAGGGATCATCTCTAGGCACAACACAGCCCATTCACCTCTGGCTGTCTTTGCTGTCACCACCAGCAAGAGTGCCCCTGAGCATAGTCGTGGACATGTTCTGGAGCTGTGCACTTACTGGACCACGGATTAAAGCCTTTCCAAATTGTGCAAACGTTATGTGTCTCTCTAGAACTCCCTTTCAGAGCAAGCTCTGGTAAGGAACAGGACATTCTGCTGAAGTGTTCAGACTTTAGGTGTCATTGGACCCTTCCGAATATGGGCACTTTTGCCAAGAATCTATCGTACTTACTCAAATATAAGACGATCACCACCTGCCCTCAGCTTGGAAGAAAAGCCCTGTCTTAGATTTGTGCACAAAGTGGAGTGGGAGCAGCTTTGGCTCTGAGCCCAGGTCCAGGCCAGAGTTGGACTTGCCACCCACTCCCAGCCCCCACTCCCCAATTTGCCCACTGCATCTTTTGCCCTCCATCCCCTGCCCTCTTCCCCACTCTTACTGTCAGGTATAGCTCAGCCCCAGCTCGGGCTGGGTTCCCTCCCAGGCACAAAGCCGATGGACCTCTGTTCCTTGCCTGTCCAATCAGCTGTGCTGACACTGCTTCATGGCCTGCCAAGGGCTGAGCTTCCAAGTGCTGTGCTCCAGGAGCAAAGCCCGAGCAGCACCCGACAGTAAATGGGGAGGGGTGCCAGGAAGGCTGCAGGAGGAAGAAGTGTGTGTGTGTTGGGGAGGGCAGGAGCCGGCAGAGGTCAACAAGGCCACCTGACAATCCCCGCCCCCATTCTCCCTGCTTTAATAATCTGAGAGGGACAAATTCGAGACAAATCTCCGATAATTAGATTCTGTACCTGGTAAATTATAACACATTTCTAATTTTTCCATATAAAGAATCTAATGAATGGGTTCATCTTAAATTCAGGGTTGACTTAGATTTGAGTAAACATGATATTTGCAAAGCTCCCATATGCCAGAGCAGTGAACATAGCACAGAGAGGTCGCCTTGTTGTGCTGTGACCCCATGGATTTTGTGTGCAGGGAAAACAGTGTATCATCATTAGACATAGGATTTATATGCAAATGCCTATTCTTTTCCTGGGTGTGCGAACTACCAGAACTTTGTCTAAGGCAATATTTGTATCAACACAGCTGCAAAGACATATGTTTTATAGTGAAGATAGATGCATATTTGAGGGGTTAGGGCATAATAATGATGTTAATGCATGAAAATGTCATGTAAGCTAATCTATTAGGCTGTGATACATACAAAAGGCCTACTGTTGCATTTTGAAGGGAAATACCATATTTACTTGAATCCAAAATGAAGTTTTTTCCCCAAAATCTGCATGGAGGGGGAAAAAAAAGCCTCATCTTAGGCTCAAGCGCTGGCCTGGGGCAGGCCACTGCTGTGGCCCTGGTCTGGGCCTAGGGCTGAAGCTGGAGCCAAAGCAGCTGAATGCCCCAAGCTGGGATGATGCATGCAGCAGGGGAGTGGGCATGTGGTGAAGGGAGCATGGAGATCATGCAGTGAGGGTGTGGGGTGCATGGGGGAGACCTGCAATGTGCAGACTGGAAGGAGTGTGGGACAGACCATGCAGCTTACCTGCTCTCCCCACTCGCCACTTAGCTCCAGCTTCAGCTCCAGCCACAGTCCAGCCACCCCTGGAGCTGCAGCCACTGTTTCTGCCTGGCTGGGCTGGGCCAGGGCAAGGGTGGGGGTTGGAACCACTGACTGCCCCAGGGCAAGAGCCACTGTGGAAAGTAAGCAGTTGGGGGGCAGAGGGTAAGGAGTGGAGGGACCAGGGCAGACAAGCACAGGAAGGCAAGTGGCAGGGAGGGGGCAGGCAGTTGTGGAGACAGGCAGTGTGGGGACAGAGGGCAAGTGGCAGGGGGACAAGCAGCAGGAGGGCAGGCACAGGCATGGGGCAGGCAAGGGGTGCGGGTCTGGCCACCTGCCTCCCTGTTGCCGCTTTCCCCACTGCAGTGGTGGGGGATGCTATTTTCAGACAACCCCACCAACAATTAGATTCTATACATGGAAAATTGTAACATATTTATAAAATTTTCCATGTATAGAACTGGGGGGAGGATTCATTTTAAATTCAGAGCTAGGTATACATGGTCTATCTTCTTCCAAAGGCTTTCAAAAGATAAAAAGATGACTTTGTGCTTCACCATGTCTGCTTCTCCGGTGTACGTGATCCCAGCCATGCATATATCTGATATGTTCCCCAACTTTACAAAAGGGTTGTTTTTAGCTGGAAAGCCCCAAATATTGCACAACATGCAATGCAGATGAAGCCTGTTCAGGCTTGCACATTGGCTCCTTCCACTTGGATCCCCTTGCTCCCGAGCAGGTACTCGTAGAGTGCTTTCACCCTTCTGGGCTGCTGTCCCTTGGAGCTCTCGGGGAGGGGCTGTTCTTCTTCCTCCGGCCACCCCTGGCTCACAGGAATGTCTGGAGAACATCGCGGAATCTCATGTATACCTGGTGCCACATCCAATTCTGTTATACCGGTAACTTCAGTTAATGGGATGGAGGGCTGCAGTGGAGAATACCACGTGCTCTCTGTGTGTGAGATTTTCAGTTTCATTAATCTAAAGGTACTTGAGAGCTTTCCACTGGTGCTCACTGTTTACTGTTGCTAATGCCAAAAGACAGCTCAAGTGCACGTGCACTACTACACCACCAGGCTACAAGTGATGCCTGCTTTCCAACTAATGGTAAAACTATTTTTTGCCAACCACGTGGGAAGCAGGTTCCCTGTGAGGAAGAATTTCGGATCCAGCAACCTGTGAAGACTCTCAACCACTTCACTGCTAGGCAAAGAAGAGATAAAAAACATGCAAACTCTTCTCAGAAAAAAAGCTTCATTCTGCAGAGCCTGATAATTTTCTTACTAATCTCCGTAGAGCCATTGTGTGCAGCAATATTCTTTTGAACAGACTAAATGATCCATCTTTCTTAGAAAAAATATGATTTAAAGCCAGCATGTTCCAGAGGAATCAACACTAAGGAAAAAACTATCATAGCTTATAATTCTACAATTGAGGCAATTCATAGTGTTATTGGGGAAAGTCACATCCGCATTCCTAGAGATGAGACTAGTCACCTGTAGCTATTCTATAGACCAGGGGCTGAAAATCTACAGCCTACAGCAGAAGACCAGGGCCACAGGGACAAGACAAGTGGCAGTGGCTGGGTCCCAGAGCCCATCCTTCTGCCTGTCTCAGATTTGCAGCTGGAAAAGGTTGTTTACTCCTGGTATAGCCAATTTGCTGACTGGGAGACCCACTGTTGAACCTGGCAAGCCTTGCCTTTTGACTTCAAGTGTCAGAGAGGACAAATAATGCAACAAAAGTACATTTTCTAAATGCCTCTAGGTTTACTGTGTTCAAACTCAACTGTCAGCAATGAAGAGAAATTAAGGGTGTATACAGAAGTGTTCAGTGCACATTTTACAGTGCTGTAATTTAGAGTACTTTTTATAGCACTATAAAGTTACAGTGCTCTTAAAGATGACAGAAGTGCAGTGTTTGGAGGGGAAGCTATGATCCTCCCTGTACTTTCCAGGCCAGGCGGCAGGGGGCGCTTGGCAGCCTCTTGGGCAGGGGTGGGCAAAATGTGGCCTGGGGGCTGGATGTGGCCTGCCAGGCCATTCTATCCAGCCCACGGGGCCCCTAAAAAATTTAGAAAATTAATATTTATCTGCCCCTGGCTGCCTATCACACGGCCCTCGATGGCTTGCCAAAACTCAGTAAGCGGCCCTCTGCCCAAAATAATTGCCTGCCCCTGCTCTTGGGGCTGCAGTAGACTGCAGACAGCAGCAGACCAAAGGAGAAGGAAGCAGAAGCTGGGATGAGAGGCTGTCACTCATCACTGGAAGTGGGCACTGCTTCTGCCACAGATGGTCAGGCAGCAGCTCTCAAGCATCTAGTCCCCAGCCATGTACGGTCTCAGGGCATGTACAAGTATGTGATGCCCCCTCCCCCCCCCC
>NW_005841925.1:2571463-2572856 GCF_000455745.1 Alligator sinensis
AGTCAGCTGGCCAGAGCAGGGTGGGTTGCCAGCATTTTCAGGCTTGGCTACTGCTCCCTGGCTACTCCTGGTGGAGCTGAGGAGAACTAGCTAAGCTTGCAAAGCCCATGGGAAATTTGACCAGCATACAGAAGTTATTTAAAGCACTGTAGGTTGCTGAAGTGCTGTAAAATACAATGCTTCAAATTTAACACCTCATTTAATTTAAAGTGCTGTACTCATTTTTAAAGTGCTATAAAGCTGTGCACTTCTGTCAAGTCATGGTAATAAAGCGCTACAAATGGTGAAAAAAAAAAACAACTTCTATACACACCCTAAGTCTTCTACTTGCAGGTGCTGCAGTCTACATGCTGAAAAAAGGAACAACACTGCAAACATGCTATTCACATTTACTACACTTTGCCTCTTCGGTGCATGACCTCAACTGAGTTGCTAAAAAAACCCCATAACTTGAATTTGTAGCTGCCAATTCTTTTGTTTCAAGTATGAAAAAAAAGTGTCTGTAAAGATGCCACTGAGAATACAGTCCTACAGAGAAATTCTGCCAGGCGTGCCCCTGCCACTACAGCTCATGGTGATACATTGGGGAATGTGGATAAACGTAGCCACGTTCCCCAATGTATCCCCACATTTACACTCTGCATTTGGATTCTCTTATATACACATACATACATACACACACACACGCGCACATACAACTAAGCAAACAAACAAAATCAGCAGTTTTGATGCCAGCGAGACAGCCTCCATCAGTGCTGCATAAATGGCTTCAAACAGCCCTATAGTCAGAGGGATCTTGTAATGAACAGCGGCATGCACCTTCCTGCTCTGCCACTGGCAGTCAAGGAATTTAAGATGAGGGGCCTCTCAATACATGACTCCCTTGACCAAATCAAGGAGGTCAAAGAAAAATTCAACCCTATTCCACATGACATAGGCCAACAAGCGAGAGAGAAATTGCAAAGGCTTTTGAAAAGGAACCTTGGATACAGAACACTTAGTTGTGATGAATTACTTGGATGATACTGGTCTGGAACTGCCAGAATAAGCACCAGCTGGCTCCCATGTTCAACTATTGCCCTGTACTATCTATGGCAGAGGCAGGCCGGATGCATGCACAGAGCTGCAGCCATGCCACACACAGCGTCTGCCTTGGCCAGACTGAGCTGCACTCAGTGCCCAGCCTGGCAGCTCTGGAACTGTGCCACACACAAGTCAGTCCAGGATCTGTGCTGCACATAACACAGGTCCTCAAGTGGTTGAAACGGGCGCCGTGTGCGATGCACATACCAGAGCAGGCACTATGTGTGGCGCAGGCTGGATGGAGCAGACACCATGTGCAATCCAGCTGCTGCTCTGGCTGATCTGAGACGCACACAGCACCTGGTCCAGC
>NW_005841925.1:2572866-2603450 GCF_000455745.1 Alligator sinensis
GGGGGCTGTGGGCCAGATCTGGTCTGTAGATCAGCCCTGTGCCACAGGCGTGCGCCTCTGCCCCATGTGGGTCTAATCAGACCCAGAGGCAGCACTGGGGGCTGGATGGTGGGGCTCTGTGGGTCAGATCCAGCCTGTGGGCCACATGGTGACACCCCTGCTCTATGGATATTGAGATACCATTCTGATTGAGGAGCACTACAAACTAACACTGAAAACTTTGGGAAAAATACTAGTTCCATATTGTTAATCAAATTATTGTGTAAGCAAATAAATGGGCATACTACAGGCACACCCTAAAAGGTACACAGAAGCATTGCAGATTAAACTTTTTACTAGTTAAATGGACAATTACCAGAGAGAATATAATTAAACTTAAATTTGATGGGGGGGGGTCCCCCATTTCCCCTAAGTTTTGAAGACAGCAGAATTAAGTTCATCATGAATATTTCTATAATTTTAAATGCATATTTTATCACTTTTCAAAGTATAAATGCACCCCCCTACTAAGCCTTTGTTTCAAGGTAATTTGTATCATCCCAGATCCTCACAGGTGAGAGGCTCCATACCAGCTATGAACCGACTGCCCACAGGAGTTTTCCATCTATTGACTCTGCTGTGAAATCCGATGAAATATGAACTTTCATTTCTACCCAGGAGAATTTTTATAATCTTTCCTCCAATGCCTGATGAAAGGTGTTTGTGCCTGAAAGCTTGCAATTAATTTTTTTTTTTTTTTGCAAAACTCTTGTTGGTCTAATAAAATGTCATCTCTACTATGAGTCCTATTTGCCTCCCCCTAATAAGCTGAGTTTTTGGTTGTAGCCATGTTGGTCTAATCACAGGCACGGTTTTAAGACCGTGTTGGTCTAATAGACAGGCAATGTTCTTTGGATAGATGTGATATCTTTTATTAAACCAACTGAGTAGTTGGAAATAAGTTCTTTGCAAGCTTTTGGGTGTAATCACCCTTCCTTAGGCATAGGGAGTCTTTGCTGTTCTGGGATTCCAAGGAAGACTCCCTAAGCCTGAAGAAGGGTGATTGCACCCAAAAGCTCGCAAGGAACTTTTTTCCAACTGTCAGTTGGTCTAGTAAAAGACATCACATCTACTCAAAGAAACTTCCCTCCCTACTAAGCATATTTTTAGGGTTTTTGTGCACATAAATTTTATGTCTAATAATCACAATGCAAATAAGCACAGTCTGCCAGGACAGAAGCAGCACCAGCAGCTTTGGGATGGACTGAAAGAAAAGGGATGGAAGACAGCTCCAAAGTGCTGGCTCCTGCTCTAAATTTATCCTCACAGCAATATTTGAAAGGCCAGTGAACAGAGCTCACCACCAGTCAAGGTAGAAGCGAGCTCCCAGGCTGAACATCCTGGGAACTTCAGCCCAGCATCCTAATGGAGGTAAATCACTGCCAGCAACAGCCTGTTCAAATTCATGCGCGCTCCCCTGCTCGCTGCCACTTCAGAGCTGTCAGAGAAGACTTATAGCACGCTGTGTAATTAGCAGCTGGAGCACTGTTTGCCTGACAGCAACTGCACGTTGCTCTGTCAACAGGGCTGTGCGTCAGGCCTGCCGCTGTCAGTCACAGAGCCACGGCCTCCTCGCCACCCTTCTGTCTGGGGGCAAAGGCAGTCCAAGGTAACCATCAACATCATCTCTTCACAAAGCGTGGGGAACCAGGGGGAGGATCCTTCTGTCAAAGAAGCCAGCTGGGCAGTTTCACTAAGGCACAACAAAGGAACAAAGCACTGAAAGGAAGCGGCTGGCAAGTCCTCACAAAGTTGATCTTAGCTGTTTGGTGGTCAGGGCTATTTTCTTGGCAGCTGAGGCTACCAGAGCGGCCCAGGCCCCTAAGCTTGCAGGGTACACTAAAACCACTTAGTGCTGTAAGATGATGCCAGAGACATTTTTGGATTTGGGGCCAAAATCCTGGTGCAGGAATCCTGCCATTCCCAACCCCCATCTATGCCACCCAGTGCGTGTATTACCACAATGAAACTGACTAGGACCAGGGTGAGAGGGGCTGAGGTGGAATCCTTATGGTTTCCAGTTCTTTGGCACACACTTAGATGGGTTATGAAAGAACAGGACTTCAGCAGTGTGGTATGTGTATATATTTTTCAACCATGCCTCCTCCTACCTGTCTGGTTTTAGCAGATGTCTCTATGTAGGGGATCCCGTAACTCCTGGCCAAATCCTGTGCTTGCCGGGTCTCCACTGTCCGGGCTGGCAGGTCACATTTGTTCCCCACCAGCACCATGGGGACATCGTCCGAGTCCTTCACTCTCTTGATCTGCTCTCTGCAGGGACAGGGATGCCCAAAGGTGAGAAGAGGAAACACCAAGCAGAGGGAGCACAACATTTCACATGTCAAAAAGGCAGCAGCAGACTGTTTCAGAGAGCTCCCCACACCAACAGAGGAAAAGTCACTTCCAAAGGACTGGTAACAGAGTTATATAGGATGATTTGGGTAGGCCTTTCAAAAAGCACCTAAAATGATGGGGTAATTAAAAGAACAGATCAAAAGCCTTTTTCCTTTTAAAAAAATCCCTATTTAAAATTAAATATGAAATTATGGCAAACTACATTAAGGCCTAAACAAAAAATAAAGTACTCAGGAGTATACATGGTTGCAGCAGAAGTTTTTACAAAAAGTCAAACCACTGAATTTGGGAAAGTGATCGACTAAACACCTGGGACCAGAAACGCTGCTGAAATGATAACGTTTCTTCTGGCAGCTGTAGTACCTAGCTTCTTTTGTAGTGAGAATATTTTCTTTATTTTAAGTTAGTTCTGTTCAATAACTATGTCACTAAAAGAAAAAAAAAACAAATGAGAAGAAAAAAGCAAGAAAACTTGCTTTCCTCTAATCTGTAAATACAAACAGGTACGAGAGGGTGTGATCTACTAGTTCTAAAATCTTGAACAATGTTGCTCAGTTCTTTCATTGCAGATAACTTCCAGTGGCTAATACATTACTTCAGGTGTAAATGCAAAGCATCCTTTTTTCCTCATGTATCTAGAGCATTTAAATATAGTTTTATTTAGTAATAATGTTTTTGAAATACTCATTTTCAGCATTTGATCAAATTCTAACTTCCATCCAAGAACAGTTTGGTACAAGTCATGAATTGAAAAAAAAATATCAATCATTTAGTAAATAAATGTCAGTCACAATTTACTAAAAGTGTAAAACAGAGCCCAAAAGAATCATGTTAAGCTAAAGAACTGCTTAAATGTGTGTGTGATTTTCCCTATCCCAAGGGACATATGAAGTACCACATCTAGTATAAAGGCTGTATTTAGCAGAAAATCAACATGTCTTAATGGCTACCAACCAATGAGAATAAGCTCACTGTTTAGGAAAACAAGACTGAAAATCTATTACCTAAATCACAATTTAAAAAATGGTGATTTTAAAATCACTTTGATTTCAACCAAACCACTCCATAATGGACTCCCCTCCACTAAGTCCCAATGAAAGTCAAATCTGAACTCCAATGATGTGCTCTACAAAAAATCCCATGTCTTGTAGTTTGGTTCTTATACGTTAGTTCATTCTTATATGTTAGTACATAGCAAGTTAGTATGTTCTTTAAAAAATGATTACCCAGGGCATGTGTGGTACTGGAAGGCAAGCAACAGAGGTGAAGCTGCCCCTTCAGCTCACGGGGCAGAAAAAAAGGACTGTAAGGCTATGCTGTGCCTAGTCTGGATGTGTGTGGCACAAGGTCTCAAAGGTTATCTGAGATTAGCTCCCACTATCAACAAAGCTGCAGCCAAGAACAGCACCATATCTCCAGTGTCTACGAGCACAGTAACATCTCCCCGGGGCATGAATGAAAGCTTCAATTACTCATGGAAGGCAAAGCAACAAATGTTGAGCCCAGTGACAGCAGCCAGTAGCTGGGGTCAGGTCACTGATCTACGGCGGAAAATGGTCAGAACCTTTAGCTGATGGATTTCACTCCATTTTTTCCAAAGCACATGACTTTCCCCTCAGTTACTCACTACCCAGCTGGGAAAGCTGATAAATAATCTAAATACAAAGCCACAAGCATTTCTCTCATTTCGAGCAACATATTGTTGGCTCTTCTTTTAATTATTCCACCCTGGGTTCTAGAATTCATTCAGGATGGTCCTAATGTCCCACCGGGCCCAGCTGGGAACAGAATGCAGGAGTGAGTCAGTCACAGATATGCAGAAATAGGGGAAACTTGGTCACAGGTGAGGAGGGAGACGGAAGAGACTTGTAGCATATTACTACTTATAGGACAAAGTCCACGGCTGGCCCTAGCAGCAAACAAGGACTGAGAGGCACTGGTAAGACTGGAACAGACTTGCTAACGGGAGTCAGGCTTGGGCTGCTGTAGTCATATGTCCAGGTGAGCTGGAATGAACGAATGATGGGCAGCACTCTGCAATCGTATTCTTGCATTTGAAGTTGTGGCTGTTCAACGCAGTGACCAGGGATGGAGCATGAGCACAGAACCCTTCCCTTTCGGAGGACTGATCCGGGGAAGTGGAATAGGCCAGAAACCACCATTGTTCTCCTTCCCAATGCCCCAAATTGCTTGCTGAATGAACTTTGTCTGGTGCTCCACCCAGCACAGAAAGCCTCCTCAGAGGAGGCTTCTTAAGTGTCTGTGGGCTGATAGAGCTGCCAGGGCTTCCCACTTCTCTGGCAGCAAGGCATGTAAAGGAAGAGCTGCTCTTTGGCCAGGGAAACATGCTTACAAAGAGCACCACTCCCACTTCCTGTTGCAGATCCCTTACTAGCTACAATGCCAAACCCTTCCTGCCCCCAAAGAGAAGACCTTGGGGGATGGCATAAGGCAGCTTGTTATAGTAAAAAATACTTAGGGGCAGAGCCAGGCCCCATAAATACATTCTTCCCAGCCTGGGGCAGCACTCACTGTGCGGGTAGCTAGAGAACAGCTCAGCATTGCTCCAACAGCAACATCTATGGGCGACTCTGTTTAGATCTTTATTCTACTTCAGGTTTGGGGGTGGGAGGAACCAAATGTATTCTGTTTGTGCATTAAACAAGACCAATATTTGTTATACAGGTACAGCGAGCTCAGACACACCAGGAACTGCAAGCCTCCCTCAATGGCTTCCACGTGCCTCCTCAATTTGTCTGTGGGAAAAGTCATGAGAAGACAGGAACTGGAGTTGTAGGCCAAAGGTTGGTAACCGCGGTGCCAAGAGAGGACACCGAGCAGAGAGTTCTGGCTAGCACCCACTATCCCTTGAACGTATCCAAGGAATCAGTGTATGCCGCCTGGTGGAACTCTGCCCAGGGACGCAGATGGGCAAGGGAACAGAAGACAGACCCACAGTCGCTCAAGTGCCGGCCCCAAAAACAGCACCTCCTTCCTAGTCTGGTAAATCGAGAGCTTGGCCAGGGGCAGGAGCAGGTTGACCAGAAGGACTCTGCACTTTTTAGAGCCTATGGATGAGGTTGACTGCATGGACTAGAGGCCCTGAGTTCTAGTCCCAGATCTGTCTCTTGGGCCTGTCACCATCCTCTCTGTGCTTTGCCTACATCTCTAGTCTATTTAGATTAGACTGTAAGCTCTCCAGTGCAGGGATTGTGTCTCAGGGTGAGCATGTATATACAGAGTGCTCAACACAACAGTACCTGATCCCGACCTCTGTGATACTTGAACAGAGCTGGGAGTTGTAGGAGCATTCGTCTCGGATGCTCCAAAACCCTGTGCCCCTCCTCATGCCCAAGCCAGCTCTCTCAGCCTTCATGGATGGCAGGAGACACCGAGATCAATTTCACTAACAGAGCGATTCCATTAATTAGAGCAGAGAGGGAAGGGATCAGCTCTCCCTCTAGTCACCATAAACACAAACATTACATTACCAAGTCCCCTAAGGCTGCCAGCAAGCCCCTCAGATGGGTTTTTATTGGAGTCACTGACATTAGCCGTCTGCTCCTGCTCTTCCCTGGGGCAGGGCTGCTGGATCTAATAGTCTTTGCTGGCAGCCACCACTTCCACAGCAGGGACCTGGTCTTAAAAGGGGAGGTGGGCACAGCACAGCCTCTCCTTCAGCAAGGGAGGCAGCATAGCGCCTTGCTGGTGAGAGGAAAAGGGCATCGTAGATACTGACCTATACTGGTGAATGTCTTCAAAGGACTTAGTATTGTTAATGGCGAAGACGCACAGGAAGCCCTCCCCCGTCCTCATGTACTGGTCTCGCATGGCGCTGTACTCCTCTTGTCCTGCTGTGTCCAAGATGTCTAATAAACAGGTTTCTCCATCAATGACTACCTGTTTTCTATAGGAATCCTGTAGAGCCAGGAGAGAGAGAGAGAGAGAGAGAGAAGCGTTAAATCGATCAACTAAGGAGTGAATACCTGCTTCTTGTGCCCTGGGTTTAAACAGCGAGCAACAAGGAGTCCCACCACCCACAGGGGATGCTGGTACTGGTGTCACTGGTGGTACTGCCCCAAACATGTTTGGATTTAGCAGCCTTGATTCTATGAGGCCAGGACTAGCAAGGAAGTGGTGCGTTGGTATGCGGCAAAGACCAGAATAGCAGACATGCTGGGGGTCAGGGTTGCTGTGTGCAGGCTCACAGCTGAATTAGCAGGAGGTCCTGCTGCCTGTTAGGACAGTGGCAAAGCTGTACAGGCAGCAGCTTACACAACCACTGCAGCAGCTTACACAACCACCCCATATCAGGCTCTGTGCAGCATTAAACAGCTGACTCAATCCCTATTTTAAAAAAATGGTAGGAGAAAATAAAAACCTAAAGGGAACAGCAAAACAGGTTTCCCCTCTGCTGCCAAAGCAGCAGCTAATACAGCCTCTGGCCTGTTCCTCTAATTTACAGTGTTGTCTCCTGGCAGACAAGGTGCGTCTTTGACCAACGCCTCCCACCTTTAGACAACTATTTTCCTAACTTTATTTAGTACAGGCTAATCCCTCCTGATGACTCCCTTCCTGAGGGAGCTGCAAGGGCCAGAAGTGGTTCGATCGACTCCTGCAGCCACGCCCAGGGACACAGAAATGAGTAAACAGAGCGTGGGTACATGGTGGCTAGAGTCTGTGTGAGGTATCATTGATGCCTCCAATACTCCCATTCGCGGTGCTCTAGAGCTGTCCTTATTAACCAGTTCCGGAAAAATGGGGATGGAAAAGACCTGCTAAATCATCTAAGGCAGCCTTTGGCAGCCTGGCTAACTCCCTAAGGGACACCCTGTACAGTAACGCATCCAATCTAGTCTTACATGTCCCTGTTGACGGGGCTCCCACCACCTGCCCTGGAAGACTATTTTAGGTACCAGAACAATGGTTCTCCACCTCATTAAGGCTCATGGCACCCCTCGTTAAGACTCAAAGCACCCGGCCCTCCTCTTAGTTCTCACTTGTTTTCTGATCATAGAAAAATAAATAGAGCATTATTTTTCTACTGCAAAGAACTCAAAAAGACCCCAACAGATCAGGATGTTTTTGACCCTATAGATATCTATTTGGAATTTCTGGGTTTATCTTGTGAATCATGCTTGCACATCTAACAGTGCTAAGACTGCATGGTGCCCTGGAAAGGATGTCAAGGCATCCCAGGGTGTCATGGCACTGTGGTTGAGAACTATCGGCTTAGAATATCTCAGTGTTAAGGATTTTCCTGATGTTCCCTTCTTAAAGCCCGTCATGTTACTGCTAGCTTGTTCCTTGAGCCTGTGGGAAAACAGTTTGAGACTCGCCTTAGGTCAACTTCTATTCTCTGCATTCCCACAGACTTTGTGGTGACTTTGGACAAATTGCTTTGGCTCTCTGCACCTCAGTTTCCCACCTGTGAAATGGGGATAAAGTCCTCAGTCATGATAGGCAAATAAGTCTATTAAAGATTCTGGAGTTTAGATGCCACAGTGTTGGGGAGTTGTAGATACAGCCCAGGGAAACCAAGATTTTCAGAAGCCACTAGGTGCTCTAGGATATGCTCAGCACTTTCAAAATCCAGCACTTCCACTTGGGCACCCAAAATCGTGCATATTTCTCCCTTTTGCCCAAGGGATTACTGTATCAAAGAGTCCCAGAAAAGAAGGGTTAAAAGGGTCCTCAGAGGACCTCATCTACTCCAACCCCATGCTCAAGGCAGTATCGTCCCCGTCTGAACCATCCCATTCTTAAACTACACAAATCAACCCTTATGCAGAGCTACAAGACATATTGCCCCAAAATGCCAAGAGCACCCTATCCTGCCACAGGTAAAGCAGAAGGACAAGGGCTGTCAGTGTCCAGCAACTACAAGTGCTGTTAAAATGCACATACGAGGTCCCAGGAAGGAGGCCATGTCCTCCATCACAGAGGAAGGGGAAAACCCCACAATCTGTACCAATCTGAACACAAGGTAAAACTCCTTCTGCATCCCAAACGCAGTGATTCATCTGACGCTAGGGGGAAGGATTACCCAGGAACCTCTAGGCTTTAGTCCTAGCAGGACCAATCCAAAATCCCCTTGTCCCTGTAGTAACAGTATGGCAGCAAACTCTACAGTGAAGTTTTCAAACTGATTTTAAGTAGAACACTGTTTTCTCACAAACTTTTTCAAAACTCTCCCTGGAAAAGGTATTTCCTACAATAGGTTTCTGCTCAAAGTTATTTTGTTTGGAACCATCAAAGTTTATGTAACATTACCCCCAACATATATACAGACTTCCCACTATAAAACTGATTTCTGCTATGCTTTTTTTCACATGGAGAACATATGAAAATTGTAATGACCACTCTCAAAGGGCATCTGTTACTACTTTTTTTAAAAGCACTTCTTATATGACATTACCACATGTCCTCCCTACAGAGGCTAACCACAGGGGCTGGTGCTACAACAATTTGGATGGACAGAATTGTAACATCTCATGGAAGCTATGCAAACAACTTAAACTCTCTCCCTGCCAGTCCAACTTCCAACACAGCCCCACACCTTCCCAGCAAGAGAAGAAGAAAATCATGGGCACAGAAAAAAAATTATAGCTCTGGGTTCTCCTGTTTAAAGGATCCTTCTGCAATTTTGTTTGTTCCACATTTTTAGAAATCCTAGACCGAGTTTAAAATTAAAAAGGTCTAGAGCAATGATTTTCAACCTTCTTAGACTGAAGGCACAACTTGATTCAAGGCACCTCTCTTCAAACTCAAATACACCATGAGGAAGACAACAGCTCTTAGTTTTCACTTGTTTTTAACTTCAGAAAAATAATAGAGAAATTTTTCTGTTACAAGGAACTCAGAAAGACCACAACAAGTAGAAATGGTTTTGACATGATGGATTCCTATCTGAAATCTATGGGTTTATCTTGTGAATCATGTGCAAGTGTTTGCATACTAGACTGTGCTCATGTTGCATGGTACTCTTAAAAGGATCGTGCAGTACCCTGGTTGAGAATCACAGGTGTAGGGTCCCCAGATGCTACAGGGGCAGTAGCCTGCTGGCTAGACTTTATCCCGATCCTGGGAAAGAACAAGTTTCTAGCTAATTACTATTAGCAGCAACAGCAAAGGGCACTGACAGCATCAGACTGTAGATGAAGCTAATTAAGTTCATATGGATTCCTGCCCTGTTTGTCACAGTAAGGAGTAGTAAGGGTGAATTTCATTTCCCTCTGTGCACCTAAATGACGCTTTTGGGCCTGCCTTCTCAGTGTCGAAATTTAACCATGACTAAGCATGCTCAGCAGGCTCTGCACTCACTGAGTATGTACACGTATGTAAATCAGGAACAGGCTCCTCCCTGTGTTTTAGCTACAACAGCTGAGTGGTTATTGCAATTACCCAAGGAGCAAGAGACTTGGACCACAGGTCAGACATCACCCACAGCCCTCTCCAGTGCTCCTTTTGAAGCTGAGCTACTGCCTCTTGCATTCAATAGTCATTAGATAAAATAAATGGAGAGTAGTGCAGCGGAGGAGTTTCTGCCCCATTCAGAGGTAGGGATCCAAGCTAGAACCCAGTTCTTGCTCCCTTCCAAAGCATCAGCCATCTCACTGAGCCCTCACACACCCTCCAGCTTACTCTACTACTCATAGTCCTACATCTCCTTCTCTTGACTCTCTAGGGATCTGAGGTGGGACTGGATTGCTTAACTTGTGGCCCGGTGGTTAGAGCACTGCTAGACAGGCAAAGATGCAGGTTCAAACTGCCTCTGGGTAAGGGGGAGCCTAAAACCTGGGTCCCATGCTTTCTGATCAAGTGCCCTTAGCACTGGGGCTACTGAGAAGCCTCCTCTTCTAAAATCTGCGAGTCATTTGTTTCTGGACAGCTACATTTTTGTGACTCAAAACATATACATCTACAACGCACACATGTGCACAGCTGTGATTCCACCCAGCAGTGGACAGCCTATTGTGCACACTTAATTTATGTGGCCATACTTATGCATACACAATGCAGGGAAAACAGAACTGCAATCTGCATGCAACTGCCAAAAATGCCACTTAGGCACCTAGACTGCTGCCATCTAAGCGTGCAAAGGGAATCAGAATTCTGTCCTAACCGTATTTCTGTGCATATCATTCCCCCTGGAAAGGCCTGAAACCTGAGTCACTGTGATCCAAAAATTCAGAAGAATTCAGAGCCGCTTCACTGTGACCTTCTCAATAATCATCCCCAAAAAGGAAAGGTCGAAAACAGAGCACTAACCAAAGAGCACAGCAGTGTTGAGCAATTGCTTGGCCTCCAGCCAATCACTCAGCCCTCCAGAGAGGTATTTGCATTCTCAATCAATAACATGTCCAAAGCCTCCCCGACAGTTCTCACTAGCCAGCAGCAGAGATTCAGCCTCTGAGGTCTTGGCCCACAGTTCCGCACCTGCGTCCACAGGTAAAAATCAGGGGGAAACCCACCTGCAAACACGGGTCACTTGCCTGTGGAAGTGGCATCACCAACTCATATCTAAATGGAGCTTATCTACAAAAAACTCACAGCTGGAAGTGTCCCTGGGCACAGAGGATCTCAGTTCCCAGTGGTGTTCACCACTCAGACAGGGCAGTGCCACAGCTGAATCTGGGGGACCCAACAGTGGAGGAGAAACTCTTCTAGACTTCACCACAGCAAGGTAATGGGGTATATTTGGGGCAAGTTTTCTATAGCCACTTTAATTCTTTCCCTTGTCAAGGGACATCCACATAGTAAGGTGACTTATAAGGGAAATGCCTCTAGGGGCCATCATGATGGTATTCAAATCCTCCTAAATTAAAAAGTCCATTCTTTCACAACCATTTCCAGCCTCCTTTTAAGCACTGGCAGTAGCAATATACTACTCAATAACATGAGTAAGAGTCTGTGTAGGATGGATTATAATTACCTAGATCAGTGGTGTTCAACCTTCTTGTCCATGGACCTGCTGAGCAGTGCCCAGTCTGTCTGTGGGCTGGATCTGGCCCATGGGCCTGATCCAGCGCACAGGGTGGGTGTACAAGGGCCAATCTGGCCACATGGAAGGGCTTGGAGGAGGGGCGGCCCAGCCCCAATCTGGCCATGCAGGGGCTTTGCAGGGCTTGGGAATTTGGCAGCATGGAGGAGTGGCAGTATGAACTGCCACTGCTCCCCCATTGCCACATTCCCTGACCCGTGGGGAGCCCCATGGGCTAGATGCCATGGCTCTGTGGGCTAGATTTGGCTTGCGTGCCAGGGGTTGAGCACTGTGGGAGGCCTGCAGGCTAGGGGTTGACCTAGATCTTTCACTGACTCACTTCCAATGATGTCCCTTGGCATGTGTCCAGAGGACAAATCTCTCACTGCAGAGCAGTCACATTTAGTTGAATTTCAGAAGGTGGCCCTGATGTCAAGGCAGGATAGTCAGGAACAGGAGGGGTGAAATTTTGATTGGGTATCCAAAATCTCAAAGAGAAACCTGGGTAACTCCTGAGTTTACATGGAATGTGGGGGCATCTGAAAAGGTCGGTAAAGATTGCTAAATGAGCTGGGACCTCATTTGGAGTTTGTGACCCAAAAGCAGAAGAGTTTCTTGTGGTTTACACAGATTCACAGAAGTTTAGGACTGGAAGGGACCTTGTGAGATCACTGGGTCCAGCCCCCCTGCGTTGGGCAGTAAAGACTGCTGGAGTCAGATGACCCCAACAAGGTGTGTGTCCAGTCTCCTTTTGAAGATCTCCAGGGTATTTGCCCAGCTGATTTCTTTTAATTATGCTCGTTTTAGTGATGCCAGTTTTAGAACAGTTGTTTTTACTACTACTTAAGCTCTGCATATGTAATAATTACAACCCTATTTTTTTCAAAAGATTTTAATGTATGGATTAAAAAGATGTCTATTACTTTCTGAATAAGCATGCTTATTTCTTTAAAAAATTGAAAGCCGCATCAAAAAAAAGTTTGTTTGCTTTTTTTTAAAAGTGCATCTACTAGTACCCTAACTTTAAGGGAACTCTACTTTCACACTCTTCACTGAGAATATTTTGCATTTTTTTGTGTGTGATGGTGTCAGAGTATCTAAGGTTCTGTGGAGATATTAACGGGAAATTTAGGATAGAAAAAAAGAATGCACTTTTTTCTGCCCAGCTTGAAACAAAAATGCCATTGAGGTTTCTTTACCTGCTCACTTTCAGCTTCATCCCCTCCCCTAAGCCAGCCATTACCACTGGTGACTCTCGTATGGCCAGCTGCCAAACTATGAAGCCACAGCTAAAACAGTGGCTGGTGGTGCTTGACAGTACATGACAGACCACTAGAGCAAGGATCCCAACAGCCTTCACTTCCACGTATTGGGAGATTTTCCACCTTGAAGAACACGCATAATGTCTGACCCCTATTACCACTAACGATCACAGAAAGGGTCTCAGTAAGAGACAACAAAATGAATATTGAAAGCTCATAAAGGCAGCCCCACATGCAACAACCCAAGCCAGAATGGCTGAGGGTGTAAACAGATATTGCATTTGTACTGCCCTAAAAATGTTTAGTGGCACAAACGCCAAACAGATGTCCATGTCCCTTGTCACAGCACAAATGCCCCCAAAGTGTGACCGTGACATAGGTGGTATGATTTTGCGCTGCTGTTTTGCAGCTGACATCTGTTGGCTTCAAGGCAGGAAAGCAGCAGGCAACCCAAAGCTGCCTATGATCTCCAGCCACCCTGGGTGGGCACTCCTGGGCTTCAGGGTCCGATCCTGCACACCCTGGGAAGCCCTAGGAGTTCTTGCTCTTACTCCCCCATTCAGGATTCCCCAGGCATATGTTAATACTCTGAAGTGGTGCTGGGACTGCCAATCGGCTGATCGGTGGTCCCAATCCTGGGACCATACCAGAGCAAGTTTGAGACTCTGGGCTGGTATTTTTCCAAACAGGGAAGCACTGAATTTCCTCTCTAGAAGAGGACTGCCCAGGGATTCCCCAGGTGCATGTCTCTGCAAACAGGGAAACCCAGAGTTACTTTGATAGTAAAGGGGTGCCTGAGAATTCTCTGGCCACTCCTCCCACTTGCAGAGGGTCACCCTGAGTACGGCCCCACAGGATCAGGCAATGGCTGCTCCCAGGAAGTGTCAGGAGCCCAAATTTGCAGGACAGCAGGCAATGTCCATTTTGCCTAATGAAATGGACTGGCTGTGCTGGACCCATCCTAGCACAGCTGATCTGCTTCACTTGGCAACATCTGTATATACCCTGAGCAAAATGGAAAACTCTATGGGTCAGGTTTAGACTGCAAGAATTGCTCCAGCAAGCTGGGAAGACTGACTTGAATCCTATAGATAAATCCAGTGTGGACTGAATGTGGTATGGACATGTCGCAGACGGGACAAGGTGTCCTTGAGCAAGAAGGGACTCTAGACCCATGGCTCTCCTAAACCTGGAGCTGCACCCTGTTTCTTGATCTCCCAGCAACTCCACTCCAGCACAGCGACTGCAAGAAAGAGGCTTGTTGGGCTTGCTTGAAAGGGCCTTGCGCTGTGAGTTTCATCTACGGCAGCAGACTTGTGATGAGGAAAGAGAGAGGCAGCTGACCCATAGGAAAGTAGCTGAAGACTCCTCAGTCAGGAATCCCCACCAGATCACAGGTTCATCTAGTCCAGGATACTGCCTCCAGTTGCTGCTTATGCCCAGTTATTCAGAGGAACACTGAAAAAAATACCCTATAATAATGCTAGCTAAAGGCCATGGGGAGACATTACACATTCACAGCACTACAGAAGTTGAGGGGGCAGATGTGCACACCCTTTGTAGAGCTACAAAAATGTTCCTGGATGAAACAGAAACTTCTCTGTAGCGCTATGTTCTGCAGTGTCATGTGGAATGAATGAACCACTAAGCTACAGGGTGGTCTCTCAGTCCTCCAGCATCCCATAGTGCTCCACTCTCCCACTCCCCCTCCAAGCGGGGGAAGAGAGGGAGAATGGAGCGGACAGTTAATGAGCATGCCCAGATCTCACTGGGGCTGGGGCATGGGGAACCAAGCTGCAGCCTCCCTGTGCCCCTAACAGGGACTGTTGCAGGTTCCATGAGAGCCCGCCACTGCCAGGGCAGGCTGTCAGTAAGTGCGAGACAGTCACCAGGCTTGCATACAGGGAGAAGAGCTGCAGCCCATTCCGGACTGGAGGTTGCTTTTCTGCTCATCCTGGGCAAGCCCAGCCCCAGTCCCACCACTCACAACCAACCTGGTCAAGGGTGAGGAGTAGACAGCAGCTATTTCCCATATCCCACCGGGGCGGCAGGCTGGCATGATTGGGCTCCCTGACCGGCTCCCTTTTCCCAGTTGGTGGAAAGAAGGGGTATGAATCAAAGCAGCAGAGTCAAACAACCCCTGTTGCCCCCTGGCTGGAGAACAGGTCTCTGAACACCTTTGCAGGAACTCTGTAGCTCTCCACCTGGAAGAATGGGAGGTGCCCGCACTAGGGGTGCATGGACAGAGATTTGGGGGGCCAATACCAATAGCCGATTTTTAAGGAAGCATATCAGCCGATACCAATCCGATTCCTGATACAGCTGTGTGCAGCTGATAAGTTTGTTGTGCTGGGGGCGGGGAGCAGGGAGGCGGAAGGAGGGATCAGGATTATGGGGGGGTTCAGCCACCCCAAATTTTGCTGTAGTCCTCCCTTAGCCCTCTCCCAGCACCACTGCTGCTCACCTCGAGCACAGCCCCCACATGCCAGAAGTGCAGCTCCAAGTGTGGCCCCCATGCACCACAAAGAACCCAGCACAGCCCCAGCCCCAGCCTGCAGCTGCAGGCTCCCCCCCCCCCCCCGCAGATCCAAGGCACTTGCCCCTGCTTCCATGCCCTCCCGAGGTGCATGCAGCAGTGAGAGCCAGCCCTCGGATAAGCCATGGCTCTGTCCCACACCCCACCCCGCCTCACCTGATCACCCCTGCCCCACTCCCTCCCCCACCACAGGGGCCTTGATCTGCTCCCCCATGCCCCTTCCCTCCACCATCCCCTTCCACCACAAGAGACTTAACAGCTGCACACAGCTCTTCAAGCTGCCAGGCGGTGCTCCTCGCCGCCTATGTGCTACACTATGGCTGTGCACATGCATGGGCATTTATCAGCCAAATTATCGGCCACATCAGGCCAATTTCTGATATAATTAATTTTCTTTATATTGGTGCCAATCTGATATTGGACTGATGTATTGGTGCACCTCTAGACCACACCTCTGTAAACCTCTTGTAGTGCTGTATTTCTGTAGCGCTTTGAAGTGCGGTGGCACTTGTAGCACAACAAATGCACGCCAGTCCACAGCCAGAGATGGGCATTGTGCTTTATTTTGGAGAGCGGAGGTTGCTACTGAAAGGGGATTCCTTCCCAACACCCACAGGTTCATGCCCTGAAGCCAGCCCTCTTCTCTCAGCCTGCTGGATGACAAATGATCATTGTCAGTCATGAAATCATCCAGCTCTTTCTGAAATCCTGCCATTGTACGTAGCCTAATTTTAGCCCAGGCAGCGAATAATGCAGGTTGAATGCAGCAATTCTTCATGGAGAGCTCTGTTGCTACCTTTTGTCCTCCAGGCTCCCCCCCAGCCTGTGTATCAGCCGTTTGTGTCATACTCATTTAACCTCGGTCACATCAGCTGTGTGTGCACCCAACGCAGCGGTCTTCCTACCCCACAGCATAACCACACTTCAGCTGTGTTTGCATTTTCATTCCTCCCACTCTGCCTCCCTGTTTGTAGCAGTGCATTCTGGGAGGCAGGCACAGGGCAGTGGTTCAAAGGTCATGCACACAGACCACAGAGCAAAGCATCTTGAGGATTTCTTACTGCACAGAGAGGTGGGGCAGGGGGCGGGGGAGGAAGAAGAAGGTCAGACCCACCCCATTACACACATGGTTAGCAGTCCTGTCCACACCGCAAAAAGCAGCAGGTTGAACCCCTTACAAGACAGCTATCTCCAGGCTGCAAGGGGCCCTGGCAAGAATGACACAGGACCGCAATCCTCAAGTACCACATGGAAGAAACAAGCAACTCTGTTTACAGGCTCCCCACCATGCAATCCAAACAGGCCTCCGGGGACTGAAACTGGTTCCAACGTCAAAGGGAGTCCGAAGAATCTGGCTCCTTTAGGAACCTGGGGTAGGTGAGGGGCAAACCCAGGACAGCAAGGCAGGAAACAAGCACCTGGCATTTGCATGCTATAGCTGCATTTTGCGTTTCCTGAGGTTCTAGGAGGGGGACTATCTTTAGCAGCTTGTAAGCCTCTCATCCCCCCACCTTCTCATGACAACATCCCCATCCCCTCAAACACCCCGCACATCCCTTTGCAGCACAGAGCTCCTGTTCCTCGAGGATGATAAGGCAGCAAATCAGATGCTTGAGCTGACATAAATAAGTCCCAGCTGTGGATGCCTAAATGGTTCTCTGCCGGTGGCTCACCACCCCCATCACCATCAGCCACCACTGCCAGGAGTCAGGAACACATGGCTGTGATGCAGCAGTCCCTCTGGCTCTCCCTCAGACTATGCTAGTCCTGGCAGAGCTGCGCAAATCAGTCACACAGAAACCCAAGAGGACCAGGGGAAAACATGAAGAGAGAACCCTGTGGAGGGCATGTTCCCATGGGGCAAGAGAGGTGGCTGCTCTGCCTAGTGCGAGGTAACCAGGCAGGCTGGGAGCTCAGGCTCACTGCCCCTCACTCAATTCCCTTTCAACAGACACCACTCCTCAGATACATGGGGTAAGAGGCCTGTCTCCCCACCACCCCAGGCAGCTCCTTTCCCAGTGCACCATCAAATATTTGTGGCTCCTTTATGAACACAGCCTGCATTAAATTCATCTTCAACAACTTCAGCAGTAGCAGGGTCAAAGCTTCTACACCATATCAGCATATTTACGTTATACCTTATACGGGGGTATTGAACTTGCTGGACCCTGCAGGCCGGATCCAGACCATGGGGCTTCTCACAGGCTGGAACCGGACCTCCTGCAGGCTGGATTACCTATGAGCGGTGGCAATGGCATTAAGTCCCACTGCTGCTGGAGCCACTGTTTCAGCACAGCTCTGGAACCAAGCGAGTTAACAGCACTGCCCCTCACTGTCCCTTTCCCCTTGCTGTCAGTTTTAGTCACTGGGGGGGCAACTAAAAACCCCAATTTTGGCAGCAAGGTGCAGGAGAGTGGGGTGGAGAGCAGTGTTAACTCCCTGGTTTCTAGAGCTGTGCTAAAGCAGCAGCAATTACTGCTGCCACTGCAGGGCTCCAGCAGCCATGGTTACTAGTGTTGTGGGCTATATCCAGCCCACAAGAAGTCCTGTGGACCAGATGACCCACCCATGCAGACTGGGTCAAGCCCATGAGCCATATGTTTGACAGCCCTGCCCTATACACTACAGCACTGCCTTTCATTTTGCTAGCAGCTAAATAGCAAGAGTCAAGCTCCTGGGTATTATCCAAAGTGCCTTAATCAAAAGAGGATAATAAGAGTTTGTGGGGCACGTCTAAGTCCTCAGCAGATACCTGAGCACATCCTAAATCCCCACTAAATTAGAGCACAATTGACAGAGGCCTTGGACTGAAAGAGAAGGAGGGTCACTGGCAAAGCTATAAGTGGCCTTACGACAGGGAGAGCAAGGGGTTGCCAGTCATGGCAGGTTGCACTGGCAGAACTGTGAGGATGCCCAGGATTGGAATAGGAGAAGAAGCTGCAGATGGGGAGTGAGGTGCATGAAGGGCTGCGGCCTGGCAGGGCAGGGCAGGAATGAGGCCACGTGCAGACACAAGAGCGAGGAACCCGGCACCTTACCACCCTGCTTCCCCCATTCAAAGGCAGAACAGGATAGTTTAACTCTCAGAGAAGAAAAATGGAAAACTGGCTTGGGAGATATCCAAACAGATATCTTTCGCTGAAAGGAGAACCCCTTTTACCAGAGCAGTGAAAGCCTCGATGGTGCAGTGGTTCCGGTGAGGGAAGGAAGTTGAAGAGGACACAGCAGGATGACATGGAACCTCTGGGAGGGGTGGTTTGCCCTGTGTGCAGTGGACAAGGAAAGGGCAAGTGCCTCAGAAGTCCCAGGAAGCAGCGAGAGTGAGAAATAGAGGCAGCAGCCTGATGGAGCAGAGGGCATTCAGTTAAGTGTTGCATGGGATTCACGCTCCCAGCAGTGTTTACATGGTGAAGATGCCCTATGGCACTGTGCAAGGTAGGGGTGGGAAAAATGCGGCCTGTGGGCCAGATGCGGCCCACCAGGTCATTCTATCCAGCCCGTGGGGCCCCTAAAAAATTGAGAAAATTTATATTTATCTGCCCCTGGCTGCCTGTCACATGGCCCTCGATGGCTTGCCAAAACTCAGTAAGTGGCCATCTGCCCGAAATAATTGCCCATCTCTGGTGTAAGGGCACAAAAGGAACCAGCCCTGGAGGCCTGGCTGTGAAGCCAGATGGTCAAAGTACTCTCTGCATATTATCAGGGAAAAGGAGGGGAGAGCCATTTCCACCACGGAGGGAGGAGGATGGGGGGAAGCAGAGCTCTGCCCAGCACCTTTACTCTCTGGCCCAGAGCACAGGAGATCTCCCTTTCCCGCTGGGGCGGTGCTTTCTCAATCCGGGCACTTTCCTGGAAAATGACCTGGAGTAGATTTCTAAGAAAACGCAAGAGCTTCTGGAGCAATGGTCCCGCCCCAGAGGCAGGATGCGAAATTCTGCTGTACGGAGAACTGCACAGGAAGGCAGAAAGCCACAGCACGGACTTGCCGAGTCACCTTCTCCTTCAAAAGGATTTCAGCAAGTGGGAGGGGCAGGGAAAAAGAAACTCTTGGTGTATGTGGCAGTGCAGGACAAATATTTTTTCAAGCAAATAATTCATCTGCACAAAAAAAAAAAGAAATTGACCATCTGGGTTGATCCAAATCATTTGCACCAAATGCAGTAAATATAGCCGAAGTCACACAAGTGGTTGGGGGCGGGTTCAGGTTCAAGGCTGGGATTCAGGTGATCCAGCTTCAATTTGCAGCTCTGCCACAGACTCCCTGTGTGACCAAGCCAATCCATCTGCCTCAGTTCCCCCACTGTAAAATCTTTAATGGTCTTCCCCGTCTCCCACCCTCTGCCTATTAGGATATAAGTTCTATTCTGTTATAAGTTCTTTCAGACAGGGGCCCTACAGACGATACCTACCACAAAGATTTCTATCTGGGCCCTTTAGACATTACAACAATGATAATGGCGCTAGCAACCGTTGTGTTCGAATACATCTGTTAGCAGGGTTCCAGTACAGTTTCCTTGAGTAGCACAGATAGGAGGGCTTTGTCTGAAAAGAATGATACAAAGCTGTGTTATAGCTGTGTTATGGATTCCCAGGGTAATCTGGCTACTGTTAGTGTCACAACCCAAGGGTGTGATTTTGTGTGCGCGCGCTTCGGCACTGCTAAATTATTTCCCGCCACGAGGAGCTTTCTTTGCAAGGTGCATTTCTCAGTTGCAAAGAGAAAACCCCGGTGCAAAGAAGTTCTCGCCACCCGCATGCAAATTTGTGTCCCACTACTGGCCAGTTCTAAATTATTCCCACGTGGCGGCTAGCGATTGGCTTGCTAGCCGTATAAGAGGCTTGAGCGGTTTCCGCCCAAGTTGGAGGACTCCACAACCATCTGGAGGAAGAGGACTTCATGTCTTGTGAAGAACTCTAAGCGCTGCGGAGCCTAACGGACCCAGCGTGTACCTTAAGAAGGCTATAGGGGTCTGATCAACCTCTGGCCTCTCCCCGTCGCTGAACGATCCCTCGACGAACCCCTTCCCTGCACGCAAGTTCCACGAAGACTAGCAAACTTCGTGTGAGTGTATCCAGAGCTCTTCTCCGAGTTGTTTTCTTCGGTTGACACGACGGGCTCGCGGTTTTAGAGCCTTCAGCCGGATTGGGCTAGAGTTCGCGAGATTAGAACTCTTGTCCGCTCTTCTTTCCTATCTGTAACTGCAACTCAAGCAAGTTTTCCTGCCTGCCCCGCGACCATCTACAGTGTAAGTAAAATAATCTTTAATCAACCGCTACGTGTCCGTGCCTAATTCTAGTCCGCCGGCCTGCATTCCCCGACCCGCGTGCCAGGGCTGCTGGCCACAGCCTGCCGCGCGCCCCCGAAGGCCTCGGACCGCTCCCAGCCCGCACAGTTAGCACAGTTTTAGCCACAGCATGGATGGGATATAAAGTTATATAAAACTCTCTGGTTACACTGCTGGTACCCAGCAGCACTTCATCACTAGTGGAGGTATCATTATCACTGCTAGTACTATCAGCCTGCAATGGTGGCAGCAACAGAGAAAGAAGGATGGATTTAAAGCAAGAGGGAATGGCTAACAATTTAAATTTCTATAGCAGAAATTCGGACTCCCAAGTTTGAAAACCATGACCAAGCTACCTTAAGGAAGACCCAACCATTGGCTGCTTCTTGAGGCAGGGTACTGAGCGAACTGCACTAAGTGATACAACTTGCCCTTTGTCATTCTCCTTAATTGGACCACACATGAAAGCCGGCCTCACACACCAGCCCTTTTTCTATCTTATGCTGAATGCATGGTATCTTTTTGCTCTGCGAGAGTGCAAAAGCACCAAGTCCCAAAAGGCAGTAACAATCTACTGGGGAAGAGAAAAAGGAACACTGGCTTTAGCCTAAATATAGCCTCAAGTCATTTTACAGAGTATGCAAATCCTTAGAAACAAAGTTAAATACCCACTTTTCCTCACTATTACAAAAATAACTCAGTTATCATGTAAAATATAGACAGCCTGAAGCAAGTAGGATAGTTCCCTACTCCTTGAAGGATGAATTGCTACTTGGAAGCAAAGCAGTTCTATTCTGGTCAGGATCTCCCAAGGCCCCATCACACAGCATCACTCCAAGACCCTTGAAAGGGTTAGAATCATAGAAAAGCAGGGCTGGAAGAGACCTCCAGAAGTCCTCTAGTCCAGCCCCTTTGCCTGAGGGGCAGGATCATCCCTATCCAAACCATCCTCTACAAATCCATAATCTAACCTCTTAGTTAAACTACCGTCAAAACGCTTACACAACACAAGACAATACCCTAACTTGCCACAGGAAAAGCAGGGGAACCACAGCAACCAGCATCCTCCTTCTCTAAAAAGGTTAATCACTTTGTGCATATAAACAGAATTCGAAGACAACACCACTGTAACAAGCTCCTGTACAGGGCTTGCCATCCATGTATCCCAAAGCACTTTTGAAATGTGGTCAAGTACTGTATTTACTCAAATACACTATGAATGCCTCCCCCTCCACCCCCACCCCCACCCCCAACTGGCATAGGGAAAAAAAGCCCCTCGTCTTATAATCACATGCAAGGAAATCTTGCTAATGACACTGTCTATATTAAACTGCTGCCAAAAGCAGCATGTGCTCAGCAATGGAAACTGACTATGAAGTTGATTAAATGCAGCCAACACTGAACATGCCTATAAAACACATGGCCTACAATGCGCAAACATGCTGATGAGAACTTTATTTATTTGAACTTTTTCAAGGCCAAATCCATTCCAAATTCAATTGGGTAAAGCCCAATAGTCAAGTTCCAAAATTTGACTGAGCAAAGCTCAGTTGTCAAATTTGTGTGGCTCTACCACCAAGCAAGTATCCTCCTTCCCAGACCCATCAGTCTGAGGCTTTGGATGCTCCCCAAATTCAGGCAGGTACCCTACATGCAAGTCCAAGGCCCAGAGGCCTTGGGGTTCTTCTCTGTCAGCAACCCCCCCAGATATGCACATGACCTCATACAGTACAGCTGCACTTTCAGAAAGAGAGCACACATACACGAAGCACGTGCACACATACACACACACATACTGGAAGCATATGCACACACACGTGCATGTATTGGAAGCATGCATGTACACACATATGGACACAGGCCATCTCCTATGGCCAAAGTGTGGATTTTCAACACAGGGGTCTGCCATACTCCTCCCATACTGCTAGTAGGAGAGGTGCCCCAGCTAGATGGAAAAGTCCCATAGGAAGCCCCATTAGGAAAAACATTGAGAATTACAGAGCTAGAGCCATCAAGGGAGTGGGAGTTGTGTCTTTGGCTGGGGCTGTCAGATTTGAGCTCTCTCCACGTTCATTTACAACTAAACAAACAGCTCCTGGAAAGCGCAGCCAAGTTAAAAGGGTAGAAAGCAAACATGAACACAAACTCAATCCTCTCTCAGGGTTGGCATGTTGCTCACCTCTATTGTGGGGTCATATTCATCAACAAAATGGTTCTGAATGAGCTGTATTGTCAAAGCGCTCTTCCCAACGCCACCTGCTCCAACCACCACCAGCTTATACTCAGTCATTTTCTGACTGACCCCTGCTGAGGGACTCCAGTAGCACCACCACCTGCAAGGAAAGAAGGGTAAAAAAGACACCATCAGTGTTAAGTTAATGCTTTTCTTGTCATCATCTTGGCCACAGAAGCATGGAAGAGTGAAAACCACCAGTAAACATGCAATGTCTGTTATTAGAAGGAACGAGACTCATAACCTCATTAAACAGATATCAAATTCCCAGGCAGCTACTCCTGATTTATATTGTTTGTATTTCACCAGTAGAGATTGGAGTCCTTGTGCACTAGACACCATACAAACATATAAGAAGAGACTATCTACTTGTCTGCAAGACAAAAAGCCAAGCTAATTAAGAGGTGAACCAATCTAGCCAAGGATATGCAACAAGTCAGTGGCAGAGCAAGGAAAAAGGCCCTTGCTTCCAATCTCCCAGTCCAGGGCCATACAGCCTCTGATTTTAAAGCAACTCAAAATATGCGATTCAGTCCACTTCCACAAGCAGTGGAATGTGTGACATTTCTAAACGCCAATCCATTGCGCTCAGAAATTCTCAGATTTCTGGAAGTTTAAGATAGAGCAAGGTAAACCTCCCTTTGCAAGAAGGGGGAAATATAACCACAAGGGATCCATAAGACCAAATTCATCTTTGTTATAAGCTGGCTCACATCAAAAGGAAATAACTCTAGAATGACTTCTAGCTCATACATAGCACCATTTTCTCTTACCTCCTACACATGTGCTATTCCACTGTCTACATACATACACCCTTGGGACAACACCAGATTATGAAAAACAAAAGACCGCCCAAAGAGGTCAACAACTTTTTCTTCCCTATGATTCTGAACACACACAGGAGGAAAAGCACCTCCATTATCTACACACTATTGCAGCTTATAAGTTTCTCTTGCTGCACTGGCCACTAGAGGCCTTGCTGGAAAGGAAACAGCAGACATCTATTGTGCCTTTGCACAATCACACACTCTTCCCCAACCTCCCCAGTCCCATCTCCTCCACGTTCCTGAGGTGGAGACAGAAGTGCAGAAAAGTTAACACATTCTCCTGAGCAATTTAGAAGTGTGCACTATGGAGGATGACACACTGCTCTCCTTGGTTGCTGCCAGCTTGACTTAGCCCTCGCAAGAGGAGCTGGCTGAGGATGCCTTACAGCACTTCTGGGAAGCAACGCTTCTACAGAAACCTGCTTTGCTGTCACCATCAACAAGTGGGGATTTCCCTCCCTCGCTTTTATTTCTGCCCTGGATTCCCTGCAAAAGAGGAACTTTGACACACATTTACAGGAAAAAGGGAACAAAAAAAGAGAGAAAGAGAGAAAGATTATGAAACCATGGAGGTTTAAATGGAAACCCACCCTCATCGGACTGCAGAGTCAACCCTGGGTCAGATACCAGCTCCCAGCTGTAACACCAAGCTCTGGAGAAGCTGATCCCCAGACAATGGCGAACTGGCCTGAAATGCTGAGCTAAGCTCGCTGTCCGGGCAGCTCCATGTCCCAGCCTCCCCGTCCGCACAGAAGCAGCCTGCTCTCCCGAAGGGAGAAACTCACACTTCCTTGTTTGTCTGAGAGTGAACTTAGCACTCCTGGAGAGGAGCCAGAGAGCAACCACCCAGGCACCTCACAGACCAGCTGCTCCCTCCTTCCCGTGCAACTCCTCAGCTCTGCCAGTGCCCTACAGACTACTGTAATGGGTGACCTTGGAGTCCCAACTCTGCCCTGGCTGCTACATCTGAGAGCCCCCAAGGCACCAGGAGAGCCACAATCCACTGGATCAAGCCCCAGGGGGGTTAAATATCCAGGGGCTGGAGGTCTGGTTGTGCTCTCATGCCCTCTGCCTCTGGAATTCATTACCCAAGCTGGCCTGCAGCCAGTCTCTTAGCTGCAGGGCACAGTGTCAGGCTTGTCCCTCTGCTCTGGCTTCGCTTCTGAGGGGGTGCAGTTAGGGAAAGTTGGGCCAGAGCTCATTTATAGTCGGACAGGGTCAGTGACATCCTGCACACTGGATGGGCTCTTGTGAGCCTGTTGAGAGAAGTGCAGATTTTTATTTTTATTTTTTAAAAAGAGCCCTTTTATTCCAGGCCCTCCCCCTCTCCCTTCCACAGCTCTGCCAAGGGACCTCAGCACTGATTCACCACACCCTCCTGCTAATCCACTGCCTGCCCTCTCCCTCCCAGCTCTGCCAATGCACCTCACTGCTGATCTGTCATGCCTGGGGCTGACCCAGCCTTCAGGCTTCCCTCCCACACCAACTTCAACATGCAGCTGCAATAACCAACACCTATCGCTGCTCTGCTCCTCACCTCCAGCTCTGCCAAGGGGAAAAATAAAAGCTGTGGCCTTTAGAAATGCTTAAAAGAGGGAGACATCACAAAATAAATTGGATTTAGTATCAAGTTAAGTCACTTGGGGGAGGAGGAAGGTTACTGCATTGACTCATTCATTTTTGCATTTAATGAAACTGCTGAAGAATTCCCTATTTATTGCAGAGTCCGGGGACTCAGCCGCAGAATCCACGTACTCCTTGGATCATGGCACCACGGCAATGACTCCAGAGCAGTTTTGCCAGCTCTCATGACACTATTACCCATCTAAGTAATATTTAGTGCTTCTCGTAAAGAATAGGCACCTAGAGTCATGTGATTATGTGAAATGTTGCTTTGTTTGAAAAAAAAGAAAAAGGAAAAAAAGAAGCAAGTGCCTACCTCTCATGAATGCACAGAAAGGTTTGAAAAACAAAGCCCAGAAGGCAAATGTTAAAAATAAAATAAAAATCAATTTTAAAGAGAAAAAAAAAATCTTACGGTCTCCAAAGGGTTCACAAAGGTGCCACAGGGAAAGCTATAATCAGGACTATTGGCTACAAAAGCTTGAAAAGCCAATGGACTTTCAGGCACCAAGTATGTATTAGAAACACAGATGTACATGGAAAGCCTTTGCCAGTGTAGTAATGTCTGCTAGGGGTGTTGTTTTAAAAAACGATTTGAGCCCTCACATAAAGGCAATTTTACAGAGCGCTTTTCCTGCTGGAGCCTATTTTGTTCACAGAGCTGATTTGAGTTTTACCAGCAAAAGCCACTGTGTGGCTGGTAAAGGTGCATCTGCACTAGGTTTGTGGATATAGCCATACCTGTAAAACCACCCCACTAAGCATTCTAGGCCAAACGTCTGATGTCTTTCTGGACAAAGGATGCTGCAGTGGGAAGATCAGACAAAACACAACAAAGAATATACAGCCTGACCACCCAGCCCAGGGTGGGGAGAAGATTCAAATGGCGTGTGTCTTCTGTGCTGCTGGGGAAAGCTGTTAAGGGAATGGCCTGTCTTTTGCCTTATTTTCACACGTGATACTGTCCCTTTTCAGCTAAGCCTTGAGTCCCTTGGTGAGGCTTCCTTTGTTACTTCAGGAGAAATATTGCAGTAAGTTATGTTACTAATGCTTGCTCACTCAGGAGAAAACTCACTGCAGGTGACTGAGCAAGGCTATGTACAGAGAGGACCAGAGTCTAAGCACAGAAGTGGGCTTGATGGTGCATCCCCTGCTCTCCTAGACAGTGGCAAGCAACCATGAAAGGATCAAGTTGGGACACACACACACACACACACACACACACACACACACACACACACACACACACACACACCTCTCCCCCACTCAAGATTTAAGATGGCAACCAAGATAGGAAAGCCCAGTGCCTGAAACAACTCTGCCAGCTGTCACTGGTATGGCCCCCTCTGGCAAGAAAGAGATCCCCAGTACCTGAGTATTGCTGCAGGTGGACATAACCATACCTACTGAGCAAGGAGATATCATTATGCAAGACAGCTGAGGGACTGCATGATGCACAGTAGGAGAGTCTGTAAAGGGCAAGGAATCCACTCTATCTACCAGGGTTTTTTAACAGTGCCCATCAACCTAGTGTCTGGAGACAAAGAAGAACCACATATAGTAGCCAATATGCACCCACAAACAAGAGGAAGTCATACTGCTGTGGAGGTTATTCCTAACAGTGTCCTCTAGAGCCGGGTTGTCCAGCTTGTGACCTACTGGCTGAGTGTAGCCCATGAAGTCCATAGACACCTGCTTGGGCACCATTCCCCCCACCACTTCAACTGGTGCTGCCGCCAAGGTCTTTGGGCTCTTCCTCCTCTATCCCTGAGGCAGCATAGTTTGCTGCATAGCAAGGTGTAATTGGGGAGAGGTTGCCCATGCAGCGTGCAGCCCCCAGCCACTCAAAAGTTAGACAGCCCTGCTCTCGAGAACCAGCATAATCCAGCACACAGGATTGTCCACTGATCTACACACAGATGGAAGCTGCACTGAAGAAGGTGGCCATGTTGACCGCAGTCACCACAACAGAACTAAAGAGAGCTGCAGGTGACAGACATGAGAGAAGCCAGTAAGATCACAGTGAGTGATGGAGCTGGAGACCACAAGACACTTGGATGCAATGGTTTAGGCATGGTGATCCTGCCTTGTCCAGGCGGCTGGACTCGACGACCTCCTGAGATCTCTTCCAGACCCTGTCCTACTCCAGCACATACTAGTCTTCTGCAAGGGCTGGGATGTCACAATAACAGAGCAGAGGCAGAACACTTCTGTGAGCAGAAATTGTCCCTCCTGGGTGTTCCCAAGCACAGACTGGAGAGAAACTAACGGGACAGGCTTTTAGGTTTCCTTGGACCTGCTATCATCCTTGCAACACCCTTGCACTTGACTTCAGTAGTGACCTGGCCCTTTTGGTGCCCATCCAACCCCAAACAAAGTAGTAGATACGTTTCATGGCAACCAGAGGACTCTGTCCACTAGCGAAGAACACACACATGGACACACATACTCAACCCCCGGAACCAGGACAATTTTCACAGCCAGCTTTTTCCATTATTTCTGCTTCAGTTCTGGAAAACAGCCTTTTATGTGTTCCTGCCTGTCAGCAAAAGCCCTGTGGTAGCTGTCTAACAATGAGGCCCTTGTTACAGACAATACTCAACAGAGACACTGAGCTCTGCTATGCTGCGGAGGGCAATCAAGACTAAATCCATCCTTGTGTCCCCACCCTGCCAAGCAGGGACTATACATTTCACTTCTATGTCCTCACTAGAATCCATTTAGCATTGAACTAGCATTTCCCTGCTCCTCCCTGAACCAACTGGTAGCATGTCTAAGTAGGGGAAGAACATTTCTGGTCACCACCACCCACTGCCAGCTTCCACAGTCTTTTCAGTGACTGGCTAACAAAGCTCAGTTGCTGGCTGTTTCAGAGTTAGAGGGCTGCAGCATTTGAGATATAATACCAGGTATGTCTATAGGGACCAGATGGGCTGCATGCTCAAGGTCACTGCAGAGGAAATTCAGTGACAAAAGCTATGACAAGAACTCCCTCTCCTGTGCTTAGCCCACACCACTGAAATCCAAGCTGGTTATCCCACTGCAGCTGAGCAACGCAGGGTCAGGAATGCAAGCACCAGCCTGGGGCTGGGGCTCAATCCAGAGATGGGAAAAATTAGAACTGTGTACACCCTGACTGGAGGGTGCATCTACTAAATCAGGGGTGCATCAGCCCTCTGGTATGGCAGGAGTTGGGCGACTAGGGGGGGTGGGTCCTCCGGCGGCCAAGTGGCAAAGCTGGAAATGCACTTCCACCAGCACTTCTGGTTTTGCAGCTGGTGCTTCCAGGGGGTGCATGGCCGATCTCAGGGGGTACACATGCACCCGCATGCACACCCTACACGTCGCCAATGGCAGGAGAGTTCTGAGGGAGTGTGAAGAAGGTAGAAGAAAGCTCTATTCAAGAAGTTAAGAGGGTTTTTTCAGCTGGAGTTTCACTATCAGTGGAGAAATAGGATTCTCCACTGATTTTGCTGACCAGCTACACTTATGAAGCCTGTCATGTCTGCTGCAAATCAGCTCCCCTCTTTAGAGATATTCTAATATTCAGTCTACTTCACAGGAAGGCTTTTACTGAAGAGATCATGCGAGTGGAAGAAACCACTTTCAAAAAGGACACACATGTTAACTTCAAAGCAAATGCCTACAGCAGAGTCATTTGCAATAAATACCTGTAATCAACAGCAGTGCAATAAATTTGCAATAAATACCTGTAATCAATAGCAGTGTAGGCCCCATAGTGCTAACTGCTGTACACTCACTCACTCCCTCCTAAAAGGGTCCTTGCACCAAAGAGCCTATGCTATAAGTACAAGAACTCTGCCAAAACAAATACCTGTAATCAAAGACGCTCTCACTTACTCTCTCCTAAAAAGGTCTACGCACCAAAGAGCCTATAGTTGAAGTAGAAGAGCTCTGCCTTTTCTCCCCATTTGTTCAGGAACATCATACCTACTGAATGTTGGTCCACCTGCCTATTCCCCGCTGTTTTAGTCTTTACTCTTTGTTCCACCATTACCAGCTTAGAGTCCCCAAGGTAAAGACAGAGAGGATGATACCACATCAGCCTTCCTCTCTGACACTGTACTTAAAGTACCCTGAGCATTTTCGTTACAAACATCACACTAAATCCTAAAGTAGTCCAAACGTTTGGAAAATCTGGCAAGGGAAGGAGAGGAATGGTACTGACAGTTAAACTCTTATTTGAAGGAGATGCTTAATCTATGATCAGACATCAAGGAGAAAAAAAGCCCTCTCTCCCCAGACTGTCCAGTTCAAACCTTTCTTCACAGTGGGCTGAGCAGAAGGTATGCTCAAGAATACCCTGAATAAATGAGTGTGATTCCACAGGTCAGATCCTGCTCTCTGCTGCATTCCATCTTCACAAAAGTAACTCAGTGCCACTGCTTCAAGCTCATATTATTGCAAGGGCAAAACCTGATTCTAGGTCAGTATCACATGGCAAGTGAAACAACCGTGGTTCTCTAGAGTGACGCACTTTGTATCCCATATATGACAGAAGAAAGACAACTGACAGTTCACCTACACAGCTCTGGGCAGAACATGAGTGTTCTAGCAAACTGTATACGCTGTTCGGGACAGCAGTAGACAGCAATGGGAATTGGGTCCCACTTCTGACATTGCATGCAAAGAAAGGGTAGGCTATGAGTTAGGTGATGTAGTGTGTTCACCAGTCCCAATTTCAGGGACGCTGGCAATGGAACAGAGCCATTTCCCCGCAAAGGACTGAAAAATGGCTTCCTATTGGCATCCTGAAGGAAGAGGTTAAATGGCCATATCACAAGAGGAAGCTGGAGGCTGTCAAACTAAAGTCAGCTAGGCACAGGAGTGATATAGAGGGAGAAACCACAGTGGGGCTGGGAGGGGGTGGGGGGTGGATTTCCATGATGCCAATCCAATCTATTAATATTGCCAGGAAACTTGTGCTGTGCACTGAGTGGATTATTAAACAACTTTTCATCCCTTCATAGCACATTTTAAAAATTCTCCAATAAACAAGTGGTTGCATTAAGGAAAAGTCACTTACTCTCATATTAAATCAGTCTTATTACACGTGTTCCAAGGCTTCATCCATACACAAAGTTGCACCAGTATAACTAGAGTGTTATTTTTAAACCAATTCAGTTAATTCAGGCCAAAAGGCTATGTGCAGACTCTTTATTTCAGCTGAATCCAGTTGAATTCAGATTGATTCAACTTTACTTTAGCTTAATTTGGTCAACTAAAACCAAAAGAAAAAGCCATTTAAAGCAAAATAAGAGACTGCTTACCCAGGAGTTTGCACCCTTTGTGAACGTATGCAGGCACCTTCTAAAATCTCTCTTCCTTTACAATATGCATCATCATGGGAAGAATCAGGATTTTATAAAGAGGGTGGAGGAAGGAAGTGCTGTGGGGCAGGGGGTGGGGGGGAGTGGGGG
>NW_005841925.1:2603528-2606382 GCF_000455745.1 Alligator sinensis
GGGCGGGGGGTGGGGGGGAGTGGGGGGGGCGCCCCCCCCCCCCCAGCTCTCCCTCTGCACCCTACCAGGAATGGGCATACTGCACCACTGGAGTAGCACCCAGAGACCACTTCTGAAGTCCCCAGATCGCAGAAGAATCTCACCCCACCCCCAGCTCTGAGCACTCCTGCCTTCTCCCCACCCCCTTGGTCAGAGCCACATCCCCTCCCCTTCTTTAAATGTTTTCCCTGCCTGCCGCTGTCACTACCCCAGCTACCCTGGGGGCAGGCAGAACTCCAGAGCTGCTCCTGTCCTGCTCCAACCAGGCTGCATGGATTACCAGGCTCAGCAAGGGACAATGGCAGCAGTGACAGCAGAAGTTCCCACTCCTTACTCCTGCTCCTGGACTGCCAGGGGAACACCAAGAGATTTCTCCTCCCTGGACAGGGCAGGGAGGGGAAACCTGCCCACTGCCACTGCTGTCCTGGGATGAGCCTAGCTCCCTGAACAGCCCAGCTGGCATGGGGCAGGGATAGCTCTGAAGCTCCTCCCACCAGAAACAGCAGCCAGAGACAGCAGCAGATGGGGAAAGAGGGGAACAGGAAGGGAGGGGAAGTGCCACTGTGAATGGAGGGGAAGGGAAGGGATGAAATTCTAACCTGCTCCAGGGTCTTAAAAAAAGTTCCCAGCTGCTGGTCTCATGACACGATCTGAAAGAGGGTGCAACTGCACCACTGCACATCATCAGTTACACAGGTTGATCATATTTGTTCAGACTACTAGAGAAGAAACATACATGTAACAGGCATGATTGTTCCACACCAACTCCTTTAGTCCCCAGGTGCCAGCCCTTCAGTTGTACTCACCCACCTCTCCCACCCCAGCCCCCTTCCAAACCTGAGCAAACAACACAAGAGTTGTCTTCCCTTACCAGTAGGGTACAGATGAGCTGCAAAGCTTACTTCAAATATCTGGGCTTTAGTCCCTTTTCTGTGGGAAAGCAAGTGATGTAAAACACAACCAGGATTTTTTCTTGTGTTTTACCTTAGAAGAATCGGGAGTGTTGAGTCTGGTCCACCTGGAGAACCAGTCAGGCCACACAGAAATTGAATATTGTGAACTCTCAGACTTTAGAGGTTTAGCTTGCTCCCTTTCAATTGGTACAGATTCACCAAAATATTTATTAAATATTGGGGTTAAATAGGTGTTAAAAAACTAAAAACTGAAGAATTTTAGATGGAGTCTACCACAATCTTTCTGGCCCCAATGTATCTGTGATAAAAAGGGTTAACTGGGCTGAGTTATAGCCTCCAGCTCTTATGGAGAAATGCTCCGGGGGGGCTCAGTGTGAGCATGTTTTGTAAGCAGTTTAATGGACAGGATGCCCATATTCCCTTTTCGCTTCGGGGGTGGATGACAGTTTAGGCCTAGTAGCAGCCCATAGAGACTGCTCCCCGATTGATTCCCCATGACTTTATGCTTCATTTTATTGGACGAGTGTTGTCCTCAGGTTCATTTTATAGTTTTGTAATGTTTTTGTGGCAAATGTGGCTGACTGTCATGGAGGAGAAAAAAAAGTGAGGCTCTGGGAGAGTTGAGAGGAGAAGTTCCAGGGAAACAGAGCGCTGGAGAGAAAGTGCAGTGCCAGAGAGGACAGACTGGAGTCTGAGGAAGGACAGAGGAAATTGCAGTGGCACAATAAAGACTGTTTGGAGCTGAGTTATCTCCCGTGCTATTTGGAACAGTGGCTCCCTGACCACCCTTCTCAGAAGAAAACACCCTCCCCTTCCTGGGAGCTGACCAAAAGAAGGAGCTCTCCGAGGCAGGGGTGCTACAGATCACTGAGGAAGTTGGGGATAAAGAGGAGCCAGGGTCTCAAAATCAGGTTTGCCTCTTGGGAAGCTACACCAGGGCTGCCTGGATGTGGCCTACAGGAGAGGGACACCAGATAAGACTTCTTAGGGAGACCCAAGGTACAGCTTTCCCCTAAGAAAGCAGTGTGATCTGCGACAGCATTTACTTTGGCACTACTGGAAATTAGATAAATGCCCAAGACAGACAGAGCCTTAACAAATAAAAATTATCCTCAGCTTCTAGTCTCGTGTGAGGTTAGCCCTTTATTAGCTCCACTAGCCAAGGCATCTTCCAAGTCCACAAATCTGGTGTTTCTAAAAGGGTTATTTTTAGACCCCAAAGCCCATCACAAGGTTCTTTCATCATAAAAGATTTTTAAAAAATGAAAGCCCAACCGATCCTTCCACTTTATGGGTCACTTAATGGGGCAACTGTACCCGTACAATGCAAAAGGAGATTCACCTGGTATAGTATGTCCAGTTTTGGACACCTCGCTTTAAGACAGACATGGACAAAATAGAAAAAAGTTCTTTGGAAAAAACCAAAAAATGATCAGATTTATGAGAGAAGATTGGAAGAACTGGGATTATTTAGATTGGAGAAGAGAAGATTGAGGAGGGATTTAGTAACAGTCTTCAAATACACACACAGGGCAGGTCCAAACGAGCCCACACATGCCTCTTGCTGCATCTCAGACCAGTTTGAGATGCAGCAAGAGGCACACTGGGAACAAAATAACGTTCCCCACACTGCATATTTGCAGTGCAGGCTCAAAATTTGATACCTGGATATCCAGGTATCAAAATAAAACAGGGGGGGGAAAAAGCGGGGCAGGTGCCCTGAGGTAACCTGAGAGCTGGTCCTCCAGGGAGACACTCTGGGTTCTGGCCAGAGCATCTCAATGGTGCTCCTGCTGCCCCAACACATGGGGTGTGAACCTGTAGCATGCTGGGACAAGCAGAAGTGTGGTAAGAATCGGGACCCAGGAGCTGTCACAGGTAAGTAGGGATATGGGGGGGGG
>NW_005841925.1:2606395-2606881 GCF_000455745.1 Alligator sinensis
CAACTGGTGGCAATGTGGCACTGCTTGATACGGGCTCTGTACATGCTGAATGGACCCAGCCCGCCCCACTAGCGCACCGGTTTGGACAGGACTGGGAAAGCCATGCGCTAGTGGGCTGAGTTGGGTCTGTTCAGCATGTGCAGAACCCAGGCCACACAGTGCCGCATCACCACCGGCTATGCCTGCAGCCAGGCCACAGCTGTACTGGCTGGTACTGCCACTGCTGTGGAGAGCGGGTGGGGGGACAGGCCTGTAGCGGCCCCCGCTCAAGCCCCTCCACAAAGCGCATAGCGGGACCCAACCTGGTCCAGCATGACCCGCTAGTGCACCTTTGCACAGGACCAGGAGGTGCAGCTCTGGGACATGTGGTTCCTGTGCAAAGGCACGCTAGCTGCGTGGTCCGCGCCAGGTCATAGATTCTAGGGTCGGAAGGGACCTCAATAGATCGAGTCTGACCCCCTACATAGGCAGGGAACAGGGCTCGGG
>NW_005841925.1:2608198-2646243 GCF_000455745.1 Alligator sinensis
CAGGGTCTACGCATGGTAGTCTGGCACCTTGCTGCTGCCTCTCCACAATCCCAGTGACAGACTTGTCTTGCCCTTCACTTAGGAACAATGAAGCAAAGAACTCATTGCCTAGATCATCGAGTCTGACCCCTTGCATAGGCAGGAAAGAGGGCTGGGTCTAGATGACCCCAGATAGATGCTTATCTAACCTCCTCTTGAAGACCCCCAGGGTAGGGGAGAGCACCACCTCCCTTGGGAGCCAAAGGTGCTGTGGCTACAACAGAGCATGGTGCATCACTGCCTAAGACTTATGGAAGATGTGCCCGGCTAGCCCAACCCAGCCCGGGCCATGCAGCTAGCACACCTTTGCATGGGAGCCTTGTGTCCTGGTTCTGTGCAAACGCATACAAGTGGGCTGTGTTGGGCCAAGTCCCGCCACGTGCTTTCTCCCTGCACAAACCACAGATCCGAAGGCAGCAGGGCCCTGGGTGACAGCCCGAGTGGCCTGGGGCTCCCTGAAGGTGCATGGCCCCATGCCACACTGAGCTGAACCTGTGACAAGCAGCACAGGCAGCACCAAGTCTGGGGTGGCTGGGGCTGCACTGCACTGCTAGGTGGGTCATGCAAGCAGGCAGATGAGATGATCTGAGTAGTCCCTTCCAGCTTAAAACTCCCAGGGGCCAGAAAGCAAGGAGTTACCTACTAGCCGCTCACATGGAGCACAGACAAGGCTGACCAAAGACTAATACAATGCACTAAGGAAGTTTGGCTTTTCTGTCACTACACTGTGTGCCCTAGAGTGCATGTAGCCAAGACTGACAAGTCAGAGTACAAAGACTGGTAGTTTCTATTAACCTCACTGAACATTCATCCTGCCTACCCTCTCTACCCAACTCGGATCCCTGTGTAAGGGGCCCCCACAATGATGCCAAGTGCTGCACGTCAAAAGCAAGATGTTATATACAGAGCCATTCAGGATTACTGTCAGGGGAAGAGGGCAGAGAGGAGGGATGGGACCTGCATGCCAAGCAGACAGCCCTCGCCTGGAGCTGGCACTGCTGCTGTTTTGCCTGACCTCACAGATTTTCTCCCATAACGAGAGGGCTACTGGCTCCTGTTCAAAGCTGTCTAGGAAAGCCTAACTGAGCACTTCCGCCTGGCAGCGGCAGCTGCTCCCGGTCCAGTAGCCCACAGATCCTCCCCCGCCCCTGTGGATTTCCCAGGCAGAAGGAGCTTCCTGGCTTCAGAAAATAAGAAACATCTGCCAGCCATGTACAGGAACTGGGGGTAGCGAAGCAACCTGCCCCGTCCCCAGGGCAGAAAACCCAAAGCTCTTCTTCCAAGGAAGAGAATTAGAAGGTCAAACTTGGGTGGGGAAAGCTTGTCCCTTTAGCCCTCTCCCTGCCTTGCTACACCCGGTTTATTTTCCAGTCATCCAGGCAACTGCTTTAGTTTATCAGATTAAGACCTCTGCTCAGCCTCCCTCCCCTCCCAGCCTAAAACATGTGGACTGCTTCAAACAAGGCTTCATGTGGGTTGGCAAGACCACAATCAAATGAAGGCGGGGGGAAGGGGAGGGGAGGGAAGGGACTGGGACAATGACTACACACTTGGCCCAACACCCAATTATTGCCACAACAGCATGAACAGACATCACTATATCATCCTCTCAAGGCAACTTGCTCATTAGGGCATTTGTAGGACCCAGGTAGCAGTGTCAAGAGTGTATTAAGCATGAGGGGGGCTGAGGGGGGACCTGGTGACCATCTATAAACTCACTAGGGGGGACCAGAAGGGTTTGGGGGAGACCTTGTTTCCCCCAGCGATAACAAGGAATAACGGCCACAAGCTGTTGGAGAGTAGGTTTAGATTAGACATCTGTAAGAACTACTTCACAGTCAGGGCGGCTAGGATCTGGAACCAACTTCCAAGGGAAGTGGTGCTGGCTCCTACCCTGGGGGTCTTTAAGAAGCGGCTCGAAGCCTACCTGGCTGGGGTCATTTGAGCCTAGTTTTCCTCCTGCCCAGGCAGGGGGTCAGACTTGAAGATCTACAGGGTCCCTTCCGACCCCACTTCTATGATTCATGACAAACAGCTATATCAAAGGCTAAGGGCATTAGTGAGGTCCAGCAATGTGCTTCACTTCCTGTCCCTAATGTATGTATTCCATGTTTAGTTTAGTCCAAAGAAGAAAAGACCAAAGGGAGGGAGACTACAAAGAGGATGGAGATGGCTTTAGTGGACAGGAATAGGAGTAACGGCCTCAAACTGCAGCAGAGGAAATTTAAATGGGAAACAAGGAAGGACTTTCTGAACATGAGGATGGTTAAGCACTGAAACAGGCTACCTAAAGAAGTTGACGAATCTCCATCCCTGGAATTTTTCAAGAGCAGGTTGGACAAATGTTTGGCTGGGATGGTTTAGTCAGCAATGGTCCTGCCTTGAGCAGGGAGCTGGACTAGATGATCTCATGAGGTTCCTTCCAGCCTACTTTCTTATCATCGCAGTTTTGGGTCTGCCACCCTGAACCACTCCATTTTTCAACAGAGGAGACCTTGGGTAAGCAAGAAGGGAATCTTGAGAAGGGCTCCCAGGATGTGGACCCATGATTAACACATTTCAAGCCCCAGCAAACCCAGAGTAGCCTTCACAGCAAGCTGTTCCACTGGGGAGAATCCTTCAAGAACCTGTTTTCAGGGAACCTCCGGATGTCCCAGTAAAGGCAGAAGGAGAGAAACTGAAGCTTCAGCTCTGGAAGCATGCCCATACCAAGTTTGTTGTGGTTTTATGAGCCCTTCAGGTATAAAGGGAGAAGGATTTCCTGGTCGAGGACCAATGAATTCATGGTGAGGGAGGATTTGGTGGTGTACATGGCCACCTTTAAGGGTGGAAGCCACATAATGCACTTACAGAGAAGCTCAACTTTCTTCCTCTCTTAACCACAGCCTTCCCTCCTAGCACCACTTGACCCAAGATGGCTGCCAAGCAGCATAAAAAAAGTTAAATGTACAATTCACCACTGCCTTTTCTGATTCTAACTATGAGTAGTTTTATGAACCCCATTTTTGAAACACACACAAACAGAGCTTTGATTTTACCTGCAAGCTGTACAGTCCTTTTGCTGATCAACTATTCTCAGTGTTAGTCAGCAGAAATTAATTTGGCTTTTTCTTGCCCCATAGGTAGAGAGAGAAAAAATTTGGGAAGTGCAGAGTGCAAGCCCCCTGCCACCCCCACAGTCTGTGGTGGAAGAGGTGGGGGGGCAGATCAAGCCCCCCCCACAGTGAGGGAGGGAGTGGGGCAGGGGTGAATGGGGCCCCGCCTGGGCCAGGTGGTGAGACGATCGGAGGCCGCTGTGTACACTTGGGCAGACTCAGAGGTGGGGGAGGCACATGCCCCTGGGGCCTCTGCTGGGGTGCGCACAGCAGTGGGAGCCTCCCCCCCCATGCTCCTGGACGGGCTCCAATCATCCCACCACCCTGCCCGGCCAGAGCCCCATTCACTACAGCCCCTGATCCTGCCTGTACCCCACTCCCTCCCTCACCCCCCATGCCCCTTCCCCTTCACAGAATAGACTGATACTTGCCTGTTGTGCTGGGCAGCCAGTGATCCACGCAGAGCTGTGATCCTGGCTGCATGTGTGCCCCTCCCTACTTCTGCTGCAGCCACCTGGAGCCCATGGCTGGGCTGGCTTGCAGCCCTACCTGCTGCCCCCCGTTCTGGGGGGGACTGAGCCCCCTTATCCACAGGCTTCCGCCGCCTATACCTTGCCCCTTTTCGAGGTAAATGTACCAGGGTCGCCTCTTCTCTCTGAAGAAAGTGATTTTGAGCACGTACAGCTCCTTCACATACACACTAATGAATCCTTAGATAGCTACATCCCCACTGTTTGGGTTTTGTTCTACTTCTCCAGCAATAACCTGGAAGTGGGGCTCAGGCAGTCTCTCTCTGTCATCTTTCAAACACTCTAATTTCAGCCTCTCTCCTTCACTGGCCACCTCTCTTTGCACTGACTTCCACTGTGTTAAAGTCCTTGATGCAAGAGCACATCTCCACAGAGATTAGGGAACCAAATCTGACAACAGCTACTTTGTAACGAATCCTACCCCACCCAGTACTTTAATTTACTCATTCTTTTTTTTTTTAATTAATATAAAAAGAACTGTGCTGTGAACTTACCAAGATGCACTCAGTTTCTATCTTGCTAGTTTACGCTGGCTCTCTCCAGAAACAGGCTTACAAAGAAGGCTGGCATACCAAAAATGATACAAATTACAAACTGCGGCCTTGACACTGGGGAACTAGTGTAGGGAGAATGCAGTGCTTACACTGCTAAAAATATTAAATAGCAAATGGGCTCTCCTTCACTCCCTTTGTAGACGCTTTGAGATCCGAAAGCCAAGAACCCAAGCACATGCATGCTGCTGCAAAAAGGAAAAGGAAAGAGGGCTGCAGACAAGATCATTGCATGTGTACAGAAAAAAAAGGGGGCATCGAATGCAAGAAGATGCAGCAGACACGAGGATAGCAAGACACAGACAGTGAAAAAACACAGATGTTTATTGTTACCAGTTGTTTTTCCTATTAAACATAATGGTAACACAAATAACATTGAGAACATTTGCTTATAGCACTTGCTGTCTCTACTTTTAAGGAAATGAGTCGCTGCCATTTCCCTAAAGTTTTATTCAAGTACCAAAAACCACTAAGCAAGCTGCACCAGCCACTTATGTGGCAACCGATGATTCAGAGCTATTGCTTGACTTTTAAACCTAATATACATCCTAGCCCTTCACCAGTGCAGTCCACCAGATCAATCACACACAAAATACCTCACAACAAGATTCATCCCAGAGGCTTAAAGAACAGTACAGCAAACACTGTAAAAGATTTGCCACATATTGGTACAACATGTCCCAAGGAAACACACAATGCAGAAAGCAGCATGCACATTTGCAATCAATCTCTCATTAAAAAATCAGCAAAAGCAGCCTGGATGCAAGCACCTCTCTCATTCCTAACTTCCCTCATCACCCCCGGATCCTGGGACTGCTGATGGAGGTGCTTTCTAAACCAGCTGAAGTACAACAGAATCCAAGGTCAACTCCATACACTGATGCATTGCTGGCTTCATAAACATTGCATAGAGTACTGCTGATTACAACAACTGGTTCATGACTCCAGGAGAATTGCTTGAGAGATATGGTCACTAAGCTATACACCCAAGCTAAGGATAGATTTTCTGACCCCAAGTTGCTCTCCTCCCATCTCCCAGAATAACACAGTATGGCCCACTGTCTTCTCTGCAGAGGGTCTGTCCCACCAATAATCCAAGCAGGCTGCTCTGCTGCAACTATGTTCTCTAGTTCAAAAATGACACATGCATCCTAAAAAGTTGTCACCACAGTGGCAAAGGGCTTGATGAGCAGAAGTGGTATTGTGGAAAGGGCATGGGTACCCAGAGTATCTGCCACCTGCCCAAATACATCTCTCTCCTAATACCAAACCCAGCATTCATTCCTGCCTGTGGCAGGGGGTCAGGCTAGATGATCTGTTCAGGTCCCTCCTGACCCTAGCTACTATGAAACTACGAAGATCTAAATGCTCAAACTCTGGCACAAAAGTCAGTCACTAACTGATGGAGGGGAGTAGGAAACACCCTTTCTGAGCTGTTTACTACAGAACTATTCACTGCTGTGTTTCTTCCTGTAAAGCAGGGATGGCCAATCGTGGCACATGGTATATGATAGATTAAGCAAGGGGTAGAAGCAGAGCAGATCAGGCAGAAGAAAGGAATAAAGAGTGGCACAAGGGAAAGGTACAGGGCTTAACTTGTGGTACGCCTGCCCAAAAGGTTGGCTTGCAGTGCCTGAAAGTATCTGGTACTGAGCACTGTTAGAGACATCCAATATGGAAATTCCACCATTATCTCCAATTTATACATGGGCAAATTATCTCCAATTTATACATGGGTCAAGGGACTTGGACAAAGTCATGCAGTGAATCAGTAACAGGGCTGGGAAAGGAAAGCCTTTCCCAACTTCCTGTCCTATGTCCGGACCATTAGGCCATGCTATGTACACAGCTAACCTAGTGACTGGTTGGAAGAGGGCCCCATTAATAGGGTTGAGATGGAAAGAGTGTTTGTTTCACACTGTGTCTTTGTGTTCATCTCATTGGAGCTGACAGCCTCCCTGCAGTGCTGGAGCTTCCCTTCCCTGAAAAGCTTCTAATAGAAGAGAAAATTAGGGAGTGAGAACTTAAGACTCACCCCAAGGAAGGTCCCTGCCCTCCAATTACTGCAATCAAATCATAAGCGTCACACGGAGGAGGAGAGCTAAGGTTAGAAGCAGGCAGGCATGGACGCACAAACGTAAGAACAAGGCACAGCAACAAGAGGAAGAGGCTGAAGTGATCCAAACATGCTGGAAAAACTACCAGGCTGAACAAAATGCAGACAATATTTTACCTACTTTGCTTAGATCAGCAGTTTTCATTTTTTTTTTTTGTCTGTGTACCCCTTTACCTGCAAAATACTGTGCCTTGTACCCCCCTACACCTGCTGTGTCTCTGCATGTTTAGGAAGAGTGGCAACACCAACATCAACACTTGGCAATGCCATTACTCCCTGTGTGCTGACTAATCAGAAACTTCACTGCCATTACTAAAATTCAGTCGTGTACCTCTTAGCAAAGCACCATGTACCTCCCATCAGTAACATGCGTCTGTCTGAGGATGAGGTTCAAAAACAAGACTAGCAACAAGTCTAGCATACAACTGGAAATTTACTCAGCCAGCATTCAGTTCCTGCTACCCCTGAGTGTGCCCACAGATGTATTTCAGTAAAGAAATGGATTTCCAGTTTCAAGCTTGAAGCCTGGACAGCAAAGTTTCTGTGAAGAGTGAGAACACATCTGCACAGGCCTTTACCATACAAGGATTTAGGTCATCATCTAACCCAAGTGATAGGTGTCAGAGATGCACAGAACACCTAACTGGAGTCAAAGAACAAAATAAAGCACCAACCACATGGATGGAGAAGGCAGGCACCGTCACACTGACTATAGGAAAGACTCCTGCAGAACTGGAAAATCAATGCTGAGCAACATCCTCCAAGGTCAGTAATGCACCTCTGAATGCACCACAAAAAAACGTACCACCATTATAGAATGCACCTATTCAAAGTCTACATTAGGGGTTGAGAAGCTGGTTTTCTCATCTTGTCACCTGTGGAATATCCGAGTTCATAACTACACAAAGAATATTTCAAGAGTATTAAAGGCATCAGTAACCATTAGCATCTTCTAGTCTGACCTCCTGCGTAACACAGGCCACAGAATTTCACTGTTACCTCATTAATGGGTGCATCTACACAAGACACTACATCGCTGTAGCAATGCACTATGGCAACATGGCATCAGCAGGCGCAAACCGTGACGCCGCAACTAGGTTGCCATGGTGACATGTTCCCTTGCTATAGCACATCACTACAGCGACATAACAGCTAAAAATAACCAGGCGTAGCCAGCATGGTGCAATAATGGCTGTTACTGTACCGTCATTTAGGAAGTACTAAACGACGGTGCAGTAACAACAGTGCCATAGGGGCACATGTAGATGCACCCACAGTATCCCATAACTTGTATTTTACTACAGTACTTGTTTCAGAAAGGTATCTAGCCTTGAAGTCCTCCATTTCCTCTCTCCCCACCTTCAGAAACAAGAAACGGTTCAGAAAAGTGAAGAATTGGCTACATAGAAAACAGGAAAACACAGTTCAAAATAAAAGGAACCCAGGCTTCTGCTACTGAAAGATTCAAAAATCATTTAAATCATGTTTTCAATTTTTTTTTATTAAATCCAAGGGTTTGGATTTTTTACATATGTATCCTGACTTAATGAACACGAAAATGGGGGGATGGGTTCCCTTCAAAATGACCTACTGCAAACATTTTGACCAGCTGTGTGTCCATTTTGACCAGCTCAGTGCAACAAGTTCCACACCCCTCTGTGCCCAGTCTGTCAGACAGCTCTATTAATGGCAATTCTAGGAATGGGGACAGCTGGTCAGAAACAGAGCAAAAAGACACAGCACAGCACCTCTTTATACCCCTCCCACCCCAGTAACCAGGTGGTTTCTAGTATGCTTCTCAAATGCTCCACTTACCCTTTTGATGCTCACACCAGCCCTGAAAAAAGGCGTCGTCCTCTGTGCCTTGGGGATGGCTCAGGTCTCCCCTGAAAAGAGGAAAGAAACAGAAAAGGAGTGAGAGAAGTTGACACGGTCTGGCTCCATGGAAAAGGTACAGTTTTCTTAATGTGACTGAAAATGATTAATGCTCTCTATTACAGCAGTACTTAAAGGCCCCAAATGACTATGAGCCACCAACGTGATTCAGTGGTGTACAAGACAAATGTATTCCTACATGCTTTCAGCGGTGTTTAGGGAAGTTTTAGTGCTATCAAACAAGGAGGCAACAAGGCTTCATCTGGAATATCATGCAGAATTCTGGTCCCCCACATGTAAGATGATAATTTTCAACAGATGCAGAGAAAGGATATTACTATGACCAGGGAACTGAGGAACTATTATACCAGGGAAGACTAAAAGACCTGGTCTTATTTAACCTAGCAAAATGAACACCAAGAGGGGATACAGGAGCTCTCTGTAAACATATTGGGGAGGTAAACACAAGGGTGAGGGAAGAGTTACTCAAGCTAAAGTACAAGGTAGGAACAAAAAAGAAATGGGTATGAACTAGTCATGAATAAGTTTTGGTTGCACAAAGTAAGGTTTCTAACCATCAGAAAAAGTTAGGTTCTGAAACAGCCTCCCTAAGAAGAGTGGTAGAGGCCACCAGTCCATTAGTTCCAGACATGGAGTTTGTTAGCTTTATGAAAAAGATTAAAATGACTTGTTTTGTGAGGGCAGAGAACCAAACTCAATAATCCAGGAGACCCCTTTTAGGCCTATGTACCATCTTAACCACCATTTATCACAATCTGATTCGCTCATCAACAAGCACGCAATATACATGCAGGCAGTCAGCGAGTCATTTAAAAAGAAGAGCCATCTAGGGCAGTGGTGCTCAACCTCCATCCCATGGAGCCATGTCATCTGGCCTGTAGATCTCCCCCTGGGTCCAAAAGTTTGGTAGCCTGGGAACAGCAGCTGCATCAATTGCTGTTCCTCTGCTTCCAAATTCCTAGACCTGCGGGAAGCCCCACAGGCCTGATGATGTGGCCCTGGACACTAGATCATACAAGAACACTTGGCCATACAGGCAGACCCAGGCTTGCAGGGACAGGCCAGCACATGGCTAGACTGGGTATGTGGCCAGATGGCACCCACAGACCAACCCCTATACTGGCTCTGCCTGCAGCTAGCCCTGCACCACTTATCCAACCCACAGGTCCAAAGGTTGAGCACTGCTGATCAAGGGCACTCCAGCACTGCAGTGTTGCATACTTGTATAACGAACCCAAATAAACAGACAAAATCATCATCTGGTGGAGGGTTTTTTTGCTGGGAATACGGCTTTAGAAGGGCTACCTCAGCTTTACAGCTGAATGTTATTTCCCAGTCCAAAATGCAGCTGAAATCTTGCACATACTGTGCGCATGAGACATAAGACCAAGGTGGTGGATGTCTCACAAGAGCTGATTATCCTTATGAGATTTCTTCCATTTTGACCTGAAATTCCTGAGGGCAGCTACAGAGACTAGGAGGGGAATAGAAGGTGGGAGGGGGAATATTGTTGGCATGAATTCCAAACTATAACCCAATTCAGCATCAAACCTTAGCCCAGATCTGACCACTGCCCTCCTCAACCCATCACTGTTAAATGTACATTTCTGACCTGGATGAGTCCAAGTGTCTCCACTTTAATGATCAACTTCCTTTCAGCCACCTGACAACAGAAGATGCTTTCCCACACCAGTGAAGAGCACCCGTAACTTGAAGCAAGGTTCCAGCCTCACTAATGTACTTGATAAAGGACTGTGTGTTCGGGTGAATAAGAAGCAGAGCCATTAGATACACACAGAAGATAGATATGCTTTAGAAAAGCATTCTTCAGAGACAGTGAATACAGCAGGGTCAGATGCACTAGCTTTCTCATTCTGCAGACCATGGATCAAAGTCTGGGTGTGAGGATCAAGAAGCAACCATAGGAGTGGGAAGGGATTCTCTCATCTCAGTCCATAATGGGCCACCCAAGAAAAAGCAGCAGCCACCACACAACTCAAACGTGGAGTTGCGAAGAGGCAGCTCTCATCCCATATCAAGCTCTGGGCACTTTCATAGATCCTACCTGCTTAACAATTTACACGTCTAAGTGCCTTCCACATCACTACCACCACATACACTTAACAACACCAAGCCAGCTGGGTACATCACCATTTTCCTTTACTTCCTTGCTTGCACATGTCCTCACTCACAAGCAGAACTGAGACGAGGGAGAAGATGAAAGCAACAGAATCTCTTCAGCCCACTGGGACAGGCTTGGACAGGAAGAGTTGGGGGAGGGAGGGAAGAGAGTGAAGACAGCTGACAAGCAAGCAGGGGTGTTGCCTTCCTCAGAGGAAACCAAGGCAGACGGAGCAGCTGGCAGAGATAAAGAAAAGCAGTAAGACACCTGCTGCTGGGACCCCTTTCCTTCCCTGCCTCCCACTGGGACACATTATTAACACAGCAACACAATGCTCTCCCCAGCTAAGTGCCTGTGCTGCAAACAAGCATGAATATGCATCAGTTATTGTGCAGCAGTCAGTCCCAGGCTTGCTGCTGATTTACAAGCCAAGTGGGACTGCTAGACAAATCGCTTTTCACCCCACACATGCTCAGGCTGGCCTTCTTCCTCTGCCAGTATGCTGACCTACTTGATAGGTGCCCTAAATTAATGGACCCATGATGGAAAGAAAAGACAAACTGCTCCATCCCTAAGTGCAGAGGAGGGAAGAGAGTGGCCTAGAACAACCGAGGATCATAGCAAAGGTTTGCCTTACTGTACAATACTGTACTACAGAAGATGGGCAAGGGCAGGTTGCCTAGGAGGAACAGGAGAGTCCAGGGGCACCAGGGCTCACAGCCACCTCTCCCTGTGTTACTGAAGGCACCAGGCCAACAGCGCATACATCTTCTCCCCAGTTAGACCAGAACTGGGACAGAAGCAGCAATGCAAGCTTTCCATGCTGTCCTATCAACGAGCTGCAACTCAGACCATAGAGTGACACTGTCTTGGAGGCAGAAGAGGCGATTAATTCTCCATGCCCATCAAAAAAGAAGCTGATTAGTGTCAACTAGAATGCAGGACTGAAAGAAACCTTCTGGGTCACTGAATCCATTCCCCTGCCAAGACCAGGTTATATAATCCTATTCACAAACTAGTCAAACTCCATCTTAACCTGAGTTGGTCTCAGTTTTAAGGTCCTAAGATCTCCCAGGAATCAGAAGACTCCACTCTGATTCACTGATCTATCAAAGACTCACTCTGGAGCCCGAGACAAAACATACCATGGTGGTATGTTTCTATGGTTTAAAGAGTAAAGACTGCATGTAATTTAACTAAAATATTTCTTTTAAAAATAAAACCTGTTGGAAATTAAATTTTGGCAATAAATGTGGACAGTTAAAATACTTTCAAGATATTTTATAATTATTAAGTTATTATGATATGCAGGCTTTAATGTGTCATAATGGCAAACTAAAAAGGAAGTCCAAGTGCTGAACTGGTAGAAATCACTGGCTAAGCACTTGGAACAGTGTCTGCTGTGATGCTTGAAGCAGTTTTCAAAACACCAGCAGGCTCTTCTGAAGGTGTAAAAAGAATAATTTATTCACTTGAGTTTATTCCACTAGTTCAGCTGTAGTTCATCCAAAATTGAGAAACTGGGGCTTGAAAAAACAGGAAAGCTTATTTTTCCTCGCATACTTTATAAGGGCATGGATAAGAGGATGAGCTCCACTAGTTCTAAAATCTTGAAGGACACTGGGAATAGGAACAAAACCATTCCATTCACGAACTACAGGCAATACTTTAAATACGGGGCATGTTTGGGGAAAATTTGTTTATGAGAACCACACTGAAGTGGGTTTTATTTAACTAACAAAAATAATTTTTAGGTGTTTGCCATGTACATTTTCAGATGCATTCCAGTTTCCAAGCAGAAGCCACTTGGGTTAAACCACAAGTGAAAAAGTCATACAGTAAACAAGAAATACTAGAGACTCATCAATTTTCTAATGCAATGAAACTGCAAAAATTAAATACTATGAATAAAAATATATTAAGCTATGGTTACCTCTTAAACAAACATACAGAGATATGGAGCATCCCCTGTTTAACAAAAAGTGCCAAATTATGCCAACCATATGGCAGGGAGGGGGAAAATAAATTAACCTTTCCTTGGAAAAATATACTAGAAATCACACATGCAAAACAAAGATCAATGATTTAATCAAACCAGCAGGGTCCTAGCACTGGCCTACCTCAGTCCCAAGCTGGGTCACTGGAGCCCACCAGCAGAAGACCATTGCCAACCACTGACCAAGAGCAATGACATCCACACAATGTTACTCAACCTTCCTCATTCAGCGATTAGTGTGTCATGGCAGCATCTATCGTCCTCCCACAAGAGTGAGGTCCCACTGTGTTAGGTGCTGCATATAAGAGCCAGTCCTTTCCTCTAAGAGCTTGAAATATAAATAGACAAGAGACTGAGGAAATGCCCCCTTCCTATTACAGATGGGCAACCAAGGTACAGAAAGATTAAGTAACTTGTCCCCAGTCACACAGGAAAGCAGCAGTAAAAAAAAATGGGGATTTCTGATCACTCAAGTCTCTCATTCTTAACCACAAAACCGTCCCCTTCCTGTCACTGTCTGGGGCTGATTATGTAGACGACAGGACAACTGTGAGAAAGAAGTCCATTTCCTTACACCGATCGCGATCTCCCAACAAAATCTGCATGGTCACCAAAGATGGAGGTTTCCCTCAGAGCACGTTGCAACAGAGACGCACAGGATTTGGGCAGGCTGACAGCCAGCACATCCCAAGATAGAGTAGGGCCAAAAAGAAAGCATACTGCCTACCCTCCGACCTCTTCCTTGCAAAAAGTAAGCTGTAGGCTGTCTCTTGACAACAGAAAATATCCCCCCCAAAATTAAGATTCTGATTAAAAAATAAAACAAGAATGGGAAACAAAGGGGAAGTGAAGTAAGTGACAGCCATTTTAGTAACAGGGGCTAGGATTGATAGGTTACATGCAAACTGAATCACTTCTGATGTAAACTGCTGTGGAGGACAAAGAAATCGAGAAACCTGTTGCATCCTGTGCCAGGGAGATGCACACATCTAGGCCCAAAATTCAAACCTTGCTGTTCTGCCTCCTTTAACTTCCCAGGAAGTACGGGAGCAGAGGTGAGGGGAGAAGAGAAACAAAAGAGGGCTGGAAAACTGAAATGAAACCCTCCATGTTTGCCTGTCTGGGATGGGATGGGTCCATCTCTGTAGGCCCATTTAAAAACCATAATGGACAACACACTTGTAAATAAACCAGAGGACATAATCGACTAATTTACAGACATTTGGCATGGTACGCACCACAAGGCAACGGTCCCACAAAAAGGTCATCTACAGTCTCAAGCAAGTGTATGAAAGCACGAGTAGAGCCACAATGATGACTGCAGGCACTTATGTGTAACAGTAGTGATGCCCAACCTTTTCACCCCACAGGCTGGATAGGTAGGGCCAGATCTGTCTGCAGGGTGGATCTACCTGGTGGGCTCAATTCGGTACATGGGGCTGGCAGGGCAGGGGCCCGATCTGGTAGTGGGGAGGGGTGCACAGCCTGACCTTGATCTATCCACTGGGGTGATAGATAGGGCACACCATAGTCCCAATCCAGTTGCAGGGAGACAGGAGCAGAGCATCCCGGCCCCAATCTGGCTGTGCAGGGCAGAGGGGGGTAGGGAGCAACCCAGCCTCATCCAGCCTCATCCAGAGACGCAGGGAGCAGGCCTGGCCCTGATCCTGGTGCGTGGCAATGTCCTGGGTGGCACTGGATCCTGCCACAGAGAGCTTTCATTGCTCCCCCACTGCCAAGTTTTGCAACCCATGGGAATGCCTGCAGACCAGATGCCATGGCTCCATGGGCTGGATTTGGCCCAGCTGGAGGCAGAGCACCCCTGTACAACAGCATTCCAGGCTAAAGAGTAGTGTGAGCCTGGGGGGGTGCGGATGGGGACGAGGTGGGGAAGAGTCTAATGCACCCTCTGTAGTTAAAGCCGTCTCTGCCCTTTGTTCCTGGCCCTCCTATTCCCAAAGCCAGAGATTTTATAGCAGAAATGGAATGTGTGCACAGGCATTTTTGCACATACATATACAATTAGGACAAGGTCATCCTTTTACTACAGCTTACAGTACCGCTGACGTAATATTTAGTGCTGTTATTGTAAAATAGAGCCTGGACTTTAATAATGATGCTGCATAAAGCACTGGTACAGTCACATTACAGGAGAGGCTCCAGGTGTGATCACAGCCTGACTGTGCTAGGTGCTGTACAAACCCATTATGAGATGGTCTTTACTGTGAAGAGACTGCACAAACAGATGCAAGGGTTGAAGTGACTTTCCCAAAGTCAAAGCAGGCCAGTGATGGAGCCCAACTTCCTAGCTCTTGACCAGTAGTCTACCCACATTGCTTACGTGACTGAAGAAAGGAAGCATTATGCCCATTCTGCAGAGAGGCAAGTAAGTCACTGAGACAAAGGGACATATTTGGCATCCGACTCCTACTAAAATTATTGGCAACTGATAGATACCCTAAATATCTTTGAAAATCTGGCCATCAGCAACTTGACCAAGACTGCGTAAGTATGTAGCAGAGCCATAAAGCAAACTCTGATCTCCCATATCCTAAGCCAGTAAGTTAACCATGACAATGTCTTTTGTCTCTTCAGTGTGGTTTATTAATCATACATTACAAAGAATTTCATAGAGTCATAGAAAAGAAGGGTGGATGGGACCTCAGGAGGTCATCTAGCCCAACCCCCTGGTCAAAGCAGGACCGTCCCCCACTATATCATCCCAGCCAAGGTTTTATCTAGCCAGGTCTTAAAAACCTGCAAGGACGGAGATTCCACCACCTCTCTGGGTAACCTGTTCCAGTGCTTCACCACCCTCCTATTGAGAAGGTTCTTCCTAATATCTAACCCTAACTTCCCTTGCACTCCTTCCTATCTTAGCTGTCCCTTTTGACTTAATTAGCCCATTCCCTGCTCAGATCTACAGCAAATGAATGAAAATGCAGAACAGTATTAGACCCTTGTCAGTGGCTTCTTGCCAAGCAGTAGCCTATAACTTCTCTTGTTGACATTTTAATTGAAAAGCAGAGTTTTAGAGAGGTGGATATTATGAACTGATATATCTATATAGCTATATCTATATAGCTATAGTTATACAGATGAAAGAAATTCCACCTGAGGCAACCAACCATCCCACATTTTCCAGGTCAAACTCACATTTCAGAGTTGTGTCTGGGCCTTCTCAAAGACTCCGTGAAAAGTGACTTTTGTCCCAGATTTGGAAAGATGATCTCAACTTGGGTGACACATCCCCTCCCCATCCACCCCTGAAAGGCAGAGCTAAGTCAGCTGAGATGCAGTGTTGAACTGAAACTATCCCCTTGAACTGGAAATGGTAGAATTGTGCTCTTAGGTCGATCCTGAACCCAGGTTAACTAGCCCACTTGCAGTAGTGTGTGAAGATGGCTGTATGAACCAGAACCAGCAGAAGCGTAAAGCAGAGATGTGATTCCACTTTTTCCATGTCCCATTTTTATGCACTTGCCTGCTGTAGTGGTATATTTAACCCCCCCTAGACAAAGATGGTTACAAGGCTCTAGAACCATTTCACAAAACCGAAGCCTGGGGATGAGCTGTCAGATTTTCTTTTGACCCAACTGTCCTTTATAGGACATGTCATTCTGAGAGAAATCTCCATTTCAGTCTCTGAATGACAAGCTTCACAGAGAAGTCCCATATAACTGTCAGCAGAGGTCACAACACAGAGCAAACCCGAGGTGCCAGAGAGTTGAAACATACCTTCTAGATGTCTCAGGTCAACAGACAGATGCTACAAAGCAAGCCTCCACTTGCCACCACACACACCCCTGCCCAACCAACTTGCAAATAACTCCACCTGCTCTTAATTTACAGAGCAACAGACCATGGAGCTCAAGGGTCACAGAAAGTTTCCTGTGCAATGTCTGGCTCACAGCTTCCCCTTCAGCAGCACTGTCTGAAAGGGGCACCTGCCCCTCACAACAATATGCAGACAAGTGACCCAGGACAAAAGAACAAACCTCAGCCTATCCCATTGCAACCAGCAGCTCTACAGGACCTGGGCCAGACCCAGGTCACCAGAAAGGCTCAGGTCAATACCCACTTTTCTAAGGACAAAATTAAACATTTCAGCTAACTTGGAAGCACAAAGGGAAAATTCAAGGGAGGAACTAACAAGAAGAAAGAGGTAAGAACCTGTTTAGGTATTAAGGAAAAAGAGAGAGAAATTAACAGAGATTGTGAAACCTTTAGACTATTCATCCGAGCATAGGCAACTGGGAGGTCAGGGGAGTAACACAGGAATTCAGGACGCTGGCAGATTTAATCTGTGCACAAGCAGAGATGAGCTTTCTTTCCTGGTATTGCTACCACCAGCTCCGAGAATCACATTGTTAGAAGAACAAAATGCAATTTTTAATACTGTTCGTTCATTTTTAAGGATGGTTCTTCTGGAGTGAGGTGAAAGGGTGGCATTACTCCCTTCCCACCTCAGATCCTTTCATCATACAAACTGGGCAAGGGCATAAGGAACTGCTGTACCAGACCTGAGCCTCAGTTAGCCCACCACTGCCCTGTCTCTGTGGCTGGTCACAGTTGCTCTGAGGCAGGTATCAGAAATTCTGCAGTAGGCAATTATAGAATGGTCAGTACTCAAGAAAAGTTTCCTCCTTACTCCAGGTTATGGCCTTCACGAGTGTTTGTATCCCTTCCAAAATTTATGTCTTACTACTATTTGTACTGCAGTGATGTCTACAAGTCCCAGGACCCCCTGGTTCTGGGAAATGTGACTCTGAACATAAAAACTTCAAATCCTTTTCAGTCCTGCTAAGCAGCAGGCCTCAATGACATCTTGTGGCAAAGAATTTGATAAGGCATCCTGTAAACTAGGGGGGGAGGGGGGCTTTTTCCAGTTTTCTGTTTTTTAGGCTAGGGACAGAAATTACTTATAAACTGGTATAAGTGATTGGAAACTGGTTCAAATCTGTAACACAACAGAAGTTTAGTGCAGATAAACCACTTTCAAAATGGCCAAAACTGGTTTAAGATAAACCTGGATGGATATAGTATCAGACTTAGTTTAAGTATCGGATTTAGTTTAAATCAGTTTATTGAACTTCTGTCCCAGATCTTAGGGTCTCCATCTCTTTGCAGGCTGCTTCCCTCTATGGTTCTAGCACACAAGTGCAGTGCTGCCATGTGTGGCATACACGCACAGCAGACATACATTTGGGTGGTAACAAAGCATCATTCATTGAGTTTATTCGTGTACTTTTTAAGATCCAGGAAAACATTTCTATTAATAATACTTGGCTTCAGAAAAGCCTCAACCACAAAACCAAGGCTAGGATTTTAGGCTAACTCCACCTGCTGGCCTCAAACCCTTTCACATATTTCTTATGAAAAACGTATACGATTTTAAGTTTCCCAAAGGAAGGGAGAGGCTGTGGCCCAGGAAATGAGTTAGAGCAAACTCACAAGTGTCAAATGAGGTTTGAGAACAGGAGTAAAAGAAGCCTGGACTTCATGTGCTAAATCTTCAGCTGGTGTAAAAATCACCTAATATACACCAGAGCTGAGGATCTGGCTTAGTTTTTTTAATATAGAGCCTTAGTCAAACGGGAACATTTTTGCTCTGAGGTGTTTCAAGATGATCTTTCCGTTATTACTTGTATCATAGTTGTATCCTGAAGCAGCAGCCTAGATTGAGGTCCCAATGCATAGTGCTCAGCACAAAGAGAGAGAGAGAGAGAGAGAGAGAGAGAGAGAGAGAGAGAAAGGGCCTCCTCCATGAAAACTTTACAGTCCAAATAGACAAGACAGACAAAAGCTGGGTGGGGAACAGAGGCACAGGGGAGGTCAAATGACTTTCCAAAGGTCAGTGGCAAAATTGGGATTGGGAGGCCAGTTTTCCAACTTCCAAGCCAGGGCTTTTTCCATCGCATCATGCTGCCTCAGAAGCTCAGGGTCATCTTCCTAACTTTTAGTAAATAAAGAACTCTTATAGGCACCTACAGACCCCTTCCCCCCAATGTGGACACTTTTAATTACCCCCCCACCCCCTTTTTAACTTCTATGAGATTTTTCTGTCATTTCATAAAAAAACTGATCCTCATTAGTATCACTAGAAATGTTGCAAGTATGGTCCACTCTCCACTTCTCCAGCCTTCCTGACCACTAGAAGAATCAGCAAGCCCATTTTTGGCCTTTTACACCATCTGACCTTGTGTTCAGCATCTGACCTTGCAAACATCAGCAAAAAGTCACAGAAGTACAGCTTTGCAAGCTATGCCACACATTGTGCAAAAAAATGTCAAGATATGCCCCACCTTTGAAGAAGCTAAAACCCTGTATTACTATTGTTAGTTGCAATGCAGGAGTACCATGGAGCTTCCAACCAGAGAGCTGCTTACGGTCCTTGCCCCGAAAAGCTTGCAGTGATAACGCGCATTCTGGCTAGCAGCTGCACTGCATTGTTTCATTTTGCTCTGTGTTTTTTTGCAGCTTACTTCCATATACCTACTAAAAGGCAAAGCTGGGAGGGAAGAAAGAAAAAGCACTGATGTTTTAAGTGCCACGCTACAAGTCATAACTCCCGCCCAGTGCCATGTGTAGTAGACTGCAAGCATGGACTCTGCTCAGCCTACCTTCAGCATATCAAAGCCTGCTTGCAGACTGTGCCTGCCTGGGAAGAGCAGGCTTGTATCCAAATAGGGGGGGAGTGCAGCTAGGGCAACATCGCCAGAAAGCATCTAGCCAGCAGAAACAAGCAGCTGGCTCATAGAGAATATAACTGTTATTAGGAGGTCTATTTCAGACCAGGAGACTCAAGTCTTGAGGCCCTTTCCTTATTAGTCCTCACTCACATGCCCCACAGAACATGGTATGTCCTATTCATGTCAGTCTCAGCAGTTAAAGCAAGGACTTGCCTAGATAATAAAATGTGGACAGAAAGTTCATTTAATGCAGCAATGCTGTTGTTGACTGATGGTGTTCTGAAGCTGCAGAAACCTGTCAGGTGTCGTGTGTCAGAATCACACAGAACCTTAAAATCAACCAAATGAGATGATGCAGGGTTCCTGGCTGTTTGGTAACCCTTATCAAAGCATTATCTGTTTCACAGGCTTGTGTCAAGTTCAAAAATTACTCATATGCGATATGAAAATGATCCCACTGAGCAAACAGCCACTGTGAAAAAAATGCAGGAAGGGTTTAGATTTCAAATGGCAGCTTTAGATTTTGAACAAGATATGCCCCCAGTCATGCAGTTCTAGGATGCGAACCTGCTATTCCCAAATTCTCCAAGTGCTAGGCTAGCAAACAAGTGGGAATCGACACCACTGAGCTCCCACACAGACACACGCTTGAGCCAATGACCTTACCAGTAGGGCTGCGCAAAACGGACTCTATTCGATTCGGATTTGGACTGAATCGGGGACAGTGAATCTGAAGATTCGATGCTGATATGGCAAATCAGCGATTCAGACACAGGCTCAACTTTAAAAGTTTTTTTCTACGTACCTTGAGGTAGCAGGTGCAGCTTGTGACTGCTGTGGTGCTGGGGTGCATGAAGTGTCCCACAGCAGCACGGGGGGCTCTCCAGCATGCTTGGCAGTGAACCTGGAAATGGACCGGGGGGCACAGGGGGGCCCCCCTGTGCGTTTCCCGGTGGACCGGGAAGTGGACCAGAAGTGCTTCTGATCTACTTCCAGGTCTGCTGCCGAGCACGGTGGGGAGCCCCCCATGCTTCTTTGGGATGCTGCATCTGCCCCAGCATTCAGAGCCCCTGCTACCTAGAGGTTTGTAGAAAAATCATTTAAAACTGTATCTACATCCAAATCGTGGAATCCATCCGAATCAACTCTGCCTGCTTCTAGCAGAAATAAATTATTTAAAATGAAGCCTCCATTTTAACACCTATGTTGAAAATTACTTAGCAAGTCCCAGCTCTCAGGTTTAGGTACTTTACCCACTATTCTCCTGCTCTGTGTGTCTGCTAACATAACCCTCCTGCACAGGGGTGTTGCCATATCTGTGAAATAAATCACATTTTTTTCTTTTCCAGTAGTGTTCAACTTAGCTTTGTTGTCTTTGATATAGTTCTGTTGTCTTTAATATGAAAGAGTGATTTTCTTTCACAGGCATTTTCAGTTTCTAAAGCTTCTGAAAGCATTTCCTTTCCTGTTTCGTGTCTGGGTGACAAGGTATTTAGCAGAATTTGCAGATTCATTGGAATCTGGCAGGGCTGTGCTGTGAGCGCTTCTGCTGTGGCCCCCCTCTGCAAGCACTTAAGGGATTCAAAGTTCTTTTTCTTTTAATTAATATAATTTTCAGTTTCCTCAGAGAACTAAACCTATCCAAGGCTTGCATACTGCACCACGCTATGGCTGTAAGGGGTTGAATCTGGAAGCACGGCTCGGCCCTTGGGGAATTATTCCATGAAAATAAGAGTGAAATTGAGGAAATCCAAGGGCTGGCTCATTATCAGTTGTGGCTAAAGGAAGGCTAGGAATAGGCTGCTACTTAGAGGTCTGAGTGAATGAGGGATACTGGCAAACTCGGCTACTTTGGGTTGATGTGAACCAGTTTCCATTTTCAATGCATTATGACTCGGAAGAAATCTCACCCATATCCTCTTCCTTTACACCCTCCTGGCAAGAAGTGCGCCATCCCAGATGTTGTGACCAGATACACTGCCAGAGCAACAAAGTTTGGTGCCCGGGGCTAAGCCCCCGGCAGCAGCCCGCCCTTACCCCGTGCATAGATTTTGGGGGGTACCCCCCCATGCTTTCCTGGAAGTACACACAGCGATGGGAGCCGCCCTTCCCCCATCCCCATGCCCCACACAAACAAGCCACTCACAGCTCTGTCCCAAGCCCAGCCCTAGTTGGCAGTGCCTGTTGGCACCCCTTCACTTTGATGCTCTGGGCCCTGCTTGCCCCTCACCCCCCACCCTTGCTATGGCACTAAGCAGATATGTAGTTTTGGTAGGCAGGTTCAATATTTCTCAGTATTTCTTAGCAATTCTGAAGACCTTATTATGCTGGCAAGTAGGGCTGCGTGAAGCTTCGGTCCCTGATTCGATTAGGTGGAGATTCGGCCCGATTCAGTGGCCAAATCTCCGAATCTGAATCAAATCAGAGGACCCTTTAATCTCTCTGAATTGATTTGGAACCCTCTGTCCCACGCAGGATTGAGATAAGCAACCCCCACATGATGAATGGCTTTTCTTTTCCTTTCACGTGTGCATTTCTCCTCTCCTCCATTCCCAAACTAGGACTCAGACACCAAACCTAGGTTTCTTTAGTCTAGCTCAAAATATATGAACTGTAAACTAGCATCTTTACCTAAGTTACTAGTAAACCCCTCCAATTATTAACAATGAAGGTATTTCAGAAATCTAAGTAGTTCATCACTGGTCATATTCCCTTTGCCATCAGGATCTCAGCCCCCCTGCAGAAGCTGGGAGGGGGTGGGACGGAAGTGGGTAGAAGCAAATCTATGAAGCCAATGTTCCTCCTTTCAATTCACAGTACTACAATATTTCGGTTTCAGACACTGTGAAGGTATGAGCATTTATTTGAAAAAAAGAGTTTACAGTGTATTATTTTTTAAACCATGGAAAGGTTTCTGTTGGCCATAGCGTTGTACATATTGCATCATGTGCAAGTGTGTAACTTTGACTAAATTTGAAATTGACAAATTACCCTCTTGCAGGAAATTTCCTTGAAGGAATGTACTAAAATGTTTGATGATCAAATACTAGATTGATCTCAGGTAGCCTTAATTTAAATGCTGACTCCAGACTACCAGGTAAGGTAGTGATCTATAAAATGCCAGGTCTAATCAGATGAAGGTACATTATTTCAAAATAAGGACTCACTACGCGCATCAAACAGGATCTGTTGAAGGCCAACAAACTCCTGCTTTTTATTTTATAGGAGCTTGTTCGCTGGAACGAAAACATTTCCAACATCAGCGCTCTCCGGTGCCTGTGTCCCAATCTTTAAAATTAAATAAAAATGAAAATATTACTCTCCAGCACAATTTTCATTAAGCCAGAGAGGAAGGGGAACCAGAGACTCTGTGAGGTCTCCTCAGGACTTCATTTCTGAAGTTAACATGCATTGGGATACAATAATAATGGAAGATGGTACAAAAGCTTAAGGGTCAAATGGGTTGTGGTTGCTTTGAAAAAAAAAAGAAAAGAAAAAGGAAGATCTGTACTGTCCCAGGCAAACAGGACTGAAAAAATATGAGACTTCATTTTTCAAAGCAGCAGGATGTGATCCTGTGACAACATCCTGTTGTATTAACTTGACTTCTGACACTACCATACTGATGGTGTTTGACAGAAACTCTTCCCTTTCCTACTAAAGACCTGCTCTGAGCCAATTAAGGAACAGCAGCATGCTAACTAACTACACACTGGTAAATGAAAATGCCTGTATATCTGACTGGTATAAACTTCACCCAATAGTACTTATGATTACTATATTTAAGTGCTAAGAATATTAAGGGAAATATAGTGAAAGATTAATTTTGCTACCAACACTTCTCATCAAAAATAGGTTTGGCTCACGCTGCTTCCCAATGCCCGTGTATCTGATCCACTAGCTAAGTAAGCACAAATCTTATTACACACCTCAAAAACACCTACAAATTGTCATGTTGATGAAAACCTATGTTGGCAAAGGTAGCAATGAGTAACTCACAGGGCACATTCTGGAGGGTGTGTTCAAAGTGCAAACAGATTTTTGTCAGCACTTAGACCAAATGCTAAAACCCAAGAGCAGCACTTAACTTTTTCTTTGAAGTAAAAATAGAGGATTCTCTGCAGATTTAGCCAGCACAAAGAGTTGTGAAACCACATTCCCTTCATTGCCTTTGGTAGCATTGCTGTTACAGCCACAAGGGTTTCATTGCCTGCACTAATCTCATCTAAAACGTTTGATTAGTGCCGGTCAGTGTGACATCACAGAAGAACAGAGCACAGCACTACTGACGACACCAACTGCACAACAGCAGGGTGATAGCTCAGGACTGAAGCACTAGCTTTTTTAAACCAAAAGCCCCAAGCTAATGTCTCTGGAGCCCTGCTGATTTGTCTTCCTTTGCAAGAGAAATACCAGAAGCAAATATTGTAGATGAACCGATGAAAGAGATGGATATATGCCAGGGGTGGGCAAAATACGGCCCGCGGGCCAGATCCGGCCCACGAGGCCATTCTATCCAGCCCACGGGGCCCCTAAAAATTTTAGAAAATTAACATTTATCTGTATTTGGTTCCTGTCAAAAATGACAGAAGCCAGGGGCAGTAGGACCCAGAGGAAGCCCAGCAGACTCCCACAACTGCAGGACCCACCCAGCTCCACCCCGCCCCCCCCCCCCGCCCCCAGCCCCCCCCCCCCCCCCCCCCAGTCAGGAGCCCCAGCAGGGGCTTCTGGCCTGGGACCACCACGCCGGAAACTCAGGTAAGGGGGGGGACACACCTGTGGAACGCCTGTGGAAAAGCGGTCCCGTGGCCAGCACTCCCTGCTGCAGCTGCTTGCAGACCGCGTGGGACTGTCCTGAGCAGGCACAGGCAGCCCCAAGCGGGCTGTGAGTGGCTGCAACACAGGGGCACCAGCCATGGGGGTAGGGGAGGAGCTGCTTTTCCTCACGCTCAGCACCAGCTTTGTAACCCAGCCCTGCAGCCAGCCTGGGCCTGTGCCGGCTCTGGGCTTGCCCATCGGGGCTGTGCCATGGCTGCAGCAGCTGCTCGGCATGGAGGAAAGCAGCACCCCCACTTGCTGCACTGGGCAGCATTTGCCACCGCCACCTCTGGGCTGCCCAGCATGTGGGCTCCAGGCGGGCAGCAGCAGTAAGTACTGCCCAGCGCAGCAAGTCAGGGAGCCACAGCTGCTGCCGCTGCAGTGCAGCCCCAACAGGTGAGCTGGAGCCGGTGCAGGGCCTAAGCTGGCAGCAAGGGCAGGTTACAAGCTAGAGCTAAGCCCAGGGAAAAGCGGCCCCTTGCCTGCCCCGTGGCCAGTGCCCCACACTGCAGCTGCGCAGCCACCCCGCGGGGGCGGGCCTGCCTGTGCCTGTTCAGGACAGCCCTGGAGGGCTGCAAGCGGCTGCAGCAAGGAGCTCTGACCATGGGGCGGGCAAGGGGCTGCTCTTCCCCGCACTCAGCACCAGCTCATTTCCTGCCAACGAGCAAAGGGTCAAGGCCTCACACTGCCCCCCGCCTGTACTGTGGGGCTGGGGGGACACTGGGAGTGAGCAGGTGCAGGGGCCCACACCAGTGTCCAGAGGTCAGCGCCAGCAGAGCCCAGAGCAGGGTGGCAGGAGTACAGGGTCCCAGGCAGCAGGGGCTCTATGGAGCTGGGCCAGCTCCCACCTCTCCCTGCTGATGCAGCCCAGCCCGGCTCCACAGACCCCTGCCAGCCTGCACCCCGTTCCGAGTCCCACCGGTGCTGGCCCTGAGACATTGGTCCCAAGATGGTGGCCAGGGAGCGGGCACCTGCCAAGGGGCGGGGCTACCCATGCTGCCCTCAACAGCTTGCCAAAACTGGATAAGCGGCCCTCTGCCCGAAATAATTGCCTGCCCCTGATATATGCTCATTTGTTCAATGGTGCTTATAATCCACCTGGTGAAAAGCAGAGATAGCAAATAGCAGAAGGATGAACTGAAGCAGCAAAAGCCTTCTCTCCCCTTGAGCAGTTGCATGCGAGTGAGTGCGCTTGATGCTTTGCCAGACACATTGAACAAAACTTTCAAACACAAATAGTAATTCACTGTGCCAAAGTTCAGAGGGAAATTACAGCAATGAAAAAAAGCCACACACGCGTGCATGCATGCACGCGCGCGCGCGCGCGCACACACACACACACACGTTTTGAGGTTTTCTTTAATTGACTATGCACCGACACACCCATCAAGCACTGTGAGCTGCTCCTTACCCAGGATTTCCTTATATTGCAGTTTATAAACATATTTGAGTGCATAATTCACTGAACTGCCTAACAAGATGCCAGTCCCAATATACTGTCTGTTAGTTAACACTCTAACAAACACTGGTTATCAGCATAATAGGCAAGAGCATAAACTCCTTAAACGCACCACATCTTTCAGCCTCACACTGCTTCAGAAAGTAATTTGTACTCTTACCGGAATAATGATAAGACACAGCAAAAGGGGAAGCAGCTGTCAAACAGTCCCCATTAGAAGCCCTGAAATTGATAGGAGCTAGTCAGTCAGTTTCAGAACTACTATAAGAGGCCTTGAAACAAAGATGGTAACCCACATACAGACTAGCTGCTGTCATTTCCCGTCATTCTCAAAGGTTCTAACAGTGGCCCTTAAATTGAATATTGGAAACCTTGAAAGTGAAGGGAGCCATGTTGGGCACTGCTAATGCCACAGCACTGATATCACTGGGCAATGCACTGCTTACACTAAGTTAACGTAAGAACACAGGCTTTCTTCAGTCCCAAGGCTAGGCACTTAAAGGGAGCATACCGTACTTCCAACATCCAGCACTCATGCTCCCTCTGCTTCCAGACTCCTGCTACCATCAGCCACAGAGGTGTCTGCAGGAGCTGACAAAAGTGACATTTGTCTGGAGTTCAGCCCCTTGGAAGTGCTCTACAGCCATGCCTTGACACAAGGGCAGAGCTGTAGAGCGCTTTAAAAGTGCCTGATTGCACAACAAATTAACTCTCATGTAATGTTCATTAACTTCTGTCTGTCCCTGCATGCTATCAGAGCTGGGCTGATGCTGCCCCTGGTACTGTCTTCAGGAAGGGAGGGGGGGCTGGGGTTTGTCCAGCCTTAACTGGGGTGGGAGTGGACTGGAGTCCTTGGGGGGAGCTCCAATCCCCCCCCACCCCAGCTCAGGCTAGGCAAACCCCAGCCCACAGCTCCCTCCCCTCCCTTCTCCCCACTCCCATACTGCAGACAACACTGAAATTGGGAGGTGGGAGCGGGGGTGTCAGATCACTCTAACTCATGGCACTTTCTGTGAAGTTAAGCGGGAGTGGATGCATGTGGATGGGACAGGGAAAGGGGAAGCTTAGGAAACCACCCTCATAGAAGAATTTGTGAGCATGCTAGAGATGGACCCAATACAGTGAACCCCTTTCAGCACCCTTAGGTTGGCACAAGTCCCATAACATCTTAAAGAGCAGTGACAGGCAGAACTGGACATGCTTCTATGAGAACACCTGTGATTCAGTGCCAACTACCATGCTCTCAAGGCTGGGGCAAAACAACCAGCTGGGCAACATCCCCTTGGAAGCCAGCCCCAGCAACTGTATTATCCATTGTTGAAAAAGATCCTCAGGGGTTGACTATATGCTCGACAAATTCCCTCACCTGATACTTCATCCGGCAACTCTTCCTCTAAAAAAGGCTTGGAGCACTAATTCCTGTTGGGCTCAGGACACTCACCTTCCCCACAAATGGCATGATGAAATAAGTGCGTTTGATCCAAGGGGAATCCCAGCTAGTGAAGATAATTCTGCTCATGGCTTAAAGGCTCTACCCTACTATCCAGTTCCACTTCCCTTTTCAGCTCTTGCAAGAATCATCATGTTGCTAGTTCATGAGGTCCCACTAAGTATAAAATCCAAGTCACTGAGATGGTGCCTCATTATGTACAATATTTTCTTCCACATAAACACACTTCCAAATATAACATAAGCCCCATTTTGAGAAGGCTCCAAGAAGGAAAAAACATCTTACCTTAGAGTACAGGTAAGTATCTGACATCTGGGGTCTCTGAATCTGAGGGACTGCACATGTGGCTGGGGGATTAGAAGTCATGTGCTGGGGCTGTGGGCTTGAGGGCTGCAAGCCATGCAGGGGCTGAGGGCCATGCACCAGTCCTGATACTATGTACCAGAACCAGAGCCATGCGGCTGGGTCTGACCTGGCCACACCTGCACTGGCCCTGCAGCCAGTGCACAGGGTTAGACTTCCATCAGGTCTAGGGCCATGTGCTGGATCAGACCTGGTGCACTAGGTCCAGCTGTGGACCAACCCCATGCCCCAGTCTAATACAGCATGCGGTGGGGGGTGAGGGAAACCTCCTCATGGGTTGAGAAATCTGGCAAGGGAGTGCAGCAGAGAGAGGGAACAGTGGCAATGTTAACTGCCGTGGCTCCCAGAGGTGCAGCAATTAACATTGCCACTGTTTAACCCCTCCCTACCCCCACCAAATTTCCAGACCAATGCGGAGGCCTTTTCCTGGCACATTTTCCCCAGTTGGTTTTAGGGGGAAAAGGTGCAGGTTATATGCAAGGAAGTAAGGTATCTTGTACATAGTAGAGTGGGGCTCCAAAGCTTCTTCCAATGACCACCTAATGAATCTTCACCCCCCCACTTATCACCTTCACTCTAATCCATTCCTAGCCTCTTGTTACCCTCATCAGGGGGTGTTGGGAACTTTCTAAAGGGTTACTCTCAGATGCGGAGCAAGAATGACAGAACTCCAAAGGAGACCCTGTACAGCCTTTCACTGAAAAGATAAAGACAGCAATAAGGAAACCCATAAACCTGGCAACATTAGAGAACGAGCAGCCTTTGTTCTCAGCCACCTCCAGCTGCTTTACAAGAGTGGTGGAAGGGTTCCAGAGCCATCACATATAAAACCACTTCAAGGAGCACCGGCACCCTGAAATCTCTATTCCTCTAATGTCACTTCAGAGCACTGGTTCTCAAACTTTTTAGACTCAAGGCACCCTGCAAAAAATTGCCAGCTATTTTTTTTTTAAGGAATGAAAACTAACTACAGAAAAATAACAGAGCAGTTCTTCTTTGCAAAGAACTCAGAAAGACCCCAGCAGGTCAGAACAGCTTTGACACAACGAATTCCTGTTTGAAGGCTCAGGATTTATCTTGTAACTCACATGTAGGCTTTTGCACACTTAGTGCTAACATTGCACTGCAGGCCCCTGCCACTCATTACACACAAGAGGCGACTAACCAGTTAATCGTGTCTTAAGTTGTGACCTGGCCACATGTTCAATCAATTAATGGCACAATAAAATGACAAATAAGCCACAAAACATTCCACAAAAAAGTAGAATAACTTTGTGGCTTGTTCCAATCATTCCATTAATTCAACGTGGGGCCAGGTGCGCCCCTGTGGCTGGGAGCCCTGTCAGCTGAGGGAGCCTGCTACTTGCTGGGGCAATAAGGCATGATGAGATCTTATGCACAATCCCACAATCACACCTCCTCGCCATGCATGTGGCATGCCAGGAAGCGCAACTGTGGATCGCACATCAGATCCCATCACACCTTTACCTGCCAGTGGATCGCACATCAGATCCCATCACACCTTTACCTGCACATCTGGCAGGGGCCTTAAAAAGATCTCAGGGTACCCCAGGGTTGACTCTGGTTGACAAATGCTGCTTTAAGAGGCTCCAGTTGCATAGAGAGGACATGAAGGGCTTCCTCAGGTGGTGGAAGGGGGTGTATATAGCTCTACAATACTCCCCCCTTGCACAGCACCAGGAGCATAGCAAAAGCACCCCTGGTCTCCCACAATTCTTTGCCACTGCATGGGCCATCAGAGCAAGCTGAAGCCAAGTGTGCATTACAGCACACTTAGCCCCAGAACATAAAGTGGTCCAAGGAGAGCACAAAGTGCCAAGCCTAACTGGGACAGAACAGAAGATGGAGTTCTTTGGTTTCCCACTAGGCTATGTTTGCTGCCATTTGTTAGTTAAATTAATTTTAAAAACTGCCATGTACTTCAGTATTGCAGTGCCTGGGAGTCCCATCTCTTGTGCCACTGATGGAAGGAAGTGGGGGCTGCAACTGCCAGACATGCTCAGTGATGTCCTCTTGCTGTCTCGGGAGCAAGTCTGCTGGCTCTTGGGTGGCTAGAACCAAGATGAGGAGCTGCCATTTAGAGAGAGAGAGAAAAGGGAGAGGCACAATGGGTTGATACAGGACAAGGAGGTTCATAACTGATTTGTGCCACCTGTCTATTCACCCACTGCCTTTCCACTTACGTTTACATCATAGGCACTTTGAGGCACAGACCATGCTCTCAGAGCCTGCATGAACATCAGAGGTGATCAACCATTTGGCCCCATGAGCCAAATGAGTGCCATAGGGCCAATCTGCAGGCTGGACTGGACCCCACAACCCAGGATCAGGCCTGCATGCCTAAATCTGGATAGTGCTGCCCTGCCCAGGCTCATGTACCAAGATTGGGACCCCAGGACCCTGTGCATCAGGGTCAGGCCTCATGCCACCCTGCACGTCAGATCTAGCAGGCAGGGACACAGCCCACAGGGCTCCCCATAGAACCAAAGGGGAGCCACACAGGCCAGACGACAAGGCATCAGGGGCTGGATTTCACCTGCAGGCCTGTGGTTAAGCACCTCTGAAGTACATGAAAGAACTAACCCAAAAGAAACCCCAATCCCTGATGGGGGGCCTCTAGGTGCTCCTGTAATTTTAATACTAAAAAGATGTGGATCCATTTGGAAATAGTTCAGCCTATTCTTAAAGAGAATATTTTCCCTGCAACAATATTGGGGAACAAACAGGAGGAACTCGCCCTCAGAATAGCTAGTTCAAATCCAGATGTCGTAGGGTTAACAGAGACGTGGTGGGACTCGTCCCATGACTGGGCAGTTAACATTAGGGGCTATAGGCTGTACAGGCGGGATAGAGAAGGCAGAAAAGGGGGGGGGGGTGGCACTCTACAAGGAGCACTACACATCCTCTGCCAGCAGAACGGGGTCAGGGGAAGGGCAAGCTGAAGTGCTCTGGGTCAAGATCCAGGGGGGGCAAGGCGAGAGGGATTTGACGGTGGGGGTCTATTACAGACCCCCCAATCAAGAGGAGGAGCTGGACAGGGAATTTTCAGGCCAGCTTGCGGAGACACTAAAAGCAAGGGATGTAGTTGTCATGGGCGATTTTAATTACCCGGACATCTGCTGGGAGGAGCAGTCAGCCGGGACGGACCGCTCCAGGAGGTTCTTGGCCGAGTTGCAGGACCTCCACTTGATTCAGGAGGTGCACAGTCCCACCAGAGGAGATGCCCTGCTGGACCTGGTCCTGGCCGCAGGCGACGACCTGGTAAGAGGCCTCCAGGTTCTTGACCACCTGGGCAATAGTGATCATCGCATGCTGGAATTCACCATCCAGCGTAGAGTGTCAAGGGCCCGCAGCAAGGTGGTAGCCCTAGACTTCAGGAGGGCCAACTTCAGTGAGATGAGGAGATTAGTGGGAGAGGAACTGGGGTCCTTGAGGGCAGAGGAACTCAGCGTCCAAGAGGAGTGGTCGTTCCTTAAGGAAACGATACTCGGGGCCCAAGGGGTGTCCATCCCGACAAGAAGCAAGGCGGGCAGGAGTGTCCAAAAGCCCCCCTGGCTCACCAAGGGTGTCCGGGAATGCCTGCTTGCCAAAAGGGTGGCGTACGCCCGGTGGAAGGGGGGTGTAATCTCCAAAGAGGAGTATACCTCCTCTGCTCGGGCCTGCAGGCGGGCTGTTAGGAAGGCCAAGGCGGAGATAGAGCTCGGATTAGCGTCCAGGATTAAGGATAACAAAAAGTCCTTTTTCAAATATATTGGGAGGATGAAGAAGGCGCCGGGTAATGTGGGGCCCCTGCAGGATATGCGGGGCAATCTGGTGGTTGCGTCAGAGGATAAAGCGGACCTCTTTAACCAATTCTTCACCTCCGTTTTCTTGTGCAGGGACCGGGACTTCCCTGCTGTGATAGAAGCCGGACGCGAGGGGATCGCCTTCAGACCTCAGGTTGGGGAGGACCGGGTTAGAGAGCTTCTGGAGGGGCTGGACGCGTTCAAGTCAGCGGGTCCGGATGCTCTCCACCCCAGGGTGCTGAGGGAGCTGGCTGGGGTTATTGCAGGGCCCCTGGCACGGCTCTACGAGCGATCGTGGTGCTTGGGCCAGGTGCCAGACGATTGGAAGGTAGCTAATGTGGTCCCCATCTTCAAAAAAGGGAAAAGGGAGGACCCGGGCAATTATAGGCCCGTCAGTCTTACCTCAATCCTGGGGAAGCTCTTTGAGAAGATCATCAAGGAGCACATTTGTGATGGGCCGGCATCCGAGATGATGCTCAGGGGCAATCAGCATGGATTTATTAGGGGGAGATCATGTCAGACCAACCTGATTGCCTTTTATGATCAGGTCACAAAGGCCATGGACGCAGGTGTCGCGGTGGATGTAGTCTTTCTGGACTTCAGCAAGGCCTTTGACACCGTCTCTCACCCCATCCTAATTAATAAACTAGGCGACTGTGGCATAGATGCCTACACAGTCAGATGGATTGCAGATTGGCTGAAGGGTCGCACTCAGAGGGTGGTGGTGGATGGATCATACTCAACTTGGGGGGAGGTGGGTAGTGGAGTCCCCCAGGGCTCGGTCCTGGGGCCTGCGCTGTTCAATTTCTTCATCAGCAATCTTGATGTTGGGGTGGAAAGCAACCTGTTTAAATTCGCTGATGACACCAAAATTTGGGGGGAGGTGAGCACGCTAGCAGGGAGAGAGAGATTGCAGAAGGATCTGGATAGGTTACAGGGGTGGGCAAACAGGAACAGGATGTGTTTCAATACGGACAAGTGCAGGGTGCTGCACTTGGGTAGTAGGAACCAGCAGCACACTTATACGATGGGGAACTCCCTACTTGAGAGCATGGAGGCAGAAAGGGATCTTGGTGTCATTATTGACTCCACGATGAACATGGGCCGACAATGCGAGGTCATGGTTGGCAGGGCTAACCGGACCTTGTCGTGCATCCACAGGTGCATCTCAAGTAGAGCCAGGGAGGTGATCCTCCCCCTCTATGCGACGCTGGTCAGGCCGCAGCTGGAGTATTGTGTCCAGTTCTGTGTGCCCCATTTCAGGAGGGATGTGGACAACATGGAGAGGGTCCAGAGGAGGGCCACCCGCATGATCCGGGGACAACAGGGCAGACCCTACAGTGAGAGACTGCGGGACCTGAACCTATTCAGCCTCCACAAGAGAAGGCTGAGGGGGGACCTGGTGACCGTCTATAAACTCACTAGGGGGAACCAGAAGGGTTTGGGGGAGACGCTGTTTCCCCTAGCCCCCACTGGCATAACAAGGAGTAATGGGCACAAGTTGATGGAGAGGAGGTACAGATTGGACATCCGAAAAAACTACTTCACAGTTAGGGCGGCTAGGAGCTGGAACCAACTTCCAAGGGAGGTGGTGCTGGCCCCTACCCTGGGGATCTTTAAGAAGAGGCTGGATACCTACCTGGCTGGACTCATTTGAGTCCCGTTTTTTGTTTAGGGTTCTTTTGTTGTTCTCCCGCCCTGGCGGGGGGTCAGGCTAGAAGATCTATTAGGTCCCTTCCGACCCTAAAACTATGAAACTATGAAACTATGAATATTCAGAGGGAAGCCAAGCCATGTTGGCGGGGGGGGCCCTCCAGGCTGGTACATGAAAGCAAGTGGCAAGTCTAAATTCCCCTCCAGGTCAGCAGAAGAAAAAAAGCAAGAATTACAGGGCTCCAAACAGGGTTTGTATAACAACAACTGCAGGGCTTGGAGCTCTTAGAAGCTTCACTTTACAGCTGTCAATGCAAGGACTGGAGCAGGAGGGAAAAGGGAAGAAACAGCTGTGTAGAGGAAAAGGAATAAGATGCAGTGAGCATGTATGCTGGGTGGATGAGACAATGCAAAGGAAAAAACAAAGATGGGCAAGGGTGGGACTTTTAGGCTGAACTCAAGGATTCTCTTCTTTTTTCATTAGTTTTTCTGATATATGATCCTTTGGGGCTGGCAATGCTGCAGTCTGATGCAGACAAATGTAAAATAATGAGTCTAGGGGCAAGAAGCCAAAGCAGACAGTACATATTAAATGGAACTGTCTTGCTGCTGGACTGGCCAGGAGAGATTTAGGAGTTATTGTAAAAGGTTCTCAAAGCCATCAGTCCCTGGTGCTATAGAAAATAAGGATATTAAGAGCAAATAGGGAGTGCAGGAAGGATAATTTATCTCCGACAGGAGGATAAAGTTGAAATAAGCTGTAGAGGGAGGCCATCAGAACCAGAAGAGTAAAAAAAAGCAGGACATTTGTCTAATGGGGGACTGGATTGTAAGGCTCAGAAAGAACAGGAGAAGGAAGGGCCACCACATTCAACTTAGCTCCTCAAAAGGATGCATTCATTCCATGCCCAACACTCCACTGTTCTCACTGAGATGGATGCTGTTAGAGCAGTGGTGTTCAATCTCTCTCTGTCCCATGGGCCGGATAAGCGACACTAGGCCAGTCCATGGGCCATATCCACTGCACAGGGTTGGTCTGCAGGCCAGACCTATTGTTATATGATTTGGTGTGCCAGCGCAACCCCAGGCACCAGATCCAGCTGTGGCCCGACCCCATACAGGGGCAGCTGTAGCTCTATCCCATGTGCCGGCACACAAGACCATGTCATGCAAACCATGGGACTCCCCAGAGATCCAGAAATTTGGCAGGGGGGGAACAATGGCAACATGAATTCCCACAGCTCTGGGAGCAATTAATGCTATTACTGATCCCCAGCTACCAAATTTCCAAACTTTTGGGGAGCATCTGGGTGACATCTCCATGGGCCAGATCTGGCCTGCAAGCCAGAGGCTGAGCCTCACTGTGTTAAAGGGACTGCAGATTACACATGATCTGTCAGAATCTGCAATGAAAACTTCTTCCAAGGATCCCATGGGAGGAGAGTGACGGGACAGAACCTACTTCACCTACTACTGTACTTACTTGAATACAAGACAAGGTACGTCCCCATCTCCACGCCACTACCCCCCTCCCCCCAATAAGCATGGGGGGGAAAAAGCCTCATCTTGGATTTGAGTGCCAGCTCAGGGCAGACAATGGCTCAGCTCTGGCTTTGGCCCTGAGCTCGGGGCTAAGGCTGGAACTGAGCTGCCACCTTTCCTGGCCTGGAATAGCTCATTTGGCAGAGGAACGGGACATGCAGATGGTGGATAGGGAGCACAGGGGAGACCATGGCAGGGAGGGGGAACCTACAGCCTGCCCCCCATGCCCTACTCCCTCACCATTGCCTGCCTGCCCCACCTGGCTGCCCCCTCCCCCTTTATCTTCTGCTCCAGTTCAGTCCCTCCAGCCCTGGATTGGCCCAGCCGGGAGCTGCCACTGCTTCTCCCTGGCCAGGCTGGTCTGGGGCTCGGAGGTCTAGAGCTGCAACAGAAGGCAAGGGGAGAGAAGTTGTAGGGGGTAGGCAGGGAGTAAAGCAGGGGCTTGTGGACAGGTTGCAGGGAGGGATAGGCATAGGCATGAGCAGCAAGGGGCAGGCACAGGCACAATGACAGGTGGTAGGGGGGCACGTGTGTAACAGAACCCCCTTTTTTGGGGGGGGGGGTTGTATTTATTTTAAAATGCATTCCCTCCCCTTTCCAACCATTTCTGACTTTTCTCTCCCTCTCTATTTCCTATAGATGAGTATAAGCGAGCTCAAACTTAGGATAAGCTTTAAACATTTTTATTCTGGTAGCAAGTTTTTTTTTTGGATATCCACCATTTTATATTGTATTATTATTAGGTTTGTATTGATTTTTACTGTTGTATATTGTATTATTATCATTTTCATATTGATTTTTATTGTTTCATATGGATATTGTATGGTTAGGCCTGTGTCTGTAAGTGAACCAAAGTCATGTCAAGTTTCCATTTTATATGTCAAGCCTCCATCTTCTGTCCTCTGCCTGGGCATCCCATGTTACAACTGTATGAGTCACTACCCCTCCCATGTAAATAGGTTCCCCGATGAATGAGGGCGATTGGGAATGACTGAAATACAATGGTAGCAGGCCTCTACTGAATGGCCTGTAATGACTGGGCCATCACCTCGCATTGATTCACCCAGGAACCACAGACCTCACCCAGGACCAGCATTTGAAAGACAAAGGGCCCTGCAAACCCAGCTACTCTCACCATTATAGACACCTGAAACTGCATGTCCCTGCATGGAGCACACATGCTCAGTATGCCAGGGGCTGACCCTTGCCTGGGCATGCTTCCTGTCACTAGGGTCACACGTGGTCTGCCCCTATAAAAAGGGGCAGTGAAGACAGACCCAGTGGGAACATCATTTCCATCTGGACCAGCACCATGCCACACCACCTATCCACCTAGAGGCCCTGCCAGTGACCCCCCTCTGGACAACACCTACCGGACAAGAACCCCTTCCAGCCTGGATAGGTAGATATTACCTGCACACCTCCTCCTACAATTTGGACTCTCCTTCTCTCTCTTCCTGGACTTCAGTGGATTTTAACCCCTGCTGCCAGAGAGAGAGTGAGCGCGAGCACGAGCGTGTGCGTACCAATTTGCCATTATGTCACCATCTCCCCTGTTCAATAAAACCACTGTCATTTGCACCTTCTGTAATCACCCCCTTGCAGCTTCCCAGCTCCACTTAGCTGTCTTGCAGTTCACTCCAGCTTCCAGCACCTATTACTCCTCTGGCTCCCCACATCCAGAGCCCCTCTTTAACACCCACACTTTCCCTTAGTCTCATTTTTCCCTCTCCCCGTCTACCTGTTCAGCTTCCCCGTAGCTCTGGCTCCAGACCCAGCCTCTGTGCCAGCATATTTTCCTGTTCTGCAGGCTTTGGGCGTTGTCTTTTAATCAATTAAGATCAATTAACCTCCCCAGCCTAAATTCTTCAGTCCAGGCCCCTTTAGTCTACCGGTTCTAATCCCAATCCCAGTGACTTTCATTTCCAGTAACTTTAACTCCTTACACTTCTACTTTCTTACCTTAACCTTTCCCCGGGTATCTCAAGTACACCAAGCACATGCATACATACACATCACAACCCAATTTAGGAACTCGCCCGTGTGTATTTGTAAGTGGGTGGTATGTGTGTGAATTAGTGAACACACATATATATATACATATATAGATATCATTGTGTATGTGTGTGGTATATATATTAGTAATCCACGTATGTGTATTGGATGTGCAGGTGTTGGAAATTGGTAACTGATTCTGTCTAAATGCGGTGTGTGTAGCGTGTATGGGCTTAAACTGGTGATAGGTGTGCATGAACCTGGGCTGGTTATTTTAAACGTGTGTGTATCTTAAGTTGCTTGTGTGTGTGTGTGTGTGTGTGTGTGTGTGTGCGTGCGCACACGCGTGCATGTATGTATATTTGGCATTGCGTGCATGATATACAAATTAGTAATCTGTGTCTAACTTTTGGGGTGTATAGGGTATGTGCTTGATTTGGTGATAAGTATGCATGTGCCTAGGCTGGTTTGGATGTGTATGTGCCTGAGCTGGTAGTGTGTGTGTGTGTGTATGCACCTAATTGATTTGTGTGTGTTTTGTATATGTGCAATTGTGTCACCCTCCTGTCTAACAGCGCAATATTGAGATCCTGAGAGTTGGCCTGACCCCCCAGGGCAACACGTGTTTCAGGACAGGCAGCAAGGGGGACATGGCAGCTGCTAACCAACACCTGATTCCTCAGCATTTACCTCTTGAGCTCATTGCAATACAACTCAGCATGGGTAGGGGGCAGCCAGAAGATAGCGGTTTTTTTTAATCACCTTGGGCATTTGTACACGTGCTTGTGGTGTTTTCGTTCAAAACCAGAACGCTGCCATTTTCTGTGTGCTGATGCACGTTTTGCCATTTATACAACTGCATGTGCCGCAGCGCAGTGTGTGTCAGCTTGCATGCGGAGCAGACTCAATTAATCAAGTCTGCTCTGATCCGCCAGATCTCCAGCACATTGAGGGATGAACAGGGATGTGTATAAATGCCCCTTGTTCCTTCTAAAACCCCACTAGGCTTTCTCTCCTCATCTCAACATCCCACAGTTACTATTGTTTGAGACTGCACAGACTGAGGGCTGTTCCCTGCCACTGAGAATCAGTTTTACTGGTGGTAACTTTGGACCCTGTGACATATCAGCTAAAGCCATAAAACTGCAGATCTCTGAGGCTGCCAGGAAGCCCTCCAAATTCTTTCCAGAACTTGCAGCCCTGAGCGAAATTCCATGGGCTCAGCTGTGATCATGCAGCAAGGCTTGGCTTTCCAAAGACCGCATGTCTGTATCTGAGTTCGAATGATGCTCAGCCAAATCCAAATGGTTGCAAAGCTTTCTCATGTGTGTGGATGAGCTCTATCTGACACAAGAAGTTTATGGGCTGACGAGAGGCAAAGCACTGCTCGACCCGGTACTGGCAATGGGGGACGACCTTATCAGCGACCTAACGATCGAAGGGAAGCTGGGTGACAGTGACCACGAGCTGATTACCTTCACCATCCACTGTAAAGCTGACAAGTCAGTCAGCAATACAGAAGTCCTCGATTTCAGGAAAGCTGACTTTGACAAGCTCAGGAAGCTTATCAGGAGACCCTAAGGGACCATGACCCAAAGGGGAGGGGAGTTCAGTAAGAGTGGTCGCTCCTCAAGGGAGCGATCCTGGATGTGCAAGCAAAGTCTATCCCATCTCGGAGGAAAGGCAGCAAAAGGGCACAGCAGCCCCCTTGGCTCTGCAGGGAACTAGCGGACCTCCAGCGGCTGAAAATAAAGGCCTACAAAGGATGGAGGATGGGATCTACCTCCAAGGAGGAATATTCCGCAACGGTCCAGACCTGCAGGGAGCAAACCAGGAAAGCCAAGGCTGCAACTGAACTCCAAGTGGCTACAAGTATCAAGGACAATAAAAAGTCCTTTTTTCAGATATGTGGGGAGCTGGAG
>NW_005841925.1:2646360-2656956 GCF_000455745.1 Alligator sinensis
CTGCTGAACTAGACCGGACAGTTGACAACCGACGCCCAGGAAAAAGCCAACTTGCTAAATGGGTATTTTGCGTCAGTCTTTCACCAGTCCCACAGGATGCCCCTGCCCATTACAGGACAGGATGGCCTGGGTGAGGGAGATTCGTTACCCTCCATCAATGCTGACCTTGTGAAGGAACAACTTGAGAGACTGGATACCTTCAAGTCAGCCGGCCCTGACAGTTTACACCCCAGAGTACTCAATGAGCTGGCAAGCATCATAGCTCAGCCCCTGGCACAGATCTTTGAGAACTTCTGGCGCTCTGGTGAAGTGCCCGATGATTGGAAGAAGGCCAATGTGGTGCCTATCTTCAAGAAAGGGAGGAAAGTGGATCTGGCAAACTACAGGCCCATCAGCCTGACCTCTTTCCCAGGGAAGATCCTAGAAAAGATTGTCAGAGACCATTCTCAACAGACTGGCTGATGGCAAAATCCTGAGGGATAGCCAGCACAGGTTTGTCATGGGTAGGTCTTGCTTGACCAATCTTATTTCCTTTTACGACCAGGTGACCTGTCACCTGGACAAGGGGGAAGAGATTGATGTCATATATCTTAACTTCAAAAAAGCCTTCGATCTGGTATCCCATGATCACCTTTTAGCAGAACTGGCTAACTGCAGCCTTGGTTTCAACACGGTCTGCTGGCTGGAAAACTGGCTCCGTGGTCGGACCCAGAGGTGGTGGTTGACGGAAGTCACTCATCGTGGTGCACTGTGACCAGTGGGGTCCCTCAAGGCTCTGTCCTTGGGCCTATACTATTCAACATCTTCATTAATGGTGTGGACATTGGTGTCAGAAGTGGACTGGCCAAGTTCACCGACGACACCAAACTTTGGGGTAAAGCATCCACACCTGAGGACAGGAGGGTGATCCAGGCTGACCTTGACAGGCTCAGGAAATGGGCAGATGAGAACCTGATGGTATTGAACACCGAAAAATGCAAGGTTCTCCACCTTGGGAAGAAAAACCCGCAGCATGCTTGTAGACTCGGCAGTGCTACGGATGAAAGGGACTTGGGGGTCATGATTGACCACAAGATGAACATGAGCCTTCAATGTGATGCTGCAGCTAGTAAAGTGAGCAAAACGCTGACTTGCATCCATAGATGCTTCTCAAGCAAATCCCAGCACGTCATTCTCCCACTGTACTTGGCCTTGGTGAGGCTGCAGCTGGAGGCCTGCATCCAGTTTTGGGCTCCACAATTCAAAAGGATGTGGAGAAGCTTGAGAGAGTGCAGAGGAGAGCCACACACGCATGATCAGAGGTCAGGAAAACAGACCTTATGAACAGAGGCTAAGAGCCATGGGACTCTTCAGCCTGGAAAAGCGCAGGCTCAGGGGTGATCTGGTGGCCGCCTATACGTTTATCGGGGTGCTCACCAGGATCTGGGGGAACATCTGTTCACCAGAGTGCCCCAAGGGATGACAAGGTCAAACAGTCATAAACTCCTCCATAACTGTTTCAGGCTGGACATAAGGAAGAACTTCTTTACTGTCCGAGCCCCCAAGGTTTGGAATAGACTGCTGCTGGAGGCGGTTCAAGCACCTCCTTTGAATGCCTTCAAGAGACATTTGGATGTTTATCTTGCTGGGATCCTATGACCCCTGCTGACTTCCTGCCCCTGGGGCAGGGGGCTGGACTCGAAGATCTTCCGAGGTCCCTTCCAGCCCTAATGTCTATGAATCTATGCAGACCTTACAGCAGTGCAGTGTGTAAGAAGAGGACTAGCAGCAGGACTGTTTTTTTCAAAGAAGCTAGCTCCCAAAACACATTGCTTCCCAAAACAGGTCTGGACAGACAAGCTTGCGCTACACAGAACTGTTCCTGAGAGAAACGAAAGAGCAGGCAGCAGCCATTTTTCCCTTTTCTCTCCTTAGCAGGCAGTAATAAAGTAAACTAAACAAGAGACTTATTTTGGTGCATATTCAGAGACTTTAACTAGCGTGCAAGTCTTTCAGAACAATCTGCCTTTAGCACAGCCTGTAGCCACCTCTTTCTGAGAAGCCATTACATCTCTGAAGCCAGCCAGTACTGCCATAGGCCTTCCTAGTATCTGAGTGGTTTCCACTTTAAGGAACGCTTCCCTCCAAATCAGCAGTGACCACACAACTGGGCAAGGTACTCAGAAGCACTTGTCCTGGTAAAGGTCTTTAGTATGAAATACCAAGGCCATTACTGCTTGGGGTCCTTAAAGATCACATAAGAGTAAAAAGGTGGATCCTAAACTTGGAGCCAAACCCTCTCTTGGGCAACTACAGTTCTGCTGAGCCAACTCCTTTCTGGGGTTTCACCTAGATAACTTACCCTTTCTCACTGCTTATGCTACACTGTTGAGTGCTTTCTACTACCTGTATATAACTATTTCAGGGGCATGCACATTACAATCATAGAAAATGAAGGTTGGAAGGGACCTCAGGAGATGATCTAGTCCAACCCCCTGCTCAAAGCAGGACCATCCCCAACTAGATCATCCCAGCCAAGGCTTTGTTGAGTTGGAACTTAAAAACCCTCCAAGGATGGAGATTCCACCACCTCTCTAGGTAACCTGTTCCTGTGTTTCACCACCCTCCTAGTGAGAAAGATTTTCCTAATAATATTCCATTTAAAGCACCCTTGCTGCAACTTGGAAACATTGCTCCTTGTTCTGTCATCTGTCACCACTGAGAACAGTCTAGGTCCATCCTCTTTGGAACCACCCTTCAGGTAGTTACAAGGCTGCTATCAAGTTGTCATTCTGTATTCCTAACCTGCCTCTCAAAGGTATTGCAGGAACTAAATACAGAACCACAGTAGTAGTCCAACAGTTAAACTGGCAAACAGCCTTCTATAATAAGCCAACTTGTCACATATACTCTGCCTTGCTCAGAAATTCCTTTCCAAGCAAATTTTTCTCATGTGCAATCTCCCGCAAGGAGAGAATTTTTTTTTTTTTTGTTGGAAAATGCTGTGTTAATTAGACAAAGCGTTTGTGAGATGACTGTGAATAAATTTAAAGGGTTTTTTCTCTCCCTTTAAAGCAAAATCTAGGTTTTTCTTGGAAAGTCTTTTCTCCTAGAAAGTTTGATCCATTAACCTCTCATTTGGTTGATTCAACTATTCTATGAAAAGTGTCTCTGAACACATTGGGAAAACAGATTTGCTTTGGTCTTATCTGCTACATGCTACATTTTAACAAATCACTAATGACCTGGGAGTTTATATAAATCCTATATTGCAAGGGGAAAAAAATCTTCCAGCTTTCTTTTGCAAATTATTTGAAGAAATGTTAATACAAGTCTAGAATAAGGGAGGCCAAGATACTACAGTTCACTTAGCTGTCATCTAGGACATCATTCATTCCTAAAGACTTCTCCTTTAGTTACTCCTGAATGCACACAAAAAGTGGGTCTTCCGCATTGTTTACATGGCCTGACATCTGTGCAGTTAAAAAAGAAAAAAGAAAACCTTGCCCAAATGTTACGAGGGAGGACTCCTGAACTTCACAAACATGTAAAAACTTCCCCCTCCACAGCTGTTCTTTTTATCTGCACTTTAGAGTTGAGACCCAAAGTATTTAGGCTGAAATGCTGTGAAAAAAAGCTGTTCTGGTCAGATCAGGAGCCAGTACTGCAGTGAAATACATAAGCATTTAAACAGCTGGGTGCTTTGAACCTAAACTCTGAGCTTTTACAAGTTCATCAGTTACCAAGAGAGGACTGATCTTGGGAGGTAAAGGCACAGGCTAGGTCACTGATTCTCAATGAGGGTGCCTTGAGATCCTGTTGGGGGGATGGCATAGAATGCCACACAACATTTGCACTGTTAGGTGTGCAAAAATGATTCACAAAATAAAACCAACAATTTCAAGTAAGAATCTACAGTGTTAAAAAAATTTCTGACCTGCTGTGGTCCGAGTGCTAGGCAATTGAAAAACTGCTGCATTATTTTTCCATAGTAAAAAATTAATTAAATCTGAGAGCAGGTATTCTCTGAGGAATTGCTTGAGCCTAATGAGCTTGAGAACCACTGGGCTAAGCCATGGGAGACTTGGTTAGGTACTCTGGGTGAGGCCATTTGCCCAGTACCAGAGGCTAATTAGTAAGCCAATTCTATCCCCAGTCCACTTGTAGATACCAAGCTGGAGAAGGCTACAAACTATCCTAGGGTGCCTATACATGGACTCAGGAGGGGGAGTGGGGTGGGGCACGTTTTTAATTAGAGTAGTTTAATTAGAGTGCAGAGAGCCGTTCTAAGTAAAACGTCACAGCATCACATATATTAAGCTCCCGTGCATTTAAAAATAGCCACAGGATGCTTTAGCTAACACTCATCTGACGAGCTTTAATTAAAGCACCCCAGCAGCCATTTTTAAACCTGCAAGGGCTTATACACATGATGCTGCGGCAATGCTAAAGTGGTTCTAATTAGAATGTGGAGCAGACTTGATTAAATAAAACTGCTCTGATGTGTTCTAATTAGAATGCATGTATATAGGCACCCCTAGTGCCCACCCCATTTAGGACACACATGTCATGCAAGTCGCATCCAAGCCCCTTCCTTGCTTCTCAAAAGCCTTCAAGATCCAGAAACCCTGATCCTTACTGCAGTACCTCCTAGCTCCCTAGATCAGTTCTGCCAGTTTTTACCTCACCTGGCATAATGACAGGAACAGTCTGTAGTTTTAAGGCCCATCTCAGTCTGAAAGAGCAAAGCCAACTGGGCAGACTAGTACTGGGAAGAGCAGTTGTCTGTGGGCCTGGGGGTGCTCCCTGAATGCAGGAGTCTTCAATGAGTCATGCTTCACAAAGGCTCCAGAAAGCACTTTTCACCCTGAAGCATGAGGCAGCTTTGGAAAAGAATGCAAATTGCAGGATTACAGGGTAACATAGCCACCTCCAAGCAACATATTTTGGCTATCTGTCCAGTCCCTGGAGAGGATCTGAAGAACGGTGTTACCTGCTCTCCAAACCCTGAAGCTGGTTTCCTTTTCCTCCTACTCAAGCTAAAAGCCCTTATTATCTTCCCTACCTCCATGGCAATATATATATACCGAGAAGAGCATTTTCTGGAGGTGGGGAAGCTTGTAGAAACAGATGGGGTCTGCTCCTTTATAGCACCAGGGGGTCTAATGAGGGCCAACCACTGAGCATGGGCAAAAGTGCTCTCACACCACTTTCTCCCTCTCTCTGGCACCTGAAAAATGTGTGTGGGGAGGAGGGAAGGAAAGAAGAGGGAGATGCACCCACACACACACAGGGACCTACTTCCTGGCTGTAGCCTGGCACCGGAGTCAATGGGTTTCAGAATGGGGATAAGAACAGAAGGACTGATGATATAGTTGGGATGATATAGGTGGGAACAGTCCATCTTTGAGCAGTGGGCTGGACTAGATGACCTCCTGCAGTCCCTTCCAACCCTCATTTTCTATGATTCTATGACTGAGGTGGAGACTTCCTATGTTGTAACAGCAGGGAGGGGGCATTTGGGAAGGCAGCTTTCAGTACGTCTAACATAGGGACTGTGCAGGCAATGGAGGGCAGGTATGCAGGGAGAAGGTAAATGTTTTATAGGCAGCACTCTGCTCATCTCCATAAACGAAGGACCTAAGTCTCTCTCTCTCTCTCACTTTGTGCCAGAGTCTGAGCCAGGGGGACATCCTATCCAGCTTTGAAGCAAGACTCCCTTGTGATCAGATGGTATAATCATGGGGATTTAGCACAGGATGCAAGGCAGTGATCCACTGAAGGGTGCCACACAATGTTAGCACTGATACGTGGCCAAACATGATACACAGAATAAACCCAGAGATTTCAAATAGGAATTCAAATGTGGGCATTCTTTGCAACAGAATAATTGCGCTATTATTTTTCTGTAGTAAAAAACAAAGTGAAAATTCAAAGCTGGCATTTTCCAAGGGGCATCTTTAGTCTAAAAAGGTTGAGAAACACTGATGTAAGGTAAGTTATTAGTTTACAGAACATTACATGGGGAGCGAATGTTATTTAGGAGCTCACGAGTTTCCTTTCAATTAAGTCCCCTTCAGTTTTGGGAAGGTGGGGAATGACTGTGTAACCGGAAAAGTGGCTGGGCCAAAGAAACAACAGTACTCTCACTCACTATTGCACTTGCAATACACTGAGTGAGTCTTGCATTTGTCCTTCTGAGGGCTGCTTAGTTTCTCCTACCTGGAGCAAAGGAGGAGTGGCATGATAGCAACAGGATGGGACTGCAGGGCCACTGAGGGAAAGGAGGGACACCCAAGTGCCTTCAACCACTTCTGGAGGTGCTGATTATGGGGTTAGCATAATTTCTGATCACTGGCATATTTTGCGTTAGAAACAGCATGTTGGAGTGCACAACAGAAGGGTCTATTCTACACCTATTTAAATACATATTACTATGCCCTTCTATATCAATTCTCAGCAGAAGCAACAAAGATGGGATAATACCAAAGCATGGGTTTGCTTACACTCCCTAAGCAAGAGGGATCCACATTCACTGCACAGATGGGAAGCCCTGGCATGAACCGCTAAAACTAAGTCCTCCCCCTACCATCCCCTGGGGAGATCTTCCTATTGCCTCCCACACCAATGGAGCAACAAGCCAGCTAATGCCTGTCAAAGCAGGTCAGGAGTAGGCCACTGCCCAGGGCTGGCGGCTTGGAAACTGGGACAAGCCCCTCCAGGGAAAAAAACATTTGTTGGCCTCGTATTTCATCATGTAAATGAAGAGGCCTGGGTCAGGAGAGGGAAGAAACACTGCAAGGGTAAAGTCATTTCCAGGCTCTGATGACTACTAAGGCAGGGTGCGCTATTAGCCCTCTGGAGACCGAGGATTCCTACATGATATTCTCCACGCACATGGTACACAACATGCACGTGTTCTGTAGCATTTGTTTGGTTCATGTGCTGCAAAGCATCTGCACTCAAAGAGTGAAGCATGCCAGAGCCCAAAACACAGTAATAGCATGCTGCTGACAGGGAGGTGTCTAACAGGGTAACACATGGTGGTGTGAGCTGCTGCAGACCATAGGCGCGGCGATATGAAAGCTGGCTGCTGGCCAAGTGTGTTTGCATGCAAATCTTTTGTTCCGTTCCAGCAGGAAAGGTGCCTGTGGTAAGCAGGCAGGCTAACAACTTAATCTTCATACCAAACCCTGGGAAAAAACACACCCCTTGATTTTTTAAGCACACATTTTTGGAGGTGAAAACTGATCCTGCCACCTGGCACCAGCCCTCTCACATCTCATTTCTTGCCCAGCACGGCGTGCTGTACAGAGAGAACCTCCACCCAAAATCCTGTGGCAGGGGGAAGGGGAGGGAATATGAGCTAGGACCATCCAAGAAACGTCTCCTTTGACGCCACAGTTGCTGACAGGAAGAACAGGGAGATCCTATGTCTGTGAAGGACCCCCGCTTAGTCTACATGGGAGAGAGCTGAACAAAGATATTCAAGGGCGTGTGTAGACGAAATGAGGAGTATGTGTGCACAACACTTCAAAGCGAGTTAAATGCTTTTGCACCGCTTTAATGGTGCTGGTGTTTGCGCACATCGGCAGTGTACTGCACATTAATCCCAGCCACTGTAGCACATTCAGTGGCATAATGCACTTTAAATGACACCTCCGAGGAGTTTTAGCTTCCTGCCCTACCGCCACGGAGCAAAGCCCTGGGATCCATGTGGCTCAGGGGCTGCGCAGGCAGCCACAGCAGGCAGCCTGGCAGAAGCCCGGGAAGGCAAGCTCCACCAAAGGAAAAAAAAAAAGAAAAAAGCAGTGAGCCTGATTCCCCCCCCCCCCCGCCTGAGCTGCAGAGGAACCCAGTCCTTCCCTCCACAGCTGCGGTGCCCCCTGGCTCACCCTCCCCTCCCCGCCGCCAGAGAGGCAGGTAAGATACAGGTGTACACAACACAGTGGGTTACTTCGCCCTAAATCGAAGTAGTGTTTTTAAAAACCCACTGCTTCAATTTAGGGCAAAGTAAACCCCCGTTTCATCATATATGCCCTGAAAGGCCAGATCAGACCCCAGATCCTCCCATGGTCCTGAACCTTCCTCTTTGTTTTGGGTCAATCTGACAAAGGAGCTTGACTGCCACGCTGCTCAACTCGGTGCCAAGCCGTACCCTAGCCAGGGCAGAATGTTCCCACCTCAGGCTCGGGCTCTTGGGTTTGTACCAGCCTGTCTTTCCCAGAACACTGTTTAACCAAGTCATCATGTGCAAGCCTCAAAATAAGGTCCCTCATTGCCCCGGCCTCAAGCGCTCATGGCTAAGATTTTCCAATGGGACTCTGCTTTCCTTAAGAGGGACAGTCACTGGACACTCCCACTTTCAGTAGCCCACACACCACTCTCATCATGATTAGCGGGATCCAGCCAACACTCCCCAAGGCCCAGCATCTGCCTGGATATTCTCTCTCCTCCCCATAGAGCACTGCTTTCTTTTACTCTTGATTGAGTTTCTTGTAGGGAGTGAGCACAGCCAACTCAGGCATGCACCTCCCAGCTGACAGGAATGCAGGGGAGCATCTGTGTCCATCAGACTTTGGTTTATCATGGCAGACACCTTTGTACAAACCTTGTCCTTCTCTCAATTCACTCCTATCCACTCACTTGCTAGATCTTGCTCATTCCTTCCCCACCATACTAGCAAAACATGCCCTCTGTTTCACTGTGTCCCTGTACCCCATGCTGAAAGCTGATCTATGGAGGATACTACTGCTAAACAACAGGAAGATGTAAAAACAGCAGTAAAGGCACCCCTAGATCGGAGAGTTCCACATGCAGCTGAGACCCTAAAAATGGGCCAATATTAGGATCTGGATTGTTTTTTTTAAATCCAAACACAACTTCCAGAGTTTAATTTAAATGTGAGAAGGGTCTAGCCTTCACCAGTAGTGGTTACAAATTCACCTGGAGTCACCCTTCATTACATCTACTTCTACATTAAGCCAAGTCTGTTTTCCTTTGCATTTTTACAGAGGCTTTCATCCAAAGACATCCTTCTGCACTGCAAGAACTAATGGATTCACTCTCAAAGCATCTCCAATTTGCAGCTCTGTATTATTCCCACTGTACACAGAACACACAGTGTAAAAAAAAAAAAAAAAAAAAAATCAAACAACTAGCCCAAGGTTGCAAAGCAAACCTGCGGCTGAGAAGGGAGCCAGGAAACCTACCTTCCCAGTCATTCACTTGAACCAAAGCTGTCTCAGCTCTGAACTGAGACAGGTGACCCAAATGTTCTCCTTCCCAGCAAGGTGAACACCAAAGGTAGCATTAGCGCTAAAGTATGTGCCCCAGAGCCAACAGATGGAGGGTCATTCTTCCTCCCACAGGTCCTTACATGCTGCACACTGAAATGTAAGATTTATCATTCTAGTAGTCCAAAGGGAGGTAGAAAATGTAGTTCTGCCTCTACTTGCAAGAAACAGTACTATAAACAGAACATATATACATCATATTCTACACCTATAACTTGATCTAGACCTATTTCCAGCACTAATACAGAGTGTGTGTGTAGATGCATATGTTAAGCTCTATCTACATCTGTATACAGCAAACATACAAGACAAAAAAAAAGTTAATTTTTCAAGATGATTTAGGATCATAGGAAAGTAGGGCTGGAAGGGACCACAAAGGTCATCGAATACAGCCCTCTGCTCAAGGCAGGATCATCCCGGACTCAACCAGTTCAGCCCAGTGTCTGTCTAATCTGCTCTTGAAAATGCCTAGAGTTAGATTCCAGACCTTGCCTAGGAATGCTTGAGCACCCCCACAGAAAGTTCTTCCTAAGCTTCAACCTAGGTTTCCTCTGCCACACACACACACACACACACACACGCACACACACACACCCTCCCTCCCTCCTCCATCTGTCTGTTTTATCCACTCCCTATTCCAAGTTACTCTCTGTGCAGGAGCATCTTTCCTTCCTATTATACACTCTTAGGCTGTCTAAAAGTGGCAGCCTATTGGAGTGTTTTTCAAAGCGTGTCAAGCCACACAGAGGTTGCTCGAGTAAAACAGAGACGATTCCATACAGATATAGCATGACGGACTGTACAACTTATGGTACTGAAAACAAAGGCTACCTCACGCAGGGTCTCCTCCACAGAGATGGCCAATAGCATTGCTAGTATTCTAATATTATAAAAGCCTTAATCTGTCCATCTGTCTGTCCGTAACACTTTATTCGTGCTCTGATTGGCTGACAGCCAATCAGAGTGCAAACAAACATTCGAACAGGAGCTGGCAGCGCAATGGAGCATTGCCATGATGGTGGGGACACGGGATGGGGCCCTTGCCCCCCTCCTGCCCTGCTCCCTGGAAGCAGGGGCAACGGAGCGGACGGAACAAGTACAATGATGGAGCAGAGGGGGGACGAGGCCACCGGAGCTTCCCCCGTCCCCCTTACTCCTTGCAGGTGATGGCAGTGGCAGTGTAGGGGTGGGGGGAGCAGGGTTGGGGGGACGCCACTGGCTCTGGCCTTGGCCCACCCCTTCACCCTTCTGTTGTCGCCAGCTGCAGGGCCTGACACGGCAGCAGTGGGGGGAAGGAGTGGGCCTGAGGAGGGTGGGGGGA
>NW_005841925.1:2657018-2657988 GCF_000455745.1 Alligator sinensis
TGAGCCTCCTCACCCACCCCTCTGGCCTGGACCCACTCCTCCCCCCACTCCTCTCCCCCGCGTCAGCCCCCAGCCCGCTCCTCCCATCCCGGTACTGCTGCCAGCTTGGCCCAGGCCTGCTGCTCCCCTCACCACTGCAGCCTGGCTTCTCCCCACCCTTGGGCCCGGTCCTGCCCCACACTGGGCCCAGGCCTGCTCCTCCCCTCCCCCCACTGCTGCGACAGGGAAGGCGGGGAGCAGGCTCAGACTCCAACCAGCAGGAAATAAAGGGGGAGCGGGTCCAGACTGGGGGGGAAGGGATGGGGACGGGGCTCCGTCCCCATATGCTTCACCCCCTCACCCGTCATTCCTGACAGGCAACTGGCTAGTTAGTCAAGAAAAGCAGAGGCATGAGATGTTACCTGAACACTTCCACCTTGCTGTTCCTTGCTGTGAGCCAAATGGAGATTGCATCTTCCTCACCCCTGCTCAAAACTTTGCAGCCAACAAAAGACAAATTCGTCCTGCAAATGGAAAGCTTTGCCTTTAAAACAAAAATTCATATTTAGGAAGGACATGCCCAGAACATGAGTCTGGCAAGAAATGCATTAGGTGAGCTTTCCCTGAAGCAGAAAACATTATCACTTCTAGGGCTCTCCTTGGAAAGGGTTAAAATATCCTTCTCTTCCCCCTGCCAGACTTTGCTTCAAGCACTTGTAGCAACCTGCCTGCCTCACCCTCCCCACCCCCACTTAATGTACACCTGGGCCTGGTCTACACTTTACCTGTCTCCACTGGCAGAACTTCTGCATGCAGAGAGCAGCCACCATTGCATGTGCATATCCACACTCTTCTCAAAGCTCTGTTCAACAGTGGTGATGCCAGACAGTAAAGTACACCCTGAGAAGGTGCCACAGCAATCAGGCAGGTCCACAGGCATCATTAGAGTGCCTTCCACCGGATGGCAACAAGAGCCTTACCCTGTTCAGCA
>NW_005841925.1:2658019-2663376 GCF_000455745.1 Alligator sinensis
TGCTGGCCAGCAGAAGGGAAGCTCTGTCAGCAAAATCCTGTAGAGGAGACTAGACCTGAAAGTAGCAGGGAACCAAGAAAGCCCACATGCAGCATTCAAAGAGCACAAATTCCCCTTGCCCTGCTGAGCACAATCTCCTGGAGCTTTGAAGTTATACAAAGGAAAATGGGCTAAGGGATTTTAGAGATTTTGAAAAGAGCCACTAAACCAATGCAAAGAGGAAACCAAAGTGAATCTTCCAGATGAAGAGATTGGGAACATACAGGCAGAAAAGGAAGAAAAGGGGATGTACTGGTATAAGGACAATGCACAAAAGAAAGCATATCACAAGTTTCTGCTGATTCCATCTCATAATACAAAAGCATAAATACATTCCATGAAATTTAAGACAGAAAGTTTAAGACTGACAAATGGAAAATACTTTTTCCAAACGACATGGAACAATCTGTGGAACACACTGCCACAAGCTCAAATGACCAAGAAGTTTAACTGGACATTCACATGGGTAAGAACATCCAGTTACAATACTGAGCATTAAAAAGGACACACCCACCCACCACAAGAGCCTTGGAAGTGATGCAGTCCCTCAAGGTTTCTATCTATGTAGGTTTGTATACACCTGCCATCATTGTGTTATCTGAGAATATCAGAGTGCAGGGCAATTTCTAATTGGTATTACAGTTGGCTCACAGCAGTGGGACTTCTTGTCCTTTCTTCATGGTAGTTGGTGCTGACCACTTTCAGTCATGTATTCAAACAGATGAGGCAATTCCTATGTTCCTAAAGAGAACCCTTGTCTTTTAAAAATCCTAGAGAGCACACTGAAAACCGAAGGCAACAATTAAAGCAAAGTTAGACACTGACCAGTTCCTAGAGAAATGGATTCCTGCTTACTCTGCTGAACACTTATTACCCACCTAGCCAATTGCCAGTCAAGAATGAGGGCAGGGGTGGGGGGGATGGAGATGGAGCCCTGTGCCTCCCCCACCCCATCTGGGCCCACTCATCCCTTCCCTCCTACTGCTTGGGGTCCGGGCCTGCTCCCCCCATCTCTGCTGGGCCCCCTCCCCGCTGTTCCATCCGCTCCATTGCCACTGCCTCCAATCAGAGCATCAGCCAATCAGAGCGTGAATAAAGCATTATAGACAGACAGACAGACAAAGGCTTTTATAATATTAGAAGGCTGCAAAAACCTTGTGCCCACAACAAGAAGGACTCCTCGCAGTGCAAGTCCTTCCTGCAGAATCAAAGGGCATTGGTACACATGCTTGTGCTGCGGTACACACGCTTGCACTGCGGCACACACGCTTGCACTGCGGCACATGCAGTTGTATCAGCAGCAAAATGCGTGTCAGCACTGCGAAAATGGCAGCAGTGTGCTTTTGAACTAAAATACATAGGAGGCGTTTTATTTCAAAAGTGCACCATTTTCTGTGTGCTGATGCACATTTCACCATTTATACAACGGCACGCAAAGCAGCACAGTGAGCATCAGCTCGTGTGCGGAGCAGACTCAATTAATCGAGTCTGCTCCAACCCGACGGATCTCCAGCGTGTCATGGGACAAAAAGGTATGTGTATAAATGGCAAGTTCTAGGTTTGAAATAAGAGTATATCGCGAACTGTTCTCAAGGATTCCTCTGAGTTTGTATTTGGACAGCTAATGAACAATGACTGCCTGCAAACAAGTGGTTCCAATGCAGCGCCCCAAGTTCCCACAAGCTGCAGCAAATAGAAAATTGATGAGAGAGAATCAGTTTTCTTGCTTGTTTTCCAGCTTTCCCTCCAAAATAGTGAAACCATTAAGAACCTGGTTGTACTGCAGCTGCTGCTTAAAGAGAAGGCTCTGGACAACAGCTGTAGCAGGCACTAGAGTTTATCACAGGGGAACACCAACTAAATATGAAAGCCAGGAGAGATGCTTAGAAGTTTGCAAACACCCTCCTTACAAGAGCCAAAAAACAGAAGAGGAGGAGCAGGTCATAAGCAGTCATGCCCCTACTTATATATTCAGTGCAGTTTGTAGGTTTGATTCATCTCAATTTTAAGTATTTGCTAAAATACGCAGTTCATCTCAGAGGGGTGGGAGAAAGAGGGAATAACAGGTTAACTCAAAGTAGAAAAGGATGAGGAGGAAAAATAGATGTTTTAGGGGAAAAAGAGAGGAGAGGAAACATGAGAAGCAATAACAACAGGCAGGGAAAAGGGAGGAAAAAGGAACACAGCTCAGGAAAAAATATACCAGAAAAACAAGGAGCAAAGACAGGAAGGGAAAGACAGTCTAAAGAATAAATAAAGCAAGAGAAATGCAGTCAGCTTTAGGCTGCGTAGTTGAAAACCACCTAGAACTATCACTTGACTAATTCTAATCAATATTTGTCAAATAAATAATGTATTGAATTAATACTCCTCATGGCATTCAACCAACATATCAAGTACTATTTCATGCCTCTATTATTAAACACAGGCAAAACTGAAATCTAGTCAGCAGCTATTTTTTGGCTGGCTTTTAACAAACCTGGTTGTAAGCTTGCAGTTGAAAAGGATTACGCAAAAAACTGGCTGATGATGGTTTACAATTAAATATGGAATACAGCACACAACTATTTTTTCCCTTTAAGTGGCAGGAAATGCAGCAACACAGGCATATTTTTTACCCAACTTATCGTGTGATTCTTCAACCATGGCCCCTCAGGACTCCAAAAGCATGGCAACAAGGTAAATCCTACCTGACTTTCCTTCTTCATATACTCAACAAAGAACTCAACGGGGATGCTGAAAGCCTCTTCAGACAACGTGATTATACTGCTTGCAACAATGAAGGAATTCTCCAATATACAGGCACCACTAAGCAGATCTCTCAGGCAAATTATATTGTTTCTAGGCCTCTGCGTAGCAAATGTAAAGGAGAACTGAATATAGGCACCAACTTTTGCAGAGGGGAGCCTAAGATGATGGAAAGTTTTAGGCATTTCAGCCCTCTTCCCGAGGGGGACCAGGGTCCTTGGGCCACTGTGTATGTGGCACCTCTGGAACCGAGCCTGAATCAGTGTGATGAAGTCTACAGGGTGCACAAGCAGCAGGAGAGGCACTGGACCTCTTTGCCTGTAGACCTAGGAAGCAAGCCCTCTATCAGCTTTGAATTGTTAGCTTTGCAACAACTCTTAGCAGCACTTTCTTTGACAAAGTAACTACCTGGGTGGATGAAGGGGATGCTGTGGATATAGCGTATGTGGACTTTAGCAAGGCTTTTAACAAAGTCCCGAACGAGCTTCTCATAAACAAATTGGAGAAACGTGGGCTGGATAAAACTAACAAGGTGGACAGATAACTGGCTTAATAGCCATAACCAAAGCGTAATTATTAATGGATCCATGTCAGAATGGCAGGAGCTTTCCAGTGGAGTCCCAAAGGGAGCCTGTCCTGAGCCTGGCTCTGTTTAACATGTTTATTAAAGATTTGGATGCTGGCATAGAAAGCTTTTTAGGAAGTTTGTGGACCACATGAAACTGGGAAGGATTGTGACTGCGCTGGAGGAAGCCAGCACAATTCAAAAGGATCCTGACAGATTGGAAAAGTAGGCTAGAGCTAACAGGATGAAGTTACATGTGGACAAATACAAGGCGCTACACCTCAAGAAGAATAATCAAAAACACAAACACAAAAAGGGGGACACCTGGCTGGATGGCAGCTCTATGGAAAAGGACTTGAGGAGTCTACACGCTCAATACAAGTCTGGAGTGTGATGCAACCACACAAAAGGCCAATGCAGTTTTGGGCTGCACTAACAGAAGCATTAGGTGCTAGACATGGGAGGCGATAGTGCCTCTCTACTCGGCACTGGTTAGGCCACATCTGGAGTAGTGTGTGCAGTACTGGGCTGCACATTTTCAGAAGAACATGGAGAAGTTAGGGAGGATCCTGAGGTAGGCAAAAATGATCAAGGTCTTGGAAGGCAAGTCATATGAGGAGAGGCTGAAGGAGCTAGGTGTGCTCAGCTTAAGGAAAAGATGCTTAAGAGGGGACATGATAGCAGTCTTCGAAGACTTGAAAGGCTACCATAAAGACAAAGAAAGCACATTTTCTCTCTTGCTGCATAAAGAAGGACACAGACCAATGGCTTGAAGTTGCAGCAAAGCAAATTGAGATTGATTATCCAGAAAAAAAACTTCTCTGTTGTGAAAATAGTGAGGAAGGTGTGGACTCCCCAGCACTGGAGGTCTTCAAGAAAAGGCTGGACAGCCACTGGTTGGGGATGATCTAGGCATAGCTATGCCTGTGTTCTACCATTGGTATTTCCCATGCTTCTGGGCTTTGCTGGCTGCTCCTGATCCTCGCCTCTGCCTTTTCTGCTATATGTGTTAGGGATTTTTAAGCCTCCCAGAGGCATTGGGTGTTGGCTACAGTTAAGGCTGGGGGCTGCAACTGGGGCATGCCAAATCTTCTCCTGGGAGCAAAGCCAGAGGGGTTCCTTGCTACAGGGTTTTGCCTCTCCGCTCAGGGTCAGACCTGACAGCCATACTTGGGGTCAGGAAGGAATTTACCCCATGGTCAGATTGATATGGACCATGGGGGTTTTTGCCTTCATCTGTAGCAGGTGGCATGGACCTCTACCCAGGACCTATTGAGTGTATATTGACAACATTTTATAGAAGCAGGATGGACATTGGCTGCCATGGTTCCCCTGTTTTACCTGCGGCAGGTTAGGGTGTTAGATCAGTGTTGTGTCAGACCTGAGGGCAGTCTTCTGTGGAGTTTAGATTATGGTTGTATGAAATGGTTTGAATACAGATGATTTTGCCTCAGGTAAGGGGTTGGACTAGTCAGCGGTTCTCAACCTTTTTTGTACCAGGATTCATCTGTAAACACCAATGGCCAGTCCCAGCCCAGTTCCCCTCACTCCTGACCTGCTGCCCCCCCATCCCCAAGCCCCAGCTCCCCAGTGTGTGAGAAAAGGGGCAGGTGTGTGGGGTGACGGGGGTGGGTCATGAGGAGCCCCAAGCAGCCCTTTGCAGGCTGGAGCTCTGCCAGCCTGCAAAGGAAAAGCCAGGGTTTCCCATGTTTTTCTCCTTTAAACGAGAATCCATTTTTAAAGTTTATAGATCCTTAAAGTTTGTTCATGACCCTTTCATATATTCTTGCAACCCATGGGCTGAGAAGCACTGGACTAGATGACCTCTGGAGGTCTCTTCCAGCCCTACTTCTCTATGACTCTATGGGTAGTTGAAAGAGGGCACTGAATGGAAATGAAGGCAACAAGAGCCCTACACTCACCAGAAAGAGCTTCCTACAGACCAGGATTTTTTTCCAAACTCAGTTTAGAAAACTAACATGGTAAGCAGATGATCCCCACAGAC
>NW_005841925.1:2663386-2666609 GCF_000455745.1 Alligator sinensis
ATGATACAGCACCAAGATGGCTAATCACAACTGTCATTTTGTAATAGGTCAGTCATCACATAAAGCCATTAAATGCTACTTAGGTTACTTCTGTAATTTCAAGCATTTACTATAGGTAAGCAGAAAAAACTGAATTTGGGGTACTTCCTGAGGGGTCATCCCACCTGCCAGAAAAGTTCATTTCAGGCCATAAGCCCTCCTGGATCATTAGCATCCAGGAGATTCCCCTAACTGAAGTAATGATAGCTAATTATAACCCATGTTTTTAAATATACAGAGAGTCTTTCCTTCCCCCCATCTTCTCTCAATCTCTCTCCGTTCCAGAAATGAAAGTAAGTTATACTGTGACGGAAAGTGTCATGCCGACATCTGCCATGCAAGAGAATTTCAACCCCGACATGCAGGGACTTCCTCTATGAAAGAGAAAGAAATTCATTCTCTGAGCCCAACCAATCTGTTGCCTCTCTAACAAGACTGTGAAAAAGGGAATCAATTAGCATCAGTGGCTCCGGTGCTGCAGTACTGAAGTCTGTCTAATAGTAATGACACAGGGGATACCTTCTAGGAACAGGAAGGATGGTCCAATGCACAGAGCACTAGCTTAGGACCTGTAGGACCTGGATTCAAGTCCTTGCCCTTCTACAGCCCTGCTACATGCCCCTGGGCAAGCCATGTAGCCTTTCTGCACTCATTAGAGTGCAGTGTAATGTTGAGCTATCTGACCTAGCTGTCTCTGTCACCAAAACCAGTAAATCTGTATTTGCAGAGAGCCCCTTTTTCAGTAGGGTTAGGTACAGAGCTCTGTTTGGGTTAATCAGCTGGCTTTGCTGCTTCTAGTACCAGAGCTAGCTTAGGTATCTCTGCACTGCAGACACACCCTACGTCTGAGCCACACACACACGCTCTCACACACTCTTGTAAAGTAAGGAGAATAGGAGCGTTGTGAGGATAAGTATATTAAAGACTGTGAGGTGCTATGGTAATAGCGGCCAGGGAGTTACCCAAGATACACGGCCTGACCACTGAAGGGGAATAAATAGGCATCACACTGGCTATTCATTAATACCATGGACTAGCCTGAAACTGCCAGTCTCACAGGCTGGTTGCACCAATGTCCATATTGTTTATAGAGCTGTAATGCATTTACACAAGGGGATTAAAGCAATGCAACACCACCAACTAAACCCTCAGTGCAACCTTATCCCAATCCTTGAAGCTGACTAGCATCTCTCTCAAGTATGAAATTCCATTGTTAATTTTGGATCTATAGGTTGGGCTTGTCAAAGGTGCCTACTATTCCTCTGACAGCTATTTAGTGAAATCAGTGCAGGCACTGCATTGATGTGTTTTGGTTATGTCAGTTATGCCTACACCTGTAAGATTCACCAGCACAAGTTGAGCCAATATGAGCCTGGCTTAAACCCCTGTAAACTGAACCTACTCAGGAGCAAATAAATCTGTAACTAAGTTTACTAGGGTAACCCAGCAAACCAACCAGACTGAAAAGAGCCGGGTGTCTAATCCACTTAGGCTACTTTAAAAATCTTAGCCATCTCCCCAGTATGTCTCCCTGTGATGTATACTTTTAGCTATACAGAGCATTTCATTACCCACAGAGTGCTTGCTAATCCTCCCACAAGTCTTCCATTTGGCTTATTTTTTATGCACACCGTACCCATCCCCCTCACAGACTGCTAGCAGGGGAGAAAAACGCATTTCTATCCAGGGCTATTAGGAGCAGTGGGCCCTACAAAGAGCATGCCTCACTCTGGGGTCTAAGGGGGGATGAAGAGCTCCCCTGGCATCGTTCCCAAGTGCCTCTGTGCTGGGAATAGCTCTAAAGGGAGCTGCATCTGCCTCTCCCCAACCAGGGGGCAGGCATGACATAATGCTAGAGACTATAAAGCCAGACACACCCAGGAAGCAGGGAGGTTCTTAGAGACCCCGAAACACGAACTGGTAGTGTCGCCTGCTTAAAACAAAAAAACAAAAACAAAGAGACACAAACCCACACACAGCCACACCTGTCTCTGTTTCAAGCCCTCCTGCAAAGCGAGGTGGAATCGTCTGGGCTGCAAACAAAACCGCTCTGGAGAAGTTTATTATCAATCATGACAGCGCTGGTTCCATGGCACACCCTGACGGAGCTGTGGCAGCCCAGGCTCAGCAAAGAGAGATGCCTGCTTGGCTATCACCATGGACCACTCCCTAAGCTGCAGTATGGTGTGGGTATTTCAACCCATGGATGAAAGCCAGAGGAGAGGCTGGACAAGGGGAAGGGGTGGGGAACAGACAAGGGAAGGGTCACTGCAGGCTGTGGTTTGCTCCTGGAGGATGCAGTGCCCCTCCCATTCCTTTCCCCATGTTCCCTGGACTGGCAGGAAGGGTTTAAAAAAAGCAGAGTCATTGTTAAGACCGAGGGGGCATGTTTACAGAAAGCAGAGTCATTGTTAAGACCGAGGGGGCAGGCAAGCAGGTGATTCTCCACCCCTTCTTCCCTCTCCCCTTTGCAAAGCCTGCCAGATTTTAGGCAGGAAAGAGCAGAAGTCATCAGCAGCTGCCAGAGATCCTATCACTGCTGCACAAGGTGTGCAGAGACCTGGGGCTCCCTCCGCAGCTGCAAGAGGCTGGGATAGGGCAGCTGGGACACAGGCCAGCCAGGATCCATGCCACCGCCAAATGACCTCAGCGCGCACACAGGTCCAGGCATGTCATGCAGTGCGCCCCTCCCGCGCACACCTCCACGGAAAGTCTCCATGGGGGTCAACTGGAGGGATGAGACACATACCCCCCCCAAGCGATCAGTCTGCAGGGGGCCTGGTTTCACCCAACAGGAGGGTCTGGAAAAAAACAGGGAGGGGGGGAACTAATTTGCAGTATGCTCCGAGAATGGGGGGGCTGCAGCTTCCCTGCCCCAATGCACACGCATGTACACACACCCCACACACGCACACTGGCTCACCTCACACACACCCCACATGCGCACCTGCTCACCCCACACCCATGCGCACACGCACTCACCCCCACACATGCACACCCTTCACCCACACATACATGCACTCACAACAGGTGGCGGGGGCACCCCCACCCCCAGCCCTTCCAGCCAGGGGGCTCTCCCAGCGCTTCCCACGCACGACCTGCCCCCAGCCCCGGGCTCCCCCGGCACAGGGGGTGAGGGCGAGGCTGAGCCAGGCGCCGCCCGGGGCTGCGGACGCCGACCCCC
>NW_005841925.1:2666928-2675414 GCF_000455745.1 Alligator sinensis
CGTGCTGCGCCGCCCGCCCGCGCGCTCAGCACCGCCCCCTGCGGTCGCCCGCCCGCCCGCCCGGCCCTGGGTGTGCGCGCGTGTCTGCGTGTGTGTACTGGGGTTGGGGGCGCGAATTGTGCACCTGCTTGTGTTGGGGGTGGTGCTTGTGTGCGGGTGCATGTATTGAGGTTTGTGCACCTGTGTGCGTTGGGGTTGGTGCACACGTGTATGCTGGTGTGTGTCCATCTGCATGTATTGGGGTTGGTGTGTGAGGGGGTGCATAAATGTGGACCTGCATGCATTGGGGGGTGTGGGGTGCCTATATGTGCACATGCTTGTGTTGAGGCTGGTGCTTGTGTGTGTGTCAGTGTGCGTGCATGTGTCTACCTGCATGTTTGGGGGTCGATGTGTGTGTGGGTGCATATGTGTGTATCTGCATATGTGCGTGCCTGTGTGTATTGGGGTTGGGGGGTGTGGGGGTGCGTATGCGTGCACCTGCTTGTGTTGGGGTTGGTGCTTGTGTGTGTGAGTGTGTACCTGCATGTGTTGGGGTTGGCGTGTATGTGGGTGCCTGTGTATGTTGGGGTTGGTGCACATGTTTCTGCTGGTGTGTGTGTCTACCTGCATGTATTGGGTTGGGGTGTGTGTGGGTGCATGTATGTGTGTGTGTATCTGCATGTACTGGGGTTGGAGGATGTGGGGGTATGTATGTGTGCACCTGCTTGTGTTGGGGTTGGTGCTTGTATGTGTAAGGGTGTGTGTACCTGCATGTGTTAAGGTTAGTGTGTATGTCAGTGCCTCTGTGTGTATTGGGGGTGGTGTTATGTTGGTGCCTGTGTGTGTTGGAGTTGGTGCACACGTGTGTGCTGGTATGTGTCTACCTGCATGTATTCAGGTTGGTGTGTGTGGGGGGGTGCATCTATGTGTACCTGCGTGTGTTGGGGTTGGTTCACATGTGTGTGCTGTGTCTGTGTATGTATGAATGTATGTGTGCATGCACCTGCTTGTGTTGGGGTTGATGTGTGTGGGGATTCATATATGTGTGTGTGTGTGTGCACCTGCATGTTCTAGGGTTGGTGCTTGTGTGTGTGCATGTACCTGCATATCTTGAGGTTGGTGTGTGCACATGTATATGTGTGCATCCCTGCTTGTGTTGGGTAGGGTTGGTGTGTGGGGGGGTACGGTACGTGTGTGTGTGTGTGCACCTGTGTTTGTTGGAATTGGTGCATGCATGTGTCAGTGTGTGTGTGTGTGTACTTGCATGTGTTTGGGGGAGTGTATGTATCTGTGCATGCACCTGTGTGTGTTGGAATTGGTGCATTTGTGTGTGTGCGCGCATACCTGTGTGTGTCTGGGGGAGTGTGCATGGGGGGTTGGGATGTGTATGCATGTGTTGGGTTTGGTGAGTGCATGTTGGGATCGGTGCATGTGTGTGTGTTGGTGCATGTGTGTGTTTGTTTTGGGGTAATTGTGTTTGTGTACACACTTGTGTTGAAGTAGGGGTGTGTATGGGTGTTGGGCTTGGTGCACACATGCGCATGTTGGGCCTGGTGTGTGTGCATGTCTTGGGGTCGATGTGTGTGTGCATCTGCATGTACACATTTGTTGGGCCTGGTACACATGTGTGCGCTGGGCTCTAGTCGCTGAAGTCCTGCTTCCCTTTCCTTGGGCACATGTTTCCTCCCCTGGACCAGCAGTCTTCTCAGAGGCAGAATGAGAGCCATTGGGGCCTGAACCCACCCCACGGCCTAGGCTCCTCTCCCCCCAACCCGCACCCTGCCCTGCAGCCATGGGCTCCATCCTCGAGCAGCACCCAGAGTGAGATACACTGCAGAGCCACGGACACCCCCGCCTGCAGGTCCACGCTGGAGCTGGAGCCTGGGGTCAGTTGCATGAGACCCTGCATATGACAACATTGCCCCGCCACCAGGCAGCACTGGGAGTACAGAGCCACTGCCTCCTAGGCACGTGCAGTGCAGACTGAACTCTGGGGGTGGCCACTCGACCTGCCATGGCTCAGTCTAGCTGGAGCAGCATCCAGCAAACACCCAGGATTGCAGCTGGCCAAGCCAGGACCTGGCTGGACTGGGGCTGCCCCATCACTGGCAGGGGCCCAGCCCCGCACCCCCTGCCACAGGCAGCTCCGGCCACTCCCAGGTCTCTTGCACAGTCGTGCCCCGCACCCCACCCAGTACCTGGCAGCCTTGGCCCGCTGTGTTGCACGCCCGGCCCAGCCCAGCCACTGGTTTTGTCCATGCCAAGCTGCCGCCTCTCTCCCCCACCCCCAGGCATCTAGGGGTCCTTGTCTGGCAGGGAGCCCTGGGCCTGGGCCCAGCTGGCCCATGCATTAATCCACCTATGGTCTTCCTCCAGGCACCTCCTTCTCTCTGCTTTTGGCATTCCTACAAGGGAGGGCTCCCCTCTGGCCAACTCTTCCCCCCATATACCCTGTGTGTGCATGTGTGTGTGTGTCCATCCTTCCTCTCTCCGTGTCTCTTCCTCCTGCCCCTCTTTGGGATGAGCTGATGTGTCCCACTCAGAAAAACCCACCGAACTGGAGGAGACCTTTCCCTTAGAGCAGGGTGAGGCAAGCTTGTGTGCTGAGGCCGGGGCTTGCTCCCAGCATTCCCATCCAGGAGAAAGCAGGGAGAAACAGATGAGTTGCCTTCAGCACAAGCTCCCTCCCTGTCTTCTGCCTGTGTTACAGACACCTTGAAATATAAATCCCTCCTTACCCCCAACTCCAAGAGTATAACATGTTTTGAATCAAACAGGGAGGAAAGAGCTCTAATTAACCCCTTCATGCCTGCTGCATTGTGTGTGGCAGCTGCTGTTCAGTCATGCTTGCCCTTCCAAAGCACATTTAATCGGCCTGTGCCACAACAATGCTGTGATAATGTATGCTACTTAATCCTTGGAGTGGCCCTGTGAACTATGAAAATGCTGGTATCCCCACTTCCCACACATCCCACAAGTTCGAAGCAGAACCAGAGCCTGTCTACTTGTGCACTGTTACTTAGGGTCAGCACTACAGGTCACCATTACCTACCTCAAGTGACATTAGGCAGCCCTTTCTGTTGATGTTACTTTGGTACAGCTGCACAAACACACACACACAGAGATCATTAGCAGGCAGGTTGGTTCCTAGAGAGGCTCAAGCCCTTCTTGGAATCAAGTCAGGCCACTACCTGTTTCTTCCTGTACTCAGTTTAAATTATGGGCAGTGGAAACAAAGAGGGTAGAAAAGTGCCACCAGATGCTGGGTGAATAATGAACACGCTGCAGGGGAAGAGCAGGCTAGAGGAAAACTAGACTTTGGGCAAATTCAAGGAGGGTTTCTAATGTGGATGGTCAGCTGGTTTGGGCTAGAAGGCAGATCTGGGAGTGACTCTAGGTAGCAGCACAGATACACCCTGAGTCTACATCTTCTGAAGCAGGCTTTGGTGCCACTTCCACCTGGGGAGGCCAGTTTTCAACCTGTGATTTGCCTGCAGTTGTCTCGAAGGGTTTAAACCTCTACTTCATTCACTTTTCTCTGGTGACAAGGATTTTCAGTCACTTGCAAGAAGTCCTCCTTTCAGCCCTGGTATGGGTAGAGGAATGTTCATTGCTGCCCTATAGTGACTTATTTCCATCAATCAGTTGTGAGATCTGCCCTGGAGAATACCTCTGACAGCTGCCTCTGTATGCCTGGCATGCTAAGGAACCTACTACAAGCTTCTGAAGATAATGTTGCTGTACGGAAAAGGCTCACACAGTCTGTACACACTGAGTAATGAAACATGGCTCAATGTAACATATATGCCACCAATCCTGGAGAAGTGCTGCTCAGATCAACCTGGTAGGTCTTTCAAGCATTATTATGAAGATTTGTTTATTCTTTGTGTTACAAGAGTGCTTACCAGTCATGAATAGGGATCAGGCTCCAATGAACTAGGTTGCTACTTCTGGGTGTCATAAAAAGCGAGTTCCTGCCACAAATAGCTGATAGTCTGAGCACTGAAAGTATTGCACAACCTGTTCTTTGGTTGTAATTTTACAAAATCATGCAGTTTTAGTAGCACAGCTCTCTTGCATGCGTGCATGTGCATGGGTGCACATACACACACATGTACAGACTCTCTCTCTCTCTAGGCACCAAGAAACCTTCCAGAGGACTTTCAAGATTGGCCTTTAAAGGCCAGCCCTAAAAGGACAGTGTCATCATTAAATAGGCTCAAATATAACCTATCTTCAGAAATGTTTGTTAGATGTTTCAGAGTCAGGACAGCAGTTGAAAAGCAATGAGCTTGCCACAAAATGAGGGCTGCGACTCAGAGAGAAATATCAACTCTGCCAAGTGAGCTGAAAACATCAGCAATGCAAAGGTACCGGGTTTCTTCACAGGCACATGCATGCACAGCATGCCGCCTCTCTGCAGTGCCTGTCTTATCTTGTCTTATCCATTCCTACCGAGCAGGCAGGGTACTGAAGTGTACAGGAATCCTGCTCTCTGAAGCACTCAGAGAGCAGGATAGCTGTCTATTTCAATACCCCGCCAACAAGAAGAGAGAAGATGAGTAAGGCAAAGGAATGGTGCAATACACACATATTGGGGAAAACAACAAAGCCAAACTTGGCTTGGTCTTATTCAGTGTCTGTTGGCCCTGACAGTGCCCCTCAAGAAACAGGAAATGATGAAATGCTGCTGAAACTGCCCCTACCCTCATCTCAGGGTCCCAAATCATGATAGCAAATACGATATGTGAAGACTATCAGTTGTTGGGAGACTGCTGAAAAACGTAGCCATAATCAGCTAATGATGAGTCATAACCACACAACCACATAGGGATGATGACACAAACCTGTCAGGACAGAGAATTAGAAATTGTTTAACGACTCTGCCTCTCTCCTTGCTTCTTAAAATAAAAAAAAATTGGGACCACATCCTCCTGCTTTATAAAAACAAAGTGGTCATGATTTCAATGGAGTTACTTCAATTTATACCACCTGAGGATCTGGCACCTCATATTTGCAGGAAGGCATCCTGCTTGGCCAGGCTTTCTGTGGTTTCCTTGCCTTAAACTTGGCTTTAGTGCTGCTGAAAGCTTCCAGCTTATTCCATGACTCCGAAGGATGGACAGGGTCTTCTGTTTAGCCCCTAATTTTGAAGAGCTTGAGGAGTAGCAGACCAAGCTTCTCCACACTGCCCTGCCATCTAGTGAGAGGCTCACTCAGCCTTGCAAGCTACCCAGCAGTTATCAGGTAAGAGTTCCCACAGTCCATGCACAATCCTAGAAGGGGAAAAGGGGAATATGGAGGTTGCTAGAAACTCTCTCTGGCTGAACCTGCAGTTGCAGCAACTATTTTGTAGATGAAGAAGGGTACTGTCCCCCTAACTCAGGGGTGGGCAAAATGTGGCCTGCGGGCCAAATGCAGCCCGCCAGACCATTCTATCTGGCCTGTGGGGCCCCTAAAAAATTTAGAAAATTAATATGTATCTGCCCCTGGCTGCCTGTCATGTGGCCCTCAATGCCTTGCCAGAACTCAGTAAGCAGCCCTCTGCCTGAAATAATTGCCTGCCCCTGCCCTAACTGGAAGGATAGTCAGTCATACGCTGAGGCTATTGACACAGAAGAAAATAAAGGGGAAATGGGAAGGATGTCAGAAGACTCCCGCCACCAAGAACACAATCAAGATACAGTTTGTGGTGGGGATAAAAAGCTGTGCAACTCTACCCTGTCATTCAGATGCTTTTTTTCCCTATGCAAGCCTGGTTTTGTATCTAGCATGTAAGAGGTCATCACTTAAGGAGCTCTCACATCATGGAAATCACATGATTCCATTAATATCCCCAAGGAAGGGCCTAGCCAGAAGGCTGTCACTTCTTCTGCCACGTAGATTGTCTTCATTGCAACATTGCTGCACTACTTATCCCTGTAGTATTGCATCATCTATGCCAGGAAAAACTGGATGGAAAGTTCATCAGTCATGCAGCTTTACTGGTGGAAGCTGCAGTACCAGCAAGACTCAGGTGTCTCCCTTATTGGGCTGTCTAACAATGTTCAGAACACAGCAGCGTGGAAAAACACCTGTGCACAGCCTACTCTCCAAAAATGCTATCAACAAAGTGGTCTGAATTTTGCTGCAGATCTAAATCTGAGGTCTCCCTGAGCAGCGGCAAGCAGCATGGTTCTATTACTAGACTAGTGAGAGCAGTTTTTTCTTCATTTCTAGGACACTGTTCTAGGACTAGTGAGAGTTGTTAACAACTTGTGTCTGTTTCTTTCCTGGATGGCCTTAATCTAGCCAGCAAGCATTGCAACCACCGTAACTGCCAAAAAGGAGACTGGTTATTGCCAATGGAAGGAGGGAATGAAAGCACTGAGGAAGCATGCATCTACTTCTTCCTACAAGTGAGCCAAATAAGTCCATATTGAGGCTCAATGGCCACCAGATGGTACAAGAAACTCCGTATTCTTCCTGTCCATGCTGTATGTGCTCTTTGGATAAAAAGGTGACCTTGAGTTCTAGGAATGAGGGGTGTTGGTCATGCAGGAGTTTTGTGCTTTATGACCTAGAAATCCCCCCATTTAATCCCAAAACAACCAAGGGAGGGGGCTTATTATACAGCCCAGTGCTCAGTCCTGAGAAGAAAAGCTGTTATATTTCTTCTCAGTCCTGAGAAGATGGCTTAGAGAGAGTTCAGAGGCGGGCCACTCGTCTGGTTAAAGGCCTACAGAAAAAACCCTATGTGGACTGATTGGGAGACCTGAACCTCTTCAGCCTCCGCAAGAGGAGGCTGAGAAGTGATCTCATGGCTGCCTACAAACTCATCGGGATTGGTGCAGCAAAAAATAGGGGATACAATGTTTACCAGGGCGCCTGTCGGGGTAACGAAAAATAATGGCCACAAACTGGCAGAGAGCAAATTCAGATTGGACATCAGGATAAAATTCTTTACGGTGAGGGTTGCCAAAATGTGGAATAAGCTTCCAAGGGAGGTGGTGCTGTCCCCTTCCTTGGAAGTGTTTAAAAGGAGATTGGACAGACCCCTGGCTGGGGTCATCTGACCTCAGCACTCATTCCTGCCCAGGGCAGGAGGTCAAACTCAATGAGCTAATAGGTCCCTTCCGACCCTAACATCTATGAAACTATGAAACTATTTCACTTACCTTAATTGTAACTTCAAAAAATGAATTGAAATTGTCATTCAACCTCTCTCCATTAACCAGACATATATGTAATGGGACATAGCTGGGTACAGTTTCCACTGTAGGCCGCAGGAAACACATGAGAGTAAAGTGTAGGAACCTTAGAGTTGCCATCATAGATTAGTCATCCCATCCCAGATAGGCAAATTGGGTTAAACCCTGCAGACCTATTTCATCAGGAATTAGCCAAGCTGAAGTCTGATCTATCTTTCCCTCCCTTTCAGATAATCTTAAAAGTTGTTTTCCATGACAACTTTGGTGTCACTGACAAAGCAAACACCAGCAGCTTCTTTGTTTGAAGAGTGAATGGGATGCATGTGTGCATGTCCTGATTTTGGTTACAGCAGTCTACAGGTATCTACTATGTAGCTGAGTCTTTTCTGAGCTATGTGGTACAGGGCACAGGGTGATGGCAGTGCAGATCTTGGAACTACGCACGAACGAAACTGAGCTACTTGGTGGTAATGGGGAACCCCATGTTCCCATTTTAGTGCTATTGTTCCCACACAGCTGAAACTCTCTGATTCCAACACTACTGTAGAAGCACCAGATTTAATACTCCTAGGCACCTTTAACCTATTTGGAAGACTGTAAACTCTTTGCTGACGTGAATTTCCCTGGGGCTTAAGGGGTCACTTCCAGCATGGCAAAATGCAAATTGGTATGAAATAAAGTTTAATAATTTGTTTTCATTTCTTTAGAGAACACAAATTGCTTCCTGTTCCCATCCAACAGGATGACACAAGTGATTTGCCATGGCAACCAGCTTATGAAACAGAAAAATGTTGATCACAAGGTGCTTGGTTGCTATAGTGAGGAGAGAAGCTGAGACCTTTTCCTCTTTGTGCACTGGTGACTGTACATCATCCAGTCAGCAGAGCCCATGTCAATAAAAGCCCTTACTAGACTTGTGAGGCAACAGGCTTGCTTTGCATTTAATATGACATCTGGATCAAACCTAAAGTGCAGTCATTGGCAGAAATTAAGGAAGTGTGCACAAGGGCAGAGAGAGAGCTGGTTTCTTGGAAATGTAGGGCCAAATTCAGTTCTAGCATAAGCTGTTGCAACTCCTACTAAAGCCCATGGAAGATGTATCCACTTACAGAACTACTGAATTTAACTCACAGTCTTTGTAAACTTCCAGATTTGGGATCTTTTTTCCAAAATTCGCCCAATGGGAAAACTTCCACTCAGATCTGAGACAGAGTTCTTGTTGCCTGAAGACAGGTGAGGCTGCAAAGGCTGTACAGTGTGGCTGGGTTCTTCCCACACTGCTAGCAGGAACTCGTCTTGGAAATGCTGATTCCTGCT
>NW_005841925.1:2675445-2676473 GCF_000455745.1 Alligator sinensis
TCATGGAAGGTACAGCTCACTCGCTCCACTCAAGGAAGTGAGAATGGGCAGAGGGAACTGGTTCTGGGCACACAGGGAAACCCCAATAACATCCTCAGTTGGGGTTGAGAGGAAACTTAAGGCTGTATTTTGCACTGCTTTATTTTGACAGGTAACAGAAGCAGCTCACGAAGAAGGTAAGTTTGGCTACTAGGTTTAGTGTATGAGTGGTCTCATGGATGTCAGTGGGACACTTTGTGTACTTACAGCTGAACATGCTTTTAAAGACTGGTAAGGTTTGGAGATAATCCAGCACGTGCTTCTTCTATGCCAATGCGGGGTGAAGACTCTATTCACTGGCCCCAAATGGAGTCAGATGCAAAAGGTTTCACCTTTCATAGATTTCATAGACATCAGGGCTGGAAGGGACCTCGGAAGATCATCGAGTCCAGCCCCCGCCCAAAGGGCAGGAAGTCAGCTGGGGTCATAGGATCCCAGCAAGATAAGCATCCAGTTTCATCTTGAAGGTGTTCAATGAAGGCGCTTGAACCACCTCCGGTGGCAGGCTGTTCCAGACCTTGGGGGCTCGGACAGTAAAGAAGTTCTTCCTTATGTCCAGCCTGAAACGATCTTGAAGTAGTTTGTGACCATTCGACCTCGTCATCCCTTGGGGTGCTCTGGTGAACAAATGTTCCCCCAGATGCTGGTGGTCACCCCTGATAAACTTGTAGGTGGCCATCAGATCACCCCTGAGCCTGCGCTTTTTCAGGCTAAAGAGCCCCAGGGCTCTCAGCCTGTCATCGTAGGGTCTGCTTCCCTGACCTCTGATCATGCGCGTGGCTCTTCTCTGGACTCTCTCAAGCTTCTCCACATCCTTTTTGAATTGTGGAGCCCAAAACTGGACACAGTACTCCAGCTGCGGCCTCACTAAGGCCGAGTACAGGGGGAGAATGACGTCCCGGGATTTGCTTGAGAGACGTCCCGGGATTTGCTTGAGACGTCCCGGGATTTGCTTGAGATCATCGAGTCTGACCCCCTGCATAGGCAGG
>NW_005841925.1:2677509-2678312 GCF_000455745.1 Alligator sinensis
GACCGGACTAGTGCAGAATAATCCTCCTTGGAGGTGACTCCCATCCTCCACCCTTTGTAGGCCTTTCTTTTTAGCCTCAGGAGATCTGCTAGGTCCCTGGAGAGCCAGGGGGGCTGCTGTGCCCTCTTGCTACCTTTCCTCCGAGATGGAATAGACTTAGTTTGTGCATTGAGGATCGCTCCCTTGAGGAGCAACCACTCCTCTTGAACTCCCCTCTCCCTGTGGTCACGGTCCCTTAGGGCCTCACTGACAAGCCTCCTGAGCTTGTCAAAGTCGGCTTTCCTGAAGTCAAGGACTTGCGTGTTGCTGACCAACTTGCCAGCTTTTCGGCGGACGGTGAAGGTGATCAGCTCGTGCTTTGAAACAGAAGATGAAATGAGTTTTCTCCTGGTGACTCTCATTGCCTTCCTTGCAACAAGATATTTAGCAGAATTCACAGATTTGCTGGAATCCAACATGGCCATACCATGAGCACTTCTGCTGTGGCCTCCAACCCTCAACAGCTGAGTTTCCAGCTACATGCCCCAGCATCCACACCACCTGGGTTTTTGTTGCCTGATCTACAAGGAAGGGGAGCCAATGGCTTAGGATCTTGTGTGTGGTTGTAAAACATAAGCACATAGTTAATACCAGTTGCCAGGAGCATGCTTAACCTGGAAGCAACAGATTGGAGGCAAGTCAATCTAGATGATACTTCCAGCTGTGAATGTCTTATCCCTGAGGTTTCTCTCAGACAGCTGACTCCTTCAATGTGTCTATAGTGGAAAGCTTACTGAGGGAGCCGTTGTGCAAGATTCAGACAG
>NW_005841925.1:2678867-2706045 GCF_000455745.1 Alligator sinensis
AGTGCTTTTTGTTCCCCATACTTTAAATGGGGAAAGCTAGATACCTGGGACTGGGATTAACAGCCATCAGCACAGCGAGCAAGGGATGCCTCAGTTAGCCAATAAGAAATACTTGGGAGGGGTGACCTTCATAGATTCATAGATTGTTAGAGGCTGGAAGGGACCTTGTAGATCATCGGATCCAGTCCCCCTGCACTAGGCAGAAAAAGACAACTGGGGTCAAGTGACCACATCAAGGTGACTGTCCAGTCTCCTTTTGAAGATTTCCAGGGTAGCTGAATGCACCACCACTGGAGGGAGTTTATTCCTCAGTCTGGACACCCTGACTGTGAAGGAGTTTTTCCTGGAATTGAGCCTGAAGCGGCCTTCCAGGAGTTTGTATCCATTGCTCCTGGTCTTCCCCAGGGGTACCCTGGTGAATAGCTGTTCATCGAGTTCTTGATGTACTCCCCTGATGTACCAGTAAGCTGCTACTAAGTCCCCTCTCAGCCTTCTCTTCTGTAGGCTGAAAAAGAGGCCCAAGTCCCACAGCCTCTCCTCGTATGGCTTATCTTGCAAGTCCCTGATCATATGGGTAGCTCTTCTCTGGACCCTCTCAAGTTTTTCCACGACCTTGTTGAAGTGTGGAGCCCAGAACGGGATATGGTACTCCAGCTGCAGTCTCACCAGTGCAGAGTACAGTGGGAGTATCACTTCCCTGTCTCCCACGCTTGAGCACATACCTGCATCCCTGATTTAGGCATGTATATGAAATGAGGATTCATAGCCTGACACCCCCACCTTGCCTTAGGTGCCTAACTCATCTGTTCACGTACAGGTTGAGGTGAGTGACTCACCCTTTTCCCTTCATACCCATCCAACGGAGGAGGTGGTGGTCTTTTATGTAAAAGGCTAGTGATTAGAGCACTCATTCAACCTGTGGGAGGCCTGGGTTCCAGGGCTTCCTTGGCCTGAGGGGCTTCACACTCACATCTCCTGCCTCCCAAGAGAATGTCAGGCCAGAGGCTGTGCTGGGCTGAGGCCAGGCTTCACCCTTCCTGTTGACAATGAGCCATTGTGTAGAAAGGAATGCAAGATTCAAGGAGCCAGAGGGAAAGGAAGCAAAGGGAGCACGGAGCTGTACCACAGTCAGGAGGGCATTCCCTAGGAGAGAGGAGTCCTGGGTCTCAGTTCCCTGCTTCAGGGACTGCTTATGCAATTTGCATGGAAAAAAGCCCCCAGAGGAAACGCATAAGCTGTCTAAGGTATGAGTGCACCTACCAGACTGGGCTCCTCCCAGACTAGACTCTTCCAGATAGATATTTTGCTGCAGCAATGCCTTGTTTGCAAATCCCAAATGGCCTTTGGAGGGAGATAAGCATCTAAGCGCAGGGCTCAGCCAAGATGGGAACAGCATGTGCAATAGCAGAACCCTTGGTACCAAGGGGCAGAGACACACATACATTGGAGCCATTTCAAAAGGGGGAGCAGCTCTTGCATTATATTTGTTACGTGTAAACAAATTATGCTGGTTGTACCCTGCTTCATCCAGGGTCAAATCTGGAAAAATTTCATTATATTTATATCATTTCCAGTTAGAAGGTAACTGCTCCTACCCCTTTTGAAATGGCTCCAAATATACCTGTGTCCATTCCCTAAGCAGACTTCTGATAAAAACTTAGTCTCCTAGGAGGTCTTGAGTTGAGCAACTATGGAAATTAGGCAGAGGTTGTGTGAATGGCTTTCTTCAACTTGGCTATCTTGCTTCCTTTGTGACCCTTTGCTTTTGATACTCAGACCAAGCACAGCTGTGGAAGAACTACATTCACTTGGTGGCATAGACTCTTAGACTGCAGGAAGTTTTTACATTCCCAGTGCTACTGACATCAGCTCTGAGTAGGTTCACCTTTGCTGCAGGTTGGGCTGAAATGGAAACTCTTGTCTAAAAATTATCCATTAAGCTATTCATACACCTGAGAAGCTTCAGAAACAGTCTTGTTTCGGTGCTTGCTTGAATTTAACAGATAAAATTATTGTGCCTATTGAACAATCCCCTCCTAATTTCTTATTGAGGGTATAGGGGAACTCTCCTACATAGACTTCTTTCCTACTGGTGCTATAATATAGGTTCTTTTTGTATGAAGCAAATCTATACTGGGATGAAGGCTCAAGCTTATTGCATAAAATGAATTACTGTATTGTAAATACAGAAGAATTACAAGGAAGACCTCTATGAGCCTTCTACACCATAAGAAACCCCTAGATAAATGCAACTCATTGATAAAAATGCTGCTAAAATTATCCACCAGTATGATTCAATCCTCTCTGTATGTAGTGTGGCTGGGCCAGGGGAAGGGGGACAGAAAATGGACCCTGAATCTTCCAGCAGATTGTACCAGAAAGGGCAAAACCATAAGAAAAAACCACAAATGTGAAATTCTGTGAACTGGGATCACGGTGGGCAGGGATTTCAAAAGTGCCCAAGAGATGGAGTAGCATGAGTCCCATTTGAAAACTGCATGGAGAAGAGTAAAAGACAAATAGGACTTATGTGCCTACATCTTTTGGAGGGTTGTAGTTGTGTTGATCTAAGGACATGGGCAGACAAGGTTCTTTGGGTGAATCTGATATCTTTTATTAGACCAACTTAAATAGCTGGAAAAAAAATTTCTTAGCAAGCTTTCGGGTTTAAAAACCCGTTGTCAGGCTGAGGAAGCCTCTATAGTTGGCACATGCTCTTCCTGGATGGAATGAAGATTTTGCCAAGCAAATGAAGATTTTGCCAAGAAAAATGCCTTCAGATGCCACGCTCTGGCCCGTGTGCTGGGGGTTGCTGATCCCTGTTGTAGGTTAATCAATAAAACAAGAAAGCACACATAGTGTGAGTATGGTTTAGCTAGCATTCATAACATCACATAACACTAGGGCTGAGTCTACATGAGACACTAATTGCACAGTTGTTACTGCTCAGTCATTTAGTACTTTCATACTCAAATACTAAATGACTGTGCAGTAACCAGTGTTACTGCGCAGTAGCGTCCCCAAGTGGCTTTTTATGGTGATGCTGACTGCACAGTAGCTTGTTACTACTGTACAGTAGCATCTCATCACATTTTGTGCCACATGATGCTACTGCACAGTAGTAATGAGCTACTGCGTAGTCAACATCTCATGTAGATGCAGCTTAGATGACCACAATCAGAAATATGTTGTGTTTCACTCCTATACTTAAAACACTGACACTGAGATCAAGGATGCAAACAATTCTATTGAAAAATAGATAGTGCTCAAAATGCCCCAGAACAAGCCATAAAAAAACAAGAGGACAGCATTTTGGAAGGCCAGATCTAAATCAAGTAGATGTAATATTTTAAATCTCCATGGAGAAACTTAACTTCAGCAGCTTCTCTTTCTAAACTGAAAAATAAAAGAAATAAATGCAAAAAAAGGTCAGAACATCACCAGTTATGGGGTTAGTGTAAGACTCAAAACCCCCAGGTTTAATGGAAGCATTCCTATCTACTTCAGTGGGCTTTGAATGTGACCACTAGCAATCAGAAACTAGAAGAGACAAGGTGCACTGGAAACATAGAGAGGAAGGACTTTGCAATCAGGGAAGCAGAGAAGAGACTACAAAGGTAAATAAATATTTTTATTCTGCTTTTTAGACTATGAACAAATGCTGGAAAACACTCTGCTGTTAAAAAAGCAAGAAGAAAAACTGAAGACAATTGTGAATAACATCAGGCAGAAGGGTAGCACCTTCGAAACTTAACTGGTCCAGAAAGCTCATAGGCAACAAACTATTTCATTAGATTCTATGAATGTTTTGGCTTCCTTGCTTGGCAAAAAGAAAATATTTTATACAGAATAGAAAGGGCCAGGTAGAGAGGACACTGCTAAAAGAGGGAATAAGTGGATTGATTAGATTAATGGAGATTAACACGGCAGTTAATACTTGGATGAAATGAAGGAGATGGGAATACCATCCCATCTTTATGGGCCAGCCGTACCCATGCTTTAGAGCTGAACAATAACAATTCCATATGTTATGCCAAAACCTGTTTCTACTGTGACTCTTGCAGCACCTGTCTAAGTTACATATACTTGCCATAACTTTAAATTGAGACAAATAAATGGAAAACAATTCAAAGTCAACTGCATGCAGAAAGCAGAGACACGTGATAGGATATTTAGGAGCTGCCTCCTTTTATTCAATTACTTTGCAATCAAAGCCAAAGCCCACTGAAGTGAATGGAAAGGGTCCCATCTGCTTCTCTGGGCTTTGGTTCCAGCCCCTACTCAATACTGAATTAGGCCTATTTTGCATTTTCTCATAGATCTAATGCTAGCATCATGGCAGAAGAACAGGGGCAGGTACAGCAGTAGCACAGACTTCCCCTGAAAGAGCCTCTATGAGGGCCAACAGGGATCACGGACTGGGTTGATAGCAATGTCCCATCTTGATCTCCATTCAGTCTCAGGCCTCTCCAATGACTGTCAACAAAAGTGTCCAATGTTAATTGTGACTGTATTTGGTGGTGTCGGAGGGATCCTGGTTTCCTCTGATAAAACATCCCAAATTCTCTGATTAAAACCCCCCAAATCCACATTTTTCTACAATTAAAATGAAACGTTGTATGTATGTGGCGGATTTACCTGCTCGAGAATTCTCAGTTCTGATAAGTGTAGCCTATCCACCAATAAGGGAGAGAGCGGGGAGAAGCCGGCACCACCCCTTTCCCGAAGCGAGGGTGAAGGAGCTCCCGTACCGAGTTCAGACCTGCAAGTCCGCGGGACTTCAGGGGGTGGAGCCCCCTAAGAGTATAAAAGGAGTGGCATGAGCTGCACGAGGAAGGCAGGAAGGGATGTCAGAGAGGGAAGCACCCGAAAAGGGCCTCCACCAGGATCCCATCCTCCCCCCAACAGTGCGCAGATTGGTGCACGGGGCTCAGGCTCTGGGAGCTGCACCAGGGTGGCTCGAGCCTGCATCCCCAGCAGGGGAGCAGACGGAGCGGTGTGCAGACTGGCACATGGAGAGCCAGCCCTGGGAGCGGCTCAAGGCTGTTCAGGCCCCACACGGTGTGCAGGCCAGCACATGGAGAGCCGGCTCTGGAAGCAGCTCGAGGCTGCTCAGGTTAGCCCTGGTGTAGGCCAGATAGCCGGAGCCCGCTGTGTGGCCTGGCCAAGGAACGAAAAAAGCCCCAGAGTCTAGAGCAGGGCCCAGGAATGGGAAGGCCCAGGCATAAGGCTGGGTAAACCTAGCCAGTAGTGGCTGGGTTCCTCCCCTCCCCCCCCCCGGAGCTGGAAAAACCTCAGTGCCCAAAGCGGGGCACAGGGCCAGGAGAGGAGGTCTTGGCATGAGGCAGACAGCGCCGGGGGCCTCTGACTGAGTGAAGGACCCTGAGGCCCAGTCGACGGCTCCTCAGAGAGGACTGAGTTGCTAGAGGAATCGGGTCCCGCAGGGGAGGCATTCTTGAAATAAGGCTTCCCCTCCAGAGGGAAGCCCCAGGTGAAAGGTTCCCCCCCAGCTAGACTTGTAGGAGGGGAGGTACCCCTTGCTAACTGGAGTCAAGGGGTAGACGTGCCTTATATCATGTAAAGCTGTGCCTTATATTTTGTAAGACTGGTATCATGATTATGGATATATTGTACAATATGTGATGGGATTAGTTTAGTTTTGTATAACTGGTTCCTCATTGGTGTGCTGCCTGCTCACGCCGCCCCCCTCTCCCCCACCACTCCTTTTCTACCTGGTTGTACTCTGCCAATGGTTTCTCTGGGTTCCCTGTAAACTACCTGTTGACCCTAACTTACCTGGTTTACCCATCTGGGTATCTGGCCCTCCTCCTTGCACGGGCATCCTGAGGACTCACCAGTTTCACCAGGCCTCTGTAGGGCACAGGGTTGAGAAGGCCATCCCCAAGGTGAGTTGCCCATTAGGACAAGCAGTCCCAGGAACTGGTTCCTGTCTTACCATATTTACATGCTTATCTGTATACCCTTAGTGTTGTTGAATGATATAACTGGGAATACTTACCAGAAGTTTTCCTTTATTTGTTGGGTGATACCTACTGAAATACTTACCTGCATATATTGGATAAGAATAGTATTATATTATAATTTAATAAACTAAATAGTTAAGAGCATTGGTGTGGAGCTGACTCTATAGAGGAAAGAGGGACCTGAGCTCAAATCACCAGTGTCCTTCTCACAGCACTGTTGCTTGCCTCATTTATCCCTTCCAGCTGATGGACAGACACCCCCTTGGGTGTTCCCATGTTACATGTAACTCAGTTGAACACAATGTTTTATTGATATATTGACAATTTTAAAGCAACTGGAAGCCTCCCACTGCCTCCATTATTATTATAAAATAAATTCTAAATACCTATATATTTTGTTGCTTGATTTTGGTTCTTTTTCATGGAAAATCAGAGCTCTCCCTGCCCCCTTCACTTACCAGGGCATGGGTCCAGCTGCAGCTGCACCCCACACTGCTTTGTGGTGCTGAGCAGCCCTGACATGCCTGTGCCCTGCCCCTGCCCATGCTGTTGCCCCTCACTCACAAGCATAGCACCCCCAGCCCTGCCAGTGCCCCTTACTCCCAGCCCACAGCCCCTCCCTGCCCCTTGCTTTCTCTCTCTTGGCAGCAGCTCTGCCCCTGCACCAGACAGGTATGGAGGGGAAGGGTGTGTATATGTGGGGTGGGGAGGGGTGGGCATAGGCAATGCCATTGATGATGCTTTGGGGGGGCATGTGCCCACCCAGATTTATGCACTGACAGTGGGGCATGGGACACAGGGATGCAGCCTGGCCGTGCCAACAGTTGGCAGGAGCCACCTCTACAGCCCAGCTGGTGGAACCTGGTATGAGAGGGAGGAGCAGACGAGGGAGACTCAGTGCTGTCACTGCTGCCACCACTGCGGCCAGAAGCCCTGTGCCAGCTGTGCTCCACATGCCTCCCCATGCCCCCTCATTGTGTTGCCAGTGGGTGTCCCCAGATCATACCCAGACAGTCCCCAAGTCCTGGCCTTCCAATCGTCCCCCACATCCCATAGACTCCAACCACCCTGCCTGACTATATTGCTGGCTGCGTATGTGTGCAGGTGCACATGTACATGGTGCCCCTTGCCTCCAGTTGCCTTCCCCCAACTCCCTCCAGCCTCAAGCAGCTTGTTGCAGGCTGGAACTCTGCCAGCCTGCAAGAGGAAACCTGACATTTCCTGCTTTAAAGGGGGAAACCTGTTTTTCTCCTTTAAAGGGGAAAATCGATTTTCCTTAGGAAATTGAAAACACAGATCCCTGGTGCTGTGGAAATCTGTCCACTAGGAGCTACACTACCAGTTCAGACATGGGCAGATCTAGGTTTTTGTAAAGAGGCTGCAGCATGCACCCTCAGACCATGACGAGGAATGTGGGCGAGGTGTAGCTGGAGGCCCTGGGGTGACATCTGCAAGACTGGGCAAGGAGTAGGTGCAGAAGCTGGGAGCAAAAAGGGCAGGGGGACGGGGGGAGGTGGAATCTGTCTGCCACCACTGCTGCCTCTAGTTGATCCCAGGGCAGGGAAAGCCTCAGGGCTGCTTTTCTCCTGTTCCAGCTGGTGACTGCAGAGAGCAGCTATGGTAAGGGGCAGGTTCCTCCTTCCGGCACCCAACCCCTACCCAGGCTCCCTAGGTGTCCCTTGCCACCCCTGGAGCTCCAGCTGTGCTTCGTTGCCTGGACCCCATAGGGGACTGAGGCAGCAGGGACCCAGAGCCTCTAGCATGCAATCTGTAGTGAAAAAGGGGTGCGACTGCACCACTGCACCCCCCCACCCCCAATCCACCTCTGAATGCAGACCAGCCAATGACAGTCAGATGGTTATGACTTTTGTTCAACATCAGTTTGAACTAAAGTGCGATAATTGATTTAGGGCCTGAACCTGATCCACGCCTCATGCTCACTGAACTCTGTGGAAGGCTTCCCCTTCACTTCAACAGGCGACAGAACGGGCCCGGAGTGGTAGTTGCAGTATTCCATTAACATTCCCCTGAATCATCCAGTTCCTTAACTGCTTCTTTCAGAACTCAATACAAATTCAGTCTAATTTAACACTTTGAAATGCATGCCTTGCAATAAAAAAATTGCCAATGAAAAGGGCTTGCAGGCATGCCTACACAGCCAACTCACTGTGCTGGGCAGGGGCATCCTTAAATATGCTGTCTGGCAGAGTAATTTTGACACGGAGACTTGATTTTAGGATACTTACAAGGTTCCACATAGCCTTTCTTCACAACCTGCTGCCAGGATTATCACAGAATCATAGCAAGTTAGGGTTGGAAGGGACCTCAGGAAGTCATCTAGTCCAACCCCCTGCTCAAGGCAGGACCATCCCCAACTAGATCACCACCTCTCTGGTTTGTAAAGTGGGGTTTCACCCTTCAGCGGGCAGTTTCCACATCCTCTGATTCACAACAGGTTCATCTTTGTATTGTTCTAGGCCTCTGAATCAGAGGAACCCATGTTTATACCTTTGTTCAGCCAAGTTTTCTCCTGGAAACCAAAAGGTTGCTTTTTGTTTTGTTTCTTTAATCATCAATTGGTTCTTATTAAACATGATTTACTCTATACTGTTTTCTCATGAAACAGAATAAGCACTACAGCAAGCAATTACTGGGCACATTCATGTCACATAAGGATTCCAAAATAATCGTGCATGGGTAGTAAAGTTACAGACAGTGCTAACCACATTCATAGTCATCCAGTTAAATTCTTGCTTCTTTTTCTTTTCAGTGGTCTACTACTGTTGACCGCAAATTCCTTCTTCCCATCACCAAAGCTCCTCCTTTTAGTGCTATCTTTTTGTCTCTGATCACATCCAGCCCCACACAAAATCCTTTCACCCCTGTTTCAACAAGTCTCTTTGTTATGCTAGGTGTGGTGGGCCTAGGTCCACCAAGAGAACAATAAGCCTCCCTCAAGGACACAGTCTCCGCAAGCCTGATGTTGTACTGCCTTGTGCTCTGTACAGTAACCATTACCATCTAAGCAAAGTGAGACCAAAATTGGTGTAAACTGGTACTAGGTCAGAAGGTAAATAGCTGTCTAGGCCAGATGTAAATAGCAACACAAGATGTGAGGCACCAGAGGATGATGGCTAACCTACCCATGAATTGTCTCTGCTTCTCCAGTCCTATTGCTCAGACCTTAGTGTATATTCTAGCAATATCGTATTATGACTACTGCAATCTTCACATGATATGCCCCTTCTTCTTCAGTGTTTGTGATGGCTTTCGGTCTTTTGCCACATGAAAATCAAAATCCTCCTTTCTCTTCTTCAGCTATCATCAGAACTCCCAGTTTGCTCCTGTCAGTGGCTGAAGACCACACAGGATATCAGCACTTACCACTACTTAAAGGTAATATGTTTTCGCTTTCATTGCAACTAGCGGCTGCTTGTATTTTTAGATCCAAGGCTACTGAATTCTGTCCCAGGTACTTCTTGCATGCCCCATGGCAAGGATTGCTGATTGCATGCATATGTGGATTTGACACAGTGTCCCCCTTTCTGTATCAGAAAGCTTTCTGAGCCAGGTCTATAGCTCTCTATATCAATATATGAGAGGTAATAAATTTCCCCATTTCTGTTCCCAGTTGAATGGTGCCCCTCTGTCCCTTCCGACTCCCCTAAGGAAGGGTGAAATGCTAATAGCTGGAGTCACGCTACGTGCCGAACAGACTATTCTCCCTCTTCCAGCAAGAGATGTGAAATCGCTTGTTTCCCATATGGCTGTAGGGCCATTATCACTATTTAAATACGAGCTTGAAGGCACATTCCCAGATTTTGAAAAGTGACTGATGATTTTCATGTGCCCAAGCTGAGAAGCCATAAAGGCGCCTGGGTTTTCAGAGGGCAATATGTTTATCTTTCTCAGAAAGTCAGGCTCGTCCAATGTGTCTCAACTTGGGTACCCAAAACATGTAACGCCACAAATCCCCTAGCCACTTAAAAAAAAAAATCCTGGCCATGCCCTTTTGAGCTGCCTCTCTATTCACTTTGGTTGGTAAAACACTGTGAGACATCTGCATGAAGAATAGCCTTGTGAAATCAAGTGATTGATTGAATTCCAGCTGCTGGCTTCTTATGAAAATATATGACTAAGCTAATGTTAATCTACAGATGCTGTACTAACACTGAGTGATTTCCCAGTACTCATTAGCAACATATTTTGATAAGGGAAGAAGGTGTTAGCTATAGTTTCCCCGCAGTAAGACATTTAATCACTGGAGCTTACTGGCAGAGGGATTTGGGGGACTTATATGATCACAAAGAGAATTAAAAGTGTAATGTAATACTGTCTCTTTCTCCTGTTTAATGGAAGGCTCTCTGAGAAACGGGAGTGATCTCCAAACTGCCCTATGTCTCCAGCTGATACACATGAGCATGCGTCATGGATGATATGCTTGGTCCCTGAGTGGAGTGTGGGGGAGAGGAAGCACATAGGAAAGTGTGGTTTCAGTCTCTCTTTGAATTGCTTAACCTAATACCACCCTGTTTTCAGGGACATATTTGTGAAGGCAACTCCCCTGAAATGTTCTGTGTATAGTTAGTGGGACCACTTTCACATGCTTATGTGGAGCATTCCCACCTAGTCGCCAGGGTACAATCCAAATCTCATTGAAGCCAATGGCAGTGTTACACTCACTTTCAGTAGGCTTTGGACTCGAACCTGCATGCATATGTCTGGTAAGCTAAGGCCAGTATGGATGTAAAGGTGCCCTCTTTTTACAGCCAGGTTTAATTGGGAAGAGCAGCTAGAAGTGACTCAAGAGTCCTGGCCTTGCATAAACAAATACCTTAGGGGTGCAAATGCAAATGAAGACTGGGTAGGAACTAACCGTGCAGCACTCCAGCTACTTGAACCTTGGGCTGTTTTCTGAACCTAAGCCCCAAGAGCTTTGGTAATGGCAAGAAAGGACCAACTCACTGATTTCTCATACTAATGCAATAATTTTCTGCTGTTGCAGAACAGTTTTCATCTCAAACATCCATCAATCCGCCTAACTCATCTATGAGAAGGATAAATAGTCTTACACCTGTACCCTGAGCGGGCAAACTGAGACACAGAGTGACTGCACAATCTGTCTGAGGTCACAAAGCAAGCTCTTGCCCTGCTCACATATACCAAACCCAGGAACATGGCCGTGATGCTACTCTAGAGTGCCCTCTGAGACTGCTCTCAAGTACATTGGAGACCAAGGTCTTATGAATAGGGAATGACTTAAATCACAGTTTCACAATTTTTGCAGAAACTATGAAAAACAGTGATCTCTGTGATCCCTGTGAAAAATGGCATGGGCCATGATTTCCCAGGAAAAAAAAACCCTGAATAAAATTAAAATACTGGCTCCCCAGTGGGAGCTAGCATTACTCACTGCCACTGCAGCCCAGCCTCACAGCCCACCAGGGAGGGGAAGGCACTGGCTGGTGGGGTGGCACAAAGGGCAGCAGCCAAGATGGTAGCTGCCCACTTGTCGTGTCCCCCCACCCCCCCGGTGCCTCTCTATCAATAAGCGGCAGGGGGTTGGGCCACATGATGGGCAACCAGGAGTCAAGAGGGTGACTGTCCCGTCAGCCTTTCTCCCCCCTGGGTCCTCTCTGCCAATCAGCACTGAGGAGTAGGGCCACCGAGAAATAACCATGAAATTGGTTCTTTGGGCTCTGACCAAGCCACAAAAATGGTTTTCTCTTACTGCGAGTTAGGTAGGTCCCTATTTATGAGTAGGCACAAAGGCACCCCCAAAGTGGCTTTATTGCTGCATTCCCAGGTTTGGCAAGGGTCGGCAGCGCATGCTCAAGAGCTCTACACCACCCATAAAGGGCATAGACATATCCACAGAGCCATAAACGCCATGTGCCCCTGGCGGCTGGGGGCACAGTAAGCTCCGGCAGGTGGCAGTGGCACTGGTGGTGGCAGGAGCGTAGTGGCGGCAAACGGGGAGCTCCTGCAGGCAGCTATGGTGCTGCTGGCAGTGGGGGTGGCAAGTGCCAACCAGTGGTCAGCGACCACCTGTAGATGCTGCCAGCAGCATCGGCAGCACCCAGTGGTGATCGCAGACTGCCCGCAGATGCCACCAGCGGTGTTGGTAGTGAGGGAGAGGGGTGGCGAGCGGTGACCTCCTGCAGGCGCCGCTGGCAGTGTTGGCAGTGCCTTTTCGTAGGGGGTGCACTGCCACACTCAGGGGGTGCAGGTGCACCTGCATGCACCCCCTACACTGTGCACAGAGCCACACTGGGTAGCACTGTTGATATCAATCCAAGACAGAAATTAACCTACCCATCTAGAGGAAAAAGAGCAGATTCCAGGCTGGCTAAAGAGCATGGCAACAACACACAGGTGCGTGCATGCCAACTCCTGACTGCAGAGACTAAATACACATAATCCAGCTAAGGCAGTGGTTCTCAAACTTTTTTGAACAAGGGCCCATCTGTAAACATTGATGGCCAATCCTGACCCAGTAAATAGTTTAAGTAGAAAACAGCCAGCTGGCTCTGCCGGTGCCCCTCACTCCCAACCCTCTGCCCCCTGTGCCCAGGCCCCAGCTCCCCAGTGTGTGGGGCAGGGGGTGGGTGTGTAGGGTGAGGGAGACATGGGGGGGCACGTACCTCCCAGATTTGTGCACCCACAGTGGGCATGGGGCTGCAGTCTGGCTGGACCAGCACAGGCAGGAGCCATCTCCACGACCCAGCAGGTGGGACCTGTCACAACCCAAGGGTGTGATTTTTGTTTGTGTGTGCTTCGGCACTGCTAAATTGTTTCCCGCCACTCGTAGCTTTCTTTGCAGGGTGCATTTCTAGGTTGCAAAAGAGAAATGCACGGTGCAAGGAGTTCCCACCATTCGCATACAAATTTATGTCCCACTATTGGCCAATTCTAAATTATTCCCACGTGGCGGCTAGTGATTGGCCTGCTAGCCGTATAAGAGGCTTGAGCGGTTTCCGCCCAAGTTGGAGGACTCCACAACCATCTGGAAGAGGAGAACTTCACATCTCATGAAGATCTCTAAGCGCTGCGGAGCCTATGGGACCCAGCGTAGGAGAGTAGAGCAGGGTTGTAAGACTTGTTCCTGCTTCCACTGCTACTTACGGTACCCCTGTGCCAGCCACACTGCTAGCAGTGGGAGGAGTAATGGATGTGGGGGGAGATGGAGGGGTTGGCTTCCCTAACCTCTTCCTGCCGCCACTCAATTGTGCACCAAACTGCAGCTCTACCACATTGCCATGGGACCCAGCGTAGGAGAGTAGAGCAGGGTTGTAAGACTTGTTCCTGCTTCCACTGCTACTTACGGTACCCCTGTGCCAGCCACACTGCTAGCAGTGGGAGGAGTAATGGATGTGGGGGGAGATGGAGGGGTTGGCTTCCCTAACCTCTTCCTGCCGCCACTCAATTGTGCACCAAACTGCAGCTCTACCACATTGCCATGGCTGGGCCACTGCTGCCACGCCCCTCTGGCCACCAGCACTGCTCACCACAGCACCTCCCTGTCCATGATAGAGCCGCAGCCTGAGGGGAGTGGCAGGGAGCCCATCCTAGTGGAGTACAGCCATGGCTTAGTGCACAAGTGGTTGGCGGCACATGGGTCTTGCTGCCAGTGGTAGCAGCAGCAAGTCTCGCAAACCCACTCTACCCTCCCAAGCTGTGTCCTGCCTGCTGGGCCATGGAGGCAGCTGCTGCCCATGCTGGTCCAGCCAGGCTGCCACCCCATGCCCACTGTGGGTGCACAAATCTGAGGGGGCACATGCTCTCACTGTGCCTCCCTGATGCGTTGCCTGTGTCCCTCTTGCCCCCTGATATGTCACCTATGCCCCTTCCCTCACCCCATAGACTGTGGGGAACTGCTCTCCATACTGCCTGGCTGCCATGTGCATGAATGCGTGCATACATGTATGTGCAGCCCCTCCCGCTCCCTAGCCTGCAAGGGGAAACCTGCAGTTTCCCACATTTTCTCCTTTAAAGGAGAAAATCTATGATTTTCTGCATTTTTCTGTGATTGTTTGCGACCCTTTCATATATTCTTGCAACCCAGTTTTGGGTCGTGGCCTATGGTTTGAGAAATGCTGTTCTAAGGGAATGAATCCACCTGCTATCAAAAGAACAATGTCTGCTAAGTATACAGACAGTTCTCAGCTTTTTGTGCTGGGCCATCCAGTAGGTAAGAGTGGATAACTCCCCTCCCCCCCCCAATTTCTTCCTGAGTCACCTTCTTCAGCTTTTGTTATTGCTTAGTATTTTAGGAGCTTGCCTGCCAGAGAACAAATGACTTCACTCACTGCTGGTGACATGATTAAAAATTATCCCTGGAAAATGATCCTGAACATTTTTCAACTGAAGAAAGACAGGAAAAGAACAGCTGCCTTGTCTGAAATTCAGATTTCTAGTTTTGCTATAAAACTTTTTAAAAATGTGGATGTTTCCAGGGCAATCAGAGCAGCTGCTGGGGAATCATCCTCCCTCCGCTCGCCCCCCGCCCTCCCACCCCCAACCCTTATAAAATCCAGTGGCTTTAAAGCAATTTATAATGTTTAAAGGTGTCCTAGTAGAAATAAACAAGTGAGCAGCATTCAACTGAGGTCCAAGGGTACAATAAATGTGGTTTATAACATGGTTGTTCAGTTTGTCACATGGTTACACAAATAAATGTATATATCACATGGATATTACACATGTACATAAACAAAAATATGTCCTTTCTCTTCTGCCTAGGTTCTTATATTGTATCCCTTTCTCATCATATTTGGGCACCACAACATATCTATCCATGGGAACACACACTGCATACAGGATATTAAGATGCAAGGTAAGGGTTTGCTTCATAGAAATGACTAATAAATGACTAAACAGATCAGCTGACACAGTGTCCTCATTTTCTTGGCATCCCTTATATCCAGCACCCACATATTACCCACCAAGTCTCCTTGTAGCAAACCTTTATGGAGATGACTTAAGCAAATACAGAGCTTGGGGAAAGAATAAAATATTCATTTTAAAGAGCTCTCCCTAGAACAGATTCAGCATGGCAGAGTTTGTTTCCACATATATCACTCTGTCGATGTGCTATAGTTCTGGGCAGGAGGGGTCAGTGTAGAAGAACAGCGCCTAGGACTCTGTCACCACAAGATGGAAATGGGCTCTGGATCAGTGAGTGTCAGTGGATTTTAGATCAGGTTCCAAAGCTGAAAATGCAAATTTATTTCATGTCGATAAGTTGCATTTATTGTCAACTGGCCTTGGTGGATCTATGGAAAGCCAGGGTCCTATTCCAGGGTTATGGTTCTTCAAAGCTATTTTTCCTGGATTTTTCCAAATGCTGTCTTTACTCACGCCACTACAGAAAACTTTCATCAGATAATATATGTCATAAAGCCATGAATTATGACTCTGGAAGCTGGACTACAGTTCAACAAACCTTACTGGAGGCCTTGCAAAAGCATCTAATAGCTTTTGAGTTCACAAGCTGTGCAGTGATACAGAGGCACCTATCAAAGGGCAGAACTACTATCTAAATGTTTGCACTTAGTCATATTGCATACCTCGAGTAAGCAACAGGCATTTCCTAAATGTCATGCATAAGCTGATATACACTCCAGAAGGTAAGATAATATAAAGTTCTTGTATAAACACTCTTAAGCATTTCCTGGATGAAAGAAGCTTGAATTTTAGACACTCAGATGACATCATGTCAGTGTGCGTCTCCTTCTACCCTAAAAGCTTTGCTTTCACAGGGCATTTCTGTTGCAGTGGCTGAAACATTTCTGATGTTTAATTCCTCCTTTTTTTCTGTGTTCCCCCATGACACCCATTTTACTGCCCCAACTGCAAGTCATTAACAAGTCATTTTCAGACGAGCAGGCTGTCTTTTGTAACCAAGTTCCTTCCTAGCTTTCTCTGAGCTTCCAAGGTGAAACATTTTCAGTTTGTTCATTCCCCTCTAGGGGGCAGCCTGCTTCATCACAGTATAATCTCCCTGACTTTCTGATTCCTGGGATTTCACTTCTCATCAGTCTTGCACAGCAACAAAGATTCAAAATGTACAAGCATAAACCCTCGAGCTACTGTGGCCACAAGCCACCTCTGTTTTATAAGTCGGCATAGATAACCTGAATGAGCTGAAAAATATGGCATGTTGCAAAGTCATGTTTGCAAAGACTCTTTGAGAGATCTTCACCGAACATATTCCCTAGGTAGCTGCCGAGAAAAAGATAAGGAAGTCATTTGTGTGTACGACTACACAAGAAGGTGTATTTGTGCAATGTGAGTCCTGTGCCAGGAGACTTACTGCCCTTGCAAGGGAACTGACTCTGAAACTAGTATAATTTTTCATTCTGAAATGTTATGATTTTGTATTTATTGCTTCCATATGGCACCAGTTAACACCAGTGCAACCTGGCATCTTGTAATCACTAGGGCTGCATTTTTAATAGTCATTTACCAGCAGTTATAATAAGAGTGCTCCTCAAATGAATGACTTGCTAATAATTATGTTCTTGAATGAAATGAGCCATTCAAGAACCCTAAAATCTCTAGTTTGCACTTCCTTACTGGAGAGCCTATGGGCCTGACCTGAAAAACTTCCACTGACTCAACTGGGCTTTGGATCATATCCCAGGGTTTAATTTCCCAGCCTTTGTTTCGTTCTCTAGGCTGCCGAGGGCTGGATGTACTGCAAAGCAAGTGTCTCATGGGAGAGAGAAGAGCCATGTGCCAAACAGTTCTGGATGTCCTTCCAGCCTCCCCAAAAAAGAGATCCACCCATTTTTCTTGGATATAAACGTGTGACCTCCTGCACCTTTTAGACAGGCCTGCCACAAACCAGGAGCTAACCCTTGTAAACAGTTGAACACGTAGCAGATCAACTTTCATCACTTTCTAAAAGGAAGAAATTGCAGAAGCAGTCTAGGCCTGAATTTCACTGGCACCCTCTTCTGCTCCATAGACCATTACTCCAATCATTTGAACTACTCCGCAACAAACTGCTTGATATGCATATATGTGCCAAACCTGAAAATGAGGCTGTGAAGCCACTCTGGGGATACCACTGCTCTTGAGAACTCTTGCCTCCTGTATGCCTATGGCAGGGCAGGGGAGGGGCGGGGGCAACCTGTGCCACTTGGGCAACAAGTGACACAGGCAGCCTTTGTGGGGGGCACATAGCATATCAAAGAGAAGACAAGCAGTACAGTGGCATATAGAGCAAGAAGCAGAAAGCAAAGCACCAGATTGGGCAGGGAGCACAGGGCAGGAAGCAGAAAGTAGAGCAGCAGATGGGGCAGGGGAAGGGGATCAGAGTGGTGCTTGGAGGATATGAGGTAATTTGGGGCACACCTGCCAAAAAGATTGGCCCCCCACTATTGCAAGGCATAGAAAAAGTGTGTGTTAGCACAGAGAGGACATGCATTATGTGGCAACTGTTAACATTTTTATAATCTTGCACCTTGCCTCCAAACTAGTTCAGAAGCCAGTTCCCATCAGAAAGAAAGTGAATTTAATCCTTTGAGCTCATTTCCCCACTGTATTGCTTCAGCTTTTTAACACTAAAATGAATTATCCTGTGCCACCATAAAACTGAAGTGTGGAACTGCTACCAACTAAGCCTCCCACCTGGACACTCCCCCACTTTGGGAAGTCAGCTCAGATCTGGATTTCCTACTTCCCCGCATGTTTAATGGGTCAGAGTGCCTTGCTGAATCATCCCCTCCCCTCTGCATTTTTGGAAAGTTAGGATCCAAATCACAATCCATGTCTGGCCCTAGGTCCATCTTTAATTCTAACACAGTGACAACCTTGGAACTACAGGGGTTTTGCTCAGACTGAGGCTGCTCCTCCAATCCCTGTAGAAAGTAAATACAGAAATGTCTGGTTACAGCAGCATATTCCTGACCCACCCAAGGATCAGCAGCAGTTGAGGTCATGAGACTCCTTTTGCTCCCTGCCCCTGTTCTTTTGCTGTAGTGGATTTACTCAGACAGTTGCAAGCCATCCCTCTCAGGAACTAGGATTTTCCCATAAACCACTGCAAAGATTTTCACAGAGCCTCCTTTGAAGTGCTCTGAGAACCAGGGGTTCTGGGGCAGGAAGAAGAGCTGAGCACTGCCAAATACAGGAACATGAAATGAAAATGCTTCTGAACTCCTGCAGAAACCCCTGGCCAGCAAGCCTAGATGAAGTCCTCTTTGATATCATGTTCTGCATATACACAATGTCACTCTGCAGCAGGGCTGCTTAAAGACCCAACCTTGTGAAAAGAAGCTATCAGGAACGGCTGTTACACAAGGTCTGAGGTCTACACAGGCTCAAGTATATTTTATGGCTCAGGGTCCTCTGGAATTCTGCCTGAGTAATTTCCTTGATCTTCCTCTGCTTTGGTGAATTATATATAGAAGCTGCTTTTTCACCAAAGCCTCTAGGTGGCCCATAAAATATATTTATTGGACCATACAAAAGCCTGCCAATGCTCTCCTATTTTCTCTGATTATAACCTAATTTCAAGAGCTAGGACAAGCAAACACATCCTTTTATATTTTGCATCCCACAGAAGGAGAGATTTGAGCAACGGGCATGGCAGTGAGAAATTTGCCTTGTCCTGCCATTTCTAGGACAGGTGGCCACTCTCCTTGCATTGCAAGGAGAAGATTCCCTCCAGCAATCAGAATTTATGGAGACATTGGCCCAGATAGCAAATAGAAGGCTCAGGATTTCCAAAGGGAAACACAGAGCAAGAGTGGATGGTACACAGAGCACTGGTACACAGAGCAAGAGTGGATGGAGTGGGGCTAGTAGTTCTGATTAAAATCTACCCAGAGGGGTGGGGACATGAAAAGCCTCCAGTGCAGAGGAACCAGGGTACTGGACCTATGAACTCCATATTACGGGGTTAGGTTGCTTGTAGCTCTGCATAGCTAAAAACAGAGAGAGAACGAGCAGGACTGGGGCTCCTGAGGCATGGTCACAGGGTCCCTGATTACACAGATCCAGCTGCCCCCCAAACCTGGGGTAGGAGAGTGCATAGGACAAGCAGCCTTTGTTCTGGCCCAGGTATTATCCATAGACTAGAGCATTAGTGCTCAACCTTTTGGCTCTGTAGGCGAGCCTGATAAGTAGCATGCAGTTGGTCTACAGGCTGGATTGGACCTTGTGCACAGGATCAGGTCCCATGCTGCCTCCAGCCAGCCCACACAGTGGGATCAGGCTCTAGGGTGCTGCATCACCCCCAGCCTGGTCTCACATGCTGGGATCAAGCCTTGGAGCTCCATGCTGCCCTTCAGCCCCACAAACTGAGATCAGGCTCTGCGTTTCCCTGAGCACCCAATCCAGCTCTCAGGACCATGCTATCAGGCCCACAAGGCTCCCCACATGTCTGAAAATTTGGCAGCAGGGGAGTAGTATCACCACTGCCAGACTGTGGGAAGCTGTGCCAGCTGGATGACATGACACCAGGGGTCAGATATGGCTGGGGGTTGAGCACCTCTGGACAAGAGGCAAAACTGTGCATGTGTCCATTGGTTGGTGAATGGATTTATCCCTTCTCATCCATACCATTATTCTTCCAACCAAGCCCATTTCCTCTGCCTTTAGCTGAGAAACTCACCATTGCTGAGTCCTTGTCTGCACTGGCATATTAGCCATAAGTGCACTAGACACAGTACATGTAGCATTTACACTGGTGTAATATATTATGGGATCAGCTAGGCCTGTGAACAATGACACTGCAATGGTGTAAAATATATCATGTGTTACTAGATACCTGTGCCAGTTGCAAAAGAAATAGGACATGGTTGTCCATTGATCTGCATCATATGTCGTCATTTACATCACTGAAAAGGGGACATAACATGCCAGCTTTTCAGTGTATTATGTTCACTCTGACAACACTGAGAAGACAACAGAGACAGTTCTACAGCTAACACCCACTTGGCAAAAGAGATCTTACTGGAAAAGACTTTGATGCCAGAATCATAACGTCTGTGAGGTCATAAGGTTCCTTTGCAACTGCAGAGAACACACGAGTCTCCTGAAAAAACAACCAGGAAGCAACTGGTCACTCACCTAACCCCTTTCCCAACTTGACTGATTTTTTTTCCCTTTGGTCACTTCTGAAAACAAAGTTGTAACTCAATCATCAGCCCTGCAATTTATCCCAGAAAAGAGGCGAGGACCACCTAGAACATGAATCAGGTGTGAATTATAAATAGCAATGACTCCTGTGTCCCACAGTAAATCCTACAATTTATTCCAAAGAGATTTTTCTTCCAAAAAATTCACTCATCTTCACTAGTTATATTTTTCTGCAACTTTACAGTTTATGTACTTGATAAATTCTCTGTTGCTTAGTATTTGCACAGCACTTGGCACAATGAAGTCCCTAGGAACTACTATGATGATAATAAGAGTTGCTGGTTGTACAACTACAGACCCTATTGACAAACATCTTCCCATGTGGGATATGAGGTCCAGTGACCACAATGCCGAGCAGTTCTAGAGGTTTTCTGGCTGGAGAGAGGATTCCAATGTGCTCCTGAGTTTTCCACAGCTAAGAGCACATATATGGGCTTTGCACATAGGAATCCTAAAGGGAATTGCAGATGCTCTAAAGAGGACCACAACAGAATGATAATATTCAGGGATAGAGGATCTTTCCCACCTTCTGTTAGCTTCTGTAAGGAGGAATTACTGATTATGACTTTCCCCAAAACCTTCCACTTACCAATGACTTATTTTGGGGAGTAGGGATGCTATACGGAGGGGAAGTTCCCTCTCTACAGTACTTATTATTGGCTCAACATTTAATAACTTTTTAGCTTGAGAAAGTGTGTGTTACCCACTTCTTGGACAAGTAGGAAGGGATACAAATCCTCACCAATTATTCTGCTATTTCAACTATTTATTTAATTCAAGAAAGAAATGTGAGGGAGGCCCTTCAAAATTACCAGTAGTAGCTTTTCTAAATCCATGATTCACATATAATATAATGCAGTATCTTACCCTTCTTATATAATATGCCTTTCCTACCAAAAAGTTATCTCAACCCACAATGAAAATGCAGCTACAATCTGAGTCAAACGTGCACAGAAATCTGAAGGTGCAAAAGTCGTCAAAGGAGGCAAAACTGTCCAAATTCCAGCAGAAATAACCAGATCTATACATTCTACACTCCTCCAAAACAGCCCGGGGTCAATACTCTTTATAAACCCATGGTTTGTCATCTTTCCTGGAACGTGGCACCTTCAGTACCCCAGCATCTGGAACACTATGCTGGTACAGGGACTATGAACTGATTAAGAGGGAAGAGTGCCACCTACTGAATCATCTTCTGAAAGGAAGTAGATTTTCTTCTGGAGTCCTCCCATTTCACTAGTCTGGAGGCACAGTTCTGCTTCAGCTAATGAGATCTGCTAAGATCCCAGTTTGAGGTGTTAAGCCTATCAGAAAGATTAGCTTTGCTGCTAGTGTTGAGCTTTCCTGTTTGTTTGTTTAGTACCCAGAAAATCTACCATCTAGCTCCACAAAGCCAAGAAAAAGGTTTACATTTCCTTGACAGAATATGTAATAGCAAGGAGGCATGCTGTAATCTACTGGCCTAGGCCCTATGTGCCCAATGGAAAGCATTTAGCTGCTCCCTGACTGAAAAGTATTTCTGGATTACTTCAACAAAGTATCCAAAGTAACAAAGTACTCTTGGTTTATTTGTTTTCAGGAGCTGAGGCAGAGGGAGATAGATATTTCCACCACTTCAACCTGAATTTAAATATCCTCAAGCACTTATTGCAAGTTTTCTTATGCTTAGCCCAGCCAAAAGATAAGACTTTATACAAAATGCCATATGCTGCCCAACTAAACTTATTTTCACCTTATCTCATGCTAAAACAAATGCCATGATTCTGCCTATCAATAGGTGTGTCTACACGAGATGCTTTACTGCAAAGTAGCATCATTTACTGCACAGTAAGCATGTGCATCTACATGTGCACATGCTTTCTGTGCAGTATACCTCACTAATTGTGAGTAAATTTGCTCCCTGAAAATGCAAATAGCAAATTTACGTGTGATTACTAACTGCGCAGTAGCGCTTGTATAGATGCCAGGAGCAAATCTGCTCCCAGTCAGCCAGCCATCAGAGGGTGGGAGATTGCTCCCTGCCCCTAGGAGCCGCCTGCTGCCGGGGTGGACTCTGCGGGGTGGGCTCTGCCACTGGAGCCCAGATGGAGACTATGTCCCCCTGCCCTGGCATCAGGGAGCTCCAAGCCCTAACATCCGAGAGTGCGATTGGAGAGTGGGGGCTGGGAGATCCTTATCTCCCAGCACTGGCTCTATGGTCATGGTAATGGAGCTGGGAGATCCCTGCTGGTGGGGACTACGGGGACTGGGGAGCCTGTTCCCCACCCAGCTCCATGATCATGGACCTGAGCATGGAACAGGCTCCCCAGCCCCTGCCCCTGCCCCATGATCAAAGAGTGGGGCTGGGAACTGTCCTGGTCAGGAGTAGGTCCCAGCCCCACACCCCAATCAGGTGATCAAGACACGAGGCTTGGAAAGAGCTGCTGGGATGGGGCAGGTCCCAGCCCCCTGCCCCAAGCCACCAGTGGGGCAGCTAGTAGTGAACTGCTAACCGCCCCACCGGCGGATCGGGGCAGGGGGATGGGACCTACCCTTCATCTGCAGCTTTTTCCAAGTCCCCTGCCCTGATCAGGAGGCCAGGGCTGGGAGCTGCCTGCCCTGGCAGCAGGCAGCACCCTTGGGGGCAGGGACCAATGTCCCAGCCCTGGTCAGGAGACAGCTGTCCCCTGGCCCTGTGCTCCCTGCCTGCCACTGGGTTAGCCCCTAGAGGAAGCCTAGAGCTCCCCCTGGTAGCAGCAGGGGCCCATTACAGGGCCCTAGGAAGTAAGAACAATTTGCTGCCATTAGCAGCAAATCTGCTCCCACTTCCCTACATGTGTAGATGCCTGCCTGGGAGCATTTACTCACAAGTACTTTACCAAGTCCATACCTGTTAATTTTGTCTGTTTGAACAACACACTCACTGCCTCCATTTTCTCCTTTTGCTTGATTTGACAATGAAGATGATGTGCTTTGCTTTTAACGTCTCTTGCTATGGACATTATTGTGATGTCATCAACCTGAGCACAATACTTCCTACCCTAAGAAATATAACAGGCTTCTGCTATAATCAGGTAGACTTGAAATAAAGTTTTTTTCTTCTTGAAATAAGTTAAATTGTTTTTGGCCAGTGAGGCTAGGTACAGACATTCAAAAGGCCCGAGGCGGAACTGATTTAAGTTATGCAGTTTTCTATAAGTGGCATAGTTTAGATTGGTAGTGAACAAAACCCACATCCACCCTTTGGTGGGTGACGGGCAAATTTTAGACTGGTTTCTGGCATTTTAAAATTAGTCTGTGTGTGCCAGACGTCTTCCTGTTATGGATACAGACCAGTTTTATGTGCCAAACTTCTGTTCTGTTATGGATATAGATTGGTTTCTGATCACTTATACCCATAAAAGTATAATGTCTGTACCTGGCCTGGAAGCTGATCTGCCATGATAGTAATTGTCACTGGCATAGAAATTAAGAAAGAAAAGAAATATCCCGTTCATTATATGACACACAATATATACAGCAGTGCTGGAAGATCTAATGGAGCAGGCACTGAGCATAGAGTTTAGATTTATGGACCAAATACAGAGTTTCAGTGTAACTTAGGACAATCCACTCTATTCCTCAGCTGCCTTCTGTAGAATGAGGACAATAATACCTCCTTCATGTATCTTCTCCATTTAGACTTTTAAGCTCTCTGGTCTTGTCTTAAGGCTATTTCTTACCTTATGTATGGGCATGGCAGATCAGGGAGGTCAGAGAGAATAGGGATAAAGTGGGAATTACCAAAGAAAAAAAAGGCAAACTGAGCCAGGCCTTTTACAGGAAATTAAAACAAGCAGTAAAGCGTTATTCAGACACATACATAAAAAGAGAACAAAGAAAGAGGAAATGTGACTGCTATGCTATGAGAATGGGGTCTAGACTGAAGGTCATTTAGACGTGGCCCCAAAAATGAGCAAATACTTTGCTTCAGTTTTACAATAAGGAGAATGATACAAAACTGGGATGGTTGATGGAAATACGTGCATAGAATTGGAAATTGCTTTCTCTCAGGAGGAAGTTAAATTCAGAATTTAATATATTCAAATCAGGGGGACTGAGGAGTCTGCATCCCCAAATCATCATAAAAAAAATATTTTGAATAAATATATCAAGGCAGGGGTGGTAGAGTATAACTGGAGAATAGCAAAAGTAGGATGTATGTTTAAGAAAGGGAAGAAAAGTAAACCAGACTTATGCAGACCAGTGAACCAGTTAGTCTTTAGGGTGCCACCTTACCCTAACTTCTGATTTACCACAATAGTATGCAGAGTTTTAGAATAAAGTTTGAAGGAAAGAATTATTAACAGCCTGGAGGAAAACAGGATAAAAGGCAACTTGAGTTTACAAAAGCTAGAGTATGTTAGACTACCTAGTAGATAGGTACAGGACAAGATAACTGACTTTTGGACAAGGGGAATGTGGTAGAGCTCATCTGGATTTTGGTCTGTATAACTTAGTAAGACAGAGGCTGAGCTGAGATTGTTCTCTAGGAATACATCAAGAGATTAAATGCCTGGTGTAAGCATGTTGGCTTCTGGAGGTAGGTTTTACACTCTGAGGAGCTCTGCTTCCAGTCCTTTCAAATAAAACAGTCTTTAAGCAACAAGCAAGCCAACAAATAAGCAAAGAACACCCTTCTGCCCTGTCTTCAGCACTAAGAGGGAAGCTCTTTAGCTCTGAACCCAGAAAAGCAGTCTCGTCCCTTCTTATAGCAAGCTATTCTGCTCACAACTTGCTTCTTCCTCTTTTGCTCATTCTTTAGGGAGCTTTTTAAAGAATCCTAATCTATCCAAATGTCCTGCAGCTGGTCTCTCCTCAACAGGGCTGACTGTTCCTTGTTAAAAGAGACAAACCATGCTGTTATATCAGGGAACAAAAAAGTATACACTGCCCATAAATAAATTCAGGTTGGAAATGATGTGGTTTCTAATAGAGCAGTGAGGTTCTGGAACAGCTTCCCAATAGGAGTAGTAGGGCCAGATGTAACAGCTTTTAAGAGTGAACTTGATAAATGTGTGAAAAGGATTACATGACATAGCAGGGGACTGGAACTGATGACCCAGGAAGTCCTTCCCAGTCCCATGTTCCTAACATGCAGCACAATGAGATTCTAATCTGGACTGGGACTGCTACAATACACATAGAAAAAATAATTAATTCCATGCATTCAGGTATCCAGGTTTTAGTTGTATTGGTCTAGAGGCAAAAGGAATCAGAAACCATGGTAGAAGTGATATCTTCTTTAGACCAACTAGATTTTTGCAACTTGACCAACTAGATTCCAACCAACAAGATAACCAACTAGCTATCTAATAGCCAATTAGTTATTAGACTATTAGTCTAATAACCAACTAGTTAGACCAACTAGATTCCCTATGTCTGCCCAGAAGATAAATTTTTTTAAAGAATTAAAGATTTTTCTAGTTGGTCCAATAAAAGATAACTCTACCACAGTTTCTGATTCCTTAAATGCATTCATGCATTCATGACTGTGAGGTGCTCAGATATTAGAATAATGATGGTCCATATTTATTTACCATTAGACTGTGCATGAACTCAAGAGAAAAGCACATTCAAGGTTTTTAGTCATGTGAGCACCTGAAATTCTCATTAATATAGTTCACTACCAGTATGAATCTGGATTAACTCCTTTTGTTTCACTGGTATGCTACAGGTGTAAGTGAAATTGGAATTAGGCTCAAAGTCTTTGTATAATTTCAGAAACTGTTTATGGCTGATGTTCTGAGTTTAAGAAAATTGGTAGTAAAATTTCTGCATAAGAGTGAAGTCAGACTGTTTTCTCTCCATATGGTTTTCCATGTATAATATAATATCTGGACAGAGATCATATCAATGCTGTAGTTTTTAATTTACAGTTTTCTCCATGACCTTAGCTTAGCTCTGGGAATGGTGCCAGAACAATTACAGTAACTCAGAGCAGTTCAGACATTAAGCTCCCGTATTTACTCTGGCATTGTGCCAGATTTTGTCGTAGTCACTGATGGAAAGATGCATTTCCTCCTTGATTCATTTAAAATAGTTCAGTCTGGATTAAACATAGCAAGATTAATTCTACTACAAGGATGAAAAGGGTTAGTGGTGCTAAATATGTACACACACATTTAGCACTTACATAGCTTTTCTGGAGGGCAAGTACCATCCCCCCAAATTAACATTAACAGAGAAGTGAAGTGACTTACCTAAGGTCACAGAACAGGTCAGTGGCAGAGCTTGGGATGACATTCAGGTCTGCATATGCAGGCCAGTTCTGTTTCTGGTAAACCATGCTGCCTTCCTAGAAGGGACTACCTCCTACCATCTTCTTTCCTGTGAAGGTGGACTATCACTTTCAGGACTAACCCTGAAACAGAGGAAGTTAAGAGTCCTTGATACCTTGTAAGATCAGGTCCTCAGTAATGTTTTCTGACATTAGTTGGCCAGCAGGCCCTGCAGTGGAGGAGATGTATCATTTCTCAATGTAACGTCTAATCTAGGGTGGGGTTACTTTTGCATGCAATACCATACACAGCAGCAGTTGTTGAATTCTGACATAGCTGTAGCAGGGCATGGTGCTAAATCCTAGGCTGTTGTAGATGATATTGGGTTCAGGCTGGTGCAAAATCGAACAGCTGTAAACAACTCCCAACTGTTGCTCCTCCCTCTCTTGCTCTGAGTGTGGCCTCAAGCTCATTAACTGCTACTTCCAGGAGAATGTTGCATTATATATATCATTAGCCATAGCCCAGACATTAAACCTCTGGAAATCATAAGTTCATACAAGCAGTTTTGATGCCAGCCTTTATATGAATTTCATGTAAAGAAACCAATGAATGGGGCTCTCCACACTAAGCAGCATATATCGCCTCTTTAGACTTGTCCTTGCAGTCCAAATACAATATAATGCTTGTGTTTAATACTGAAAATTAAAAAATGGTTATGTTTTCCAAGTAAAGAATTTCTAGTATGTATTATGTAGTACCATAGCATACAAAGAATAAACATATAATATATATGATCCTGCT
>NW_005841925.1:2706076-2710684 GCF_000455745.1 Alligator sinensis
ATCCTGTGTGATGCTAAAGTATCTTATGTGATGCTAAATGATATAACTTCAATCAAACTCTTCATAGGTGACCACCAAAGGTATGTCTACACCATACAAACATGGGTGGATCTAGAATTTTGAAAAGTGGGATGAGGTGCACCATTACATGTAAAACAACACATCTTTCTCAAGGTAAAAATAAATGAGAAGCTTTATAGTAATATGCTAGGGGCCTAGGGCTGTATTATCCAGTTTAAGCTTGAAGCAATAACATATATCACTTCATTGGAATGAATTAAAAACAATCTGCAGGGCTGTGAAAGAAGCGTAGTTACCAGGAGCAACTAGCAGACAACAGAATTGCAGAACAAAGGATAACCTGACTGGTGGAACATCAAGACCATTAAAAAGAAGAGAGGTTTGTTAACACTTGTGGAATGAAGAGTTGAGAAAGGATCAGGTAGATGCTAATGGGCCATGAAGTCCATTGACTCCCTCAGCACTGCCTGGCTAGGAATGCTACTACCACTGCCAGGCAGTTGGTTTGAAAATTTGGGTGGAGCAGGAATCAAAGGGGGAGCGAGTGCCCCAAGGAACCCCTCTTGGATCTGCCCCTGCATGAAGATGCCAGTTTCTCAGCATAGGTACTTAGGCTGGGCACAGTACTGCGCTAATCAGGCTATGCTTCTGGTGTGGAGCTCACATGTGTTGAACCGGGTACCTCTGCACACCAGTTCCTTGCACCTTAGAGACATACTCAAAAAGCATGTTCCTCATTTTCCTGGGGACCTAACTTGATACCCTCGTGTCTGGTTTTCTAAGCATTGCCAGCTGCAACTGAAACTGATAGGTGCACTGCTTTGAACACAAAAACATATTGTAAAATGCTATGTACATTTTTTTTTAAATCAGGTCATAAGCATATCAAATTGGGTACCCAAAAGGAAGGTAGCTTCTTGATATTATCACACTGCTTCAAGTTTCCCATTCAGAATAACAATGCTGCTCTACCTAACCAGGGCACTGAGACAACAAATGTATCAAGGTCTGTGAGGGGTGTACTTGGTAGCCATATTGGTCCAAGACAAAAAGGCATACAAAAAACTAGAACTGTTGGTTCCAAAATGATACCTTTTATTAGACCAACTGGGAAATCACAAGAAAAAAGTCCTTTTCTGCAAGCTTTCGGGATCAAAGTCCTTTTGTCAGGCTCTGGGAAAAGTATAGATGGTACAAGATGGTAAACAGTCCCCATAGGTAGGAAATAAACTTGTGCAAAAATGACGTTTATTTCCTACCTATGGGGACTTTTTATCATTTTGTACCATCTATATACTTTTCCCAGAGCCTGATGAAGGGACTTTGATCCCGAAAGCTTGCAGAAAAAGACATTTTTCTTGCAATTTCCCAGTTGGACTAATAAAAGGTATCATTTTGGAACCAAGAGTTCTAGTTTTTTGTATGTCTCGAGGTCTGCGAAGCACTCAGATGCTATTCTGATGAATGACACAGAAAGGCCTAAGTGGAAATTAATAATTTTGTATTTGAAGAAAAGTTTTGGATAGTATCCTATTAATAAGATCTTGGGCTACATAGTGAACTGAGACTAGAAATAAATATGCTAGAGCTGTTCATTTGGTAGGGACTGTCCAAACAGCCAGCATGTGATCATGTAATTAAAAACTGTAAATTAATATGCGTATTTATTTGTGTAAGTGGGTCAAATTGAAGGCAAACTTAAATCTGGCACATCCTGACTTTTGACTGCTGGATTCCGAAACTTTCACATTCTTTTAATATAATTTTAAAAATATAGTTTCCTAAGAAGCTTTTTCTTTCACTGTGTGGGACCATAGTAACCCTTTACATGAATCATCTTCAGGGCTTAGAATTTTAAATTCACAGCACTGACATGCATCACTTGAGCTAATGGAGTAATAGGCAGGCTGCAGTAAAAAGCTGTTATCTTTGGTAACCCTACCACTCAGAGGAATGGAGACACCTATTTTGAAGCAGGATTTCAAAGCTTTGCATGAGAGCAAAGGAAGGCCAAAGTCCCAACTATAAATGTCAAGTTCTATATTCTTTTAGAAGAGCATCTCTAGTAGTTAGAAACCCTTCTGTCCCTGTTCTCTCACTCCCAGCCTTTCCTATCCCTTTTCCTTCTTCTGCTCTCCACCGGGTCCTGCTCCTTACCCGCCAGGCAAATCCTGCACCTGTTCATACTCCTACTTCTGCCCATATGATCTCCGATGCGGTCCTCCTATTCTTCTGGTCCTACCCTCCACCACCATGTTCTTATTCCTCTTCTTCTAACTCCCTCTGACCCCACTTTCCCTCCTTGCTCCCGCCTGCCTAGTCCTCTCTACCCTGCATCTTCTCTCCCATTCCTCATCCTCTTGTAGTTGACTTAGCCACTCTTTTTCTTCTCTCCTCCTGGTTGTCTGGAAAGCACTGAGAGCAGATTGACTCTCAGTTCTAGTACCACAGCAGCCAAAAAGAAGCTGGGGAAGGAGAGGTTGGAGAAGCAACTGCAGGGAAAGTCCTCCTCAGTCGCTGTACTGGTTGGCATGTAGAGTCTGGATCATACTCAACGTAAGGGAATTGTCAGCGAATTTAGAGACCATGCTCAAACAGGTCTCTATTGAGCATATGCAAACTTTGATTTTTTCAGAGCTTCCTAACAGCCAATTTGGGTTATATTTTCACCGGAACAACAAACAACCTGCCTCGATGCAGGGGTAACCCAATCCTTAAAGTTCAAGTTCCTGCTTCTAAGCATTTCTCGTGTGAAACGGTTTTAAAGCTCATTTTAATAAGAGCAAAACAACTTGTTTTTCCCTCACTTTGCTTTGAGAACAAGCTGACCTGTTAGACATGACCCTTTCCTAAAAAATTCAGCCTGAGGCAGAGACCTGGCATGGAATTTTTCACTCCAACTGAATCAAGTTTGGCTAAGTTATAAGTGACTTTAAACAAGGTCTTATGACAGAAAGTGTCACTGTGTGCTTAATTGTTTCATAGCTATCCTTTTGTGAGGTGTACATACATAAAGCAAGGAAGCTGCATAGGTGCCTGTGTTTATGAGAGGAGTGTTTGTGGAGGTGAGACATGGTGAACTGAGCTGTATGGAAGAGACTGGTTTTGTGAGATGAGCGTGCAGGGGTGATATGGAGAAAGATATATCACAAGTGAGTGAATGGGTACACTGAGGTGCCTGGATGTCCTTGGATGTGCCAGTGAGATCACTGGTGTGCATGATAAGAGGAATATGTGGAGGTGGGGGACTCTGGGAAGGTCCATAGTGGGGCATCTTGGTTTGGGAATGGGGTACTGAATAGAAACACAAGGAGGAGGCAGAGGACCAGACAGGATTCCAGAGGGGCACCCGGGTTGGGGACAGTAGGGCAGAGTGGGGTGTTTGGATAAAGACACAGAAGTGGGAGAATTACAGTCCCATCATGACAAGAGTAGGTGTATGGATTTGGCTGTAATGAGAGTGCTGGGCATGTCTGATGGTATGGTGCTGCTGAGTGTTGTGCATTCAGGGTGACAAGGCTCCAGATGCACTAGTGTCAGTCCTGTTCACCGTCCCATTGCAACATCAGTGATTCAGTGACCTGGGCTGCAGTGGGGCTGCAGAGATTCCCCATGCAGGGTCTCTGCTAGGTGTCTGTTGAGCAGGTAGGCTGCTTCCCCTCTGCTTGCCCCCTGGCACACAGAGAGGCAGCTGGGGCCTACTACTGCAGTGCTCCTGGCGGGCAGGGGGATGAAGGGAACATGGAGTGAGGAGAGAGGAAACACAGGATGCCTCCAAGGCCTTGTATCACAGTTTAGTTTGCTCCCCCCACATCTGTAAGGGTCATCGGTCCAAGGGCCTCACACAGCTGGGCACCTGCAGATGGAGAGGCTGGGGGAGGTAATGCAGATAGGGGTGTGAGGAGACTGGGTGGGTGGAAGTTGTGCAGGACCATGTGTGACCCAAGCGAGCCGAGAGCCTGCAGAGAGCGGTGTGCGGAGGGGCAGAGGGGACCGGGGTGGGACGGTATCAAGGAATAGGGTGGCCATCATAGAGGACAGACCAGTTGTCCTGTTGATACGAAACCGGACACCTTTCTTGAAGAGAAAAATAGAGGACATAAAGGCATTGGGTTTCATATCAATAGAGGACAGAGTAGCAGAAAAGTGGACTTTCCTCTATGATGGCCACCCTACCAAGGAGGCTGGGAGATGGTCTGTGTGCGCTGGGAGGCCTGGAATTGAACGAGGCCTTTGCAAGGCTGGCACAAGGGCAGCTATGCAGAGGTGGGGCGGGAGGGGCGAGTATGGGGACATGATGGAGCTGTGCAGGCAGGGGGTCAACGAGGGAGCTGGAAAGGACAAGGTAGGTCGAGGCAGAAGAGGTTGGTTGAGGTTGGCTGGGGCAGGAGTGGGAAGCTGGGGAGTGTGGCATGGGGATGCAGAGAAGCGGAGGGAGCTGGCGAGCACATAGGGTCTCTATTGGCCAAGGCAGTTGGCAAGGGACGAAACCTGGGACAGCAAGAGGCCTCCCAGGGGCACTTTGTGTGTGGGCATGGCTGCGTCCCTGCGAGAGGCAGCGGGCCCAGGACGGGCCAGCCCCCAGGG
>NW_005841925.1:2710715-2723698 GCF_000455745.1 Alligator sinensis
AGGCTGGCCAGGCCCCTGGGCCCATGCCAGCAGCAGAGCGCAGCACAACGGGTGGAGGGAAATGCAGGAGCACGCCTCTCCCAGCAGCCACCCTTGCTGGGAGGCACCCTTGGAAGGGCTGGAGGTCATGAATATGTAATGAGGCCATGCAAATCAGCTGGTTGTCAGGGCAACCGGAGGCCTTGCAGCTGCCTGCTCCTCACCCAAAGGCTGGCAGCACCTCGGGCAGGCAGGCTGCGAGCCTGTGCTTGCGTGCCGGGCAGGGTGAGACCCGGCTCCTTCCAGCTGTGCGCTGCTGGGGGGCCCAGTCTAGGTCCTTTTCCCAGTGGGCCGGTGTGGGGAAAGGCAGGGGTGTTCCCCCTTCCCCTCTCCTTGCAGGAGGAAATGAGCAGCAGGTAGGAGCCTGGCCCCCATGCACCATGTACTCAAGGTTGGGCAAGGGGAGTCATCAGCTTCCCAAGGCAGGGGCAGGGGCAGGGGCAGGGGCGCGGGGTACCACAGGTGCTACTCCCTTTGCCCCCATAGCTGCCTCCTTGCTGTCTCCAGCAGCCCCTGGGGTGGGTGCTCCGAACTGTGCTACATGCGGAGGGCAGGAGCCCCTCCCTGTGTTTCGGGGGGTACCCCACTTGTTTGGGGTGCCTGGTGCATCCTTTCCAACCCCCACCCCCTCCCCTTCCAAATGTCTTTCTAGGCCAGAGTGAAATCCTGCCCCGTGTCTGCGCTTTCGCAGTCTAGCTGAGCTGACATGGTGGGCATCAGGCCACGCAACAGCCTAAATGTCATGACACCGGGTCCTGCGATCTTGCAACCTTTCTGGTGCTTCTCCAATCTTAATTTTGGCCCCCCTCTGCCCTCGTGCCGTGTCTCTGTACTCCCCTGTGCGGGCGGGCAGCTCTGTCTGCCACTGCACACACGATGCAGCTTGAGCGTCTGAACGAAATGTCAGATAAACCCCAGGCGAGGAGCCAGAAACACCTGGGTTCTCTTTGCTAGGCTAGTCTTTGCCAGGACACTTTTATCTTTTGCACCTCGTTTGCTGTTTCTGTAACGCGGGGATGGTTATATTTACAAGTGCGATGCAGCTCTGAACATTATTTCACGTATGTATAGTTCTTGGGAGATGAGAAAACGCATAAAAGATTATTATTATTTATTAATTATGTATGCACGATTGAACAGGAGGCAGCAGGCAGTGGCTGGTACAGTGCCGATCAGGGAAACTAGTGCCATTATTTGAAAAGGCTGGGAACCACTGTTTTAGAAGGACCCTTCATAATGAGCAAAGATCTTGTTTAACATCTATGACTAATACATTTAAGACCAAAGATACTTTGTGCTCCTGTCATAGAGCATCTATAGAGATGGAGGGGGAAAATCCTCCATTATTTGGAATGTCTGACGTTCTCTGCTCGTTTTCAGAGCTTACAATGAATCTGTTGTGGTTTTTTTTCCAATTATACATTTAAGTTGTACAAGCCTGTAGAGCTCTGAGGAGAACTGTTCTGAAATATAAATAACCCAAGCTAATCCTACACTGTAGGAAATTATCTCTGAATATTTTATATGGGTTTTCCTCCCAGTTAAGAGCAAAGAAATCTATCTAGTAAGTGCAAATCCTGACCCAAAAGCACGTGATGGTTTTGTTAAGATGCTGGGCACTACTTAAAGGTGCTGGACATCTTCACCTCATTGACTTAGGTGGGAGCTCAGAACCATGCAGGACATGCTTATCACCTTGTAGAGCTGGGGCTTAATTTACAGAGATGCAGTATGTCCCAGAGCAGCGTGGACAGCATGTCTGAGAAGCTTCTCTTCTAGATCATACAGGACCCCGTGCAGGTAACATCTATGGTTTTTCATGTAGACAGTGTACTACATAGAACATGACCCATCCTTAGTAGCCTGCCATAGGATACATAAGACCTCCATACTGTGCACTGTTTTTGTCCAGTATTTGACTGACTAGTTAGGATATTCTCTTAGAGAGGCATGAGTTCTGTGATATCTTTTACTGGGACAGCTGTATAGTTGGGAGACAAGTTTGACAAACTTTTGGACACACACTGCCCTTTCTCAGGTCCTTGGGCAGTGTGTGTCTGAAAGCTTGTCAAACTTCTTTCTGTTTTTCCTCTTGATGTTTTCTTCATAAGAACAAATGAGACTTTTAAAATGTCAATGACTATTATGTTTCTTATCCTGAGCGCTTTCTCCAGACAATATTTTCTGATGAATGATGCAGTGCAAATGTAGTAAATGTTGACTTCAGCCTTTTATCCAGTGCTGGACCCAAGCAAACATTTTTCGTACTATACTAAGTCAGGTTACTTCTTACAGCCTCAGGGACAACTGCTCTTTCTGGTGGTCAGTAAATAACTATTGCCAAACACATCAATTGTACTTTAAACCCTTCACCTTGCCCTGATTACTTCTGGAAGTTGTTTTCAGTCATTGTTTCAGTAAGCTGTTCTAAGCTATTTTCCTTTATGTACTGTCACAGTTTCTTGACATATTGAATCTGGTGTTCGCTCTCCTGGTTGACAAAGCAGCAATTTATGTCCTCTAATTTATAAAGGAATGCTCCATTTTATCCGAGTCTTTATTTCTTTTTTTCTTTTTTTTCCTTTTCAATTTAAGACTGGCTTCTTCATGCTAGTTTATCAGAATGGTGGGACAAGCACTTGAAAACCTTCCCTGTGAGCATGTGTGGTAGTAAAGACAAATGAATGGAGATGAGAGTGAGGACTCGTAAATGGGAAACCGTATGAGGAGAGAAAGAGATGGATTTGAAGAGAAAAGGGGGCCAGTGATGCCTACAGAAGAAAAGGTGAAACTTAAAAGCTATAGGTGGAAGTCTTTCCTTTATTTTTTTATATATTAACAAAATACGCACAATACTTATGGGTTTCTTACTTTTTAAAAGGCAGACAAGGTTCTCTGGGTAATTGTGATCGTTTTATTAGACCAACTAAGTAGTTGGAAAAAATCATTTTCTGTATAGATCTGTATCACACTACTCTTCTTACTATCTCTTCTTGTCTTTTGTCTTCCTCCTTTTCCTTTCCTATCCTTTATTGTCTCTTCTACTGTTTTTCCAACTTGAAGTCTCTGTGTAACAGGTAGTTGGATTAGAAAGGACTCTATTCCACAATTATTCTCTGAGTCCACAGTTATTGTCACCTAACAGCTTTCCTGCCGTTTATGTTCTCTCCACATACCTTAACGCTGGGAATATATGTAAGCAGTTTGAACTCTAAATGACATGCATTTTTACTAGAAAGCTATAGAAGAGCAGCAGATAATAAGGCACAGAACTGATGATACCACTCCTGGCTCTGACATCAACTGGCAATTTTTAGCATACTTTGTGGTATTAGCATTGTGTAGCCTGTACATCACAAGATCCATATGTAGCTTACCTGATCTGTGGTAGAAGCTGTTGCTGATCATAAACTCCTTAGTATTGGGTGAACAGCAGGGTATGAAGCTACTGACACTGCCCACAGACATCTTCTTGTCTGTCCCATTCGATAATGGAGTATGCTTGGGTCAGTAGAAAGAATAAAACGCCTACCAGTTGGCTTGCTTTCACAACCTTGTGGATCAGATTCAGTATGAAAGCCGTCCTTTGATAAGACGTGAGTTTGGCTTCTGCAGAGTTGTTCCACTAACTGAAATGTATTTTGGGACAGAATTAGAGGAAAGTCTCCAATATTTTTAGCCTGTAATATTATAACATTTTAATTGTGCAAAAATATAAATATGATTCCTCACCTCAGTTAGGAGTTGCTACATTTCATATTAGTATGAATGGCTTGCTATTTACTTTTGGACAAATACAGATGGGCTGTTTTGACCTAGAAAATCCTTGAGCCTCTCATTAAAATTAATTTAGAATTATCCAATTTAGAAGCATCCAGTTTTATTTGCTAATAAAACTGAGTGTAATTAGTATTTTTCTTACCACTTGAAGTTCACATCTTATCCTGCAGGAAAACAATAATGAATCTGGCAAGTAATACTTCATGAAATCACTAGGGTAACATAGAGCTGCCATAATACAAATTGGAACACTATAGATTAGCCACTGCAGGAATTGGAAATGCTAATGGAACAACATTAAAAATGAAAAATCAGTGCATACTAAGCTTTTTAAAAATGAAACTGATTCAAATTTAATTTAAAAAAATGCTTTTACTTATGTTGCTGTATTTCTTTATTTTTATTATTGTCACCTCACATTACTGAAACTGGAAGAATATTAGAAACATAATCTGTGTTATGTAATTTATTTGTTCTACATTTTTCTTAGACTATCTAAGTTTTGTTTACAGGCATTTACTAAAGCAGTACTCTTCCTCCTTTTATACATTTCCAGTGTATAGCAGTATTTAGATTTCAATTTGAGGCATTTTGTTTAATAAGTTCTATATATAAAACCTGAATGTTGAACCTAAATTGATCTGACTGGGGGCATCTACATGTGCACTTTACTGTGGACTTGACTAATTAGCTCCACAGTAAAATATCACCATATACATGTGTGTCAGTATTAGGGCAGAGTCATTTACTGCACAGAAACACACATATGGACGGTGACCGGGACCTCTGCAGTTTGAGCTGGGGTGGACAGCCCTGGGCTGGTAGCAGGCTTGGGGGGGTCAGCCACATGGCTCTGCAATTTCTGCACTCTTGTGCCCCAGCCAGTCCCTCCACTGCCCGATGCTGCTACCTGGATCCCGGGGCTGACCCCCACCCCCCGCAAGCCTGCTGCCAGTCTGGGGCTGCTGCACCCCAGCTCAAACTGCTGTTGTCCTGGGCGCATGTGCAGATGCTGCTCCTGGCAGAAGCTGACTCCAGTGCAAATGTCAGAGTCTATCACTTTGCCTTAATGGCACATATAGATGCACCCACTGTGTCCCTTTAAGCTGTTTGAATCAGCCAGGATTTGTAGAGGCATTTGGTATTCAAATAACTTCTTGCACTATATTCGGAAATCTGCTCTTCCCCTGTGACTTTGCCTAGATTTGCTTTTCTTTGCTTGAATATATTGTCTGAACACAGCAGTGGAAGCCAGAAACATTTATGTCTTATTCCAAACACTGAAAGTAACTTCTTGGTTTCTGCCCTTCATTTAGTTATCTAGTTGTCTGGCAAGAGAGATCTGACAATTATTTAAGATTTAAAAGGCAATATGAAATTTTAAAAGTTGTATTCCATGAATTTTCCTCATGAGTACATACTGATCATTGCAGAGGGTGTTTAAATGCAGTGCAGCATTAACTGTAAATAGACCTTTAAGTGACCCATTATTTTTGTTTGTCGCTATATGAGATGCCTAGGTTTCAGTACCAAACTGCAGGCTCTATAGAAATGCTTTAATGGTAACAAACCGAGGCCATCTCTTCACTGCAGAGTTAACTTGGGTGATGAACATGTACCATAGTTCTTTGCGCTGTGGTAGAATGAGCTGCATTGTGAATCTTTGCTAGTGAATTGTGAGTGAACTTGTCTGTCTTCAGAGCACATGCTGGGAATTGTGGGGAGGCACTGGACAACCCTTGCACTCAACCTGCATCTCACTTTAAAGGGAGTGGGTTGCCAGCCCAAATGGAAACCTCATTCAGGTTTTAGCTTGTAGTCCCCAGTGTCCAAGCCAGCTCAGGATGACCAGTAACCTCTAGTGAGAAGGCTTTGTGTGTGGAATAGAGAGGGATTTGGGTAACATCAGTGAAAGCTTGAGTTCGCTTCACAGTGAAGGCTTGCTCTTAGACTTGAGCTTGGGAGTGTTCTTTGTATGGCTTTATAATGACCACGGTCCACATCGCTCTTCACCAAGAGCAAAGGTACTATGGTGCAGCAATACCCATCTAATTCTTTCCACTTTTTTTACATTGCTTCTCTCACTTTCATCCTCTTTTTTTCTCCTAAATGCAGTTATCTCTGAAAAATGAAAACCGTGTGGGTTGTATAGCTGATGAATGAAAGGGTACAGTACAAATTCTGCTCACTTTAAAAATGAGAAAATGGACTTTCTAGTCAGTTTATACCAGTTCAGTACCTGACTCTGAGGATATGAACATATGATCAGCTACCATGGAATAAAAGGGTGGGGCTTTACTGTGCATCAGCTGTTCCATGGTAAATGCCTGTGTATATATTTTACTGAGGGCTGAACTGCCTCTGGTTAGCTGTCATTTACCTCACGGTAAAAGAGGGCTTATGGACAGTTACCATGGGTCAGCACCATGGTAATCCCACTTTTTTTAACTGGCTGCAATTTGTTTGTTTGTTCCTACCTTAATTTTTAGAGTTCAGCTGGTACAGTTAGGATCCTGTCAGCTAAGTACTGAATGAGCGTGCTTTGATAGAAAGGATGCACAACAGAAACATTGGTGAGTTTGGTTACTCTTACCTGATATGAATGATTATCAGTTAAATGCAAGCTTTGTTAAATATAGCTGTTTTACATCTCTGGTCTTGATTATTTCCTGGGAAGATGCTGTAGTCTTTTTATTTTTTCCTGCAATCTTTGAAATAAAAGGACCCACATTTAAAACTCACTGTTAGTTTTTCCTCCTCCTTCCCTCCCTCCGCTATTTCTTGTCTTACCTTGGACTTCAAGCCCTTGAGGCCAGAGACTCACTCTTGGTTATATGTTTGTAGGGTACCTGTTACAATGCAGCCTACCTTTTAAGTACTATTTTAATACAGATAATTAATGATAATAAAGCATGGCTATAAAGCACTGAGCTATTACAGCACATTCAACAGTAGTTATTCCTTTTATTCTTACTAACTCTTATTGCATACTGACAAGATGCATAAGATTTTCATAACTATTTTAGAGAAGATCCCATTTGGGGTCTGAGTTGGGCATAGTTACTTCTGTTTCTTAATCTTCCACATGTAACCATTTGTTTTTAAAACATGTAAAACATTATATCCAGTTCATCAAGTGCCAGAAATCTGAATACTCAGCACTGATTAATTATCAAATAGGTTTCGCTTCTGTGGAAATTAATCTTACCTGATTCTTATCACTTAGTAAAGATTATGTTGAAGGGCCTGATCTAATGGCCAGTGAAGCAAATGAAAGATTCCCCATTGACTTCACTGGCTTGGGTTTTAAAATGCTTTCTTAAATTTACCTTCTTCTTTTGGAAAGAATTTTATCATGACTTTTAAAAACAATTTATATAGCTTTCAAGCTACACAGTGAGTCAGAAACATTTTGTTTCCAGATGTTAAGTGCACTTCATAAGAAGAAAGGATGCTAGAGGCAATTCTTCTTTTAAGCAGTAGTCAAAGATTTGACTATGGAGTGGGCCTAGAAATGACACTTGCTGTGGCATTCTGGTGCACTGAACACTCATTACTACAGTCTAGCCTTAGCATTCAGATCTCAGATTAGTAGCCATATACTTGTTTTTCCTGTTTTAAGTCTCCACACTGAAAGCAAGTCCTAAGTTTAATTGGAAATGAGATGAGAGACAAATTGGACAACTTGAACTTCAACTCTGGTTTTGACTTACAAGCTTTTATGCTACCTGAAGACTGATCAGACTTGTCAGGGATGATTAGGAACAGGGAGATTTTGGACTCCCTTTCTGGTAAAGCTGTGGGCAGAGATGATGTGACGAAGGGATATAAATTGCTGGATCCATGCAGGGATGGTTTTATTAAAAGTTTAAATGCTACTGGGAAAGCCTCCAATCTTACAAGGATTTACCCACATACCTAACTTTATACATAATAAGGAGTCCCAGTACTCACAGGATGTAAAGGTAAGCTTGTAAGACTTGGCCAAATTAGGACCTAACACTGAAATGGAGAGTTGTGGTTTTTCTGTATGCTTGGAAAGTATTTAGCACATTGATGAGTGCTGCTGTGTCTAAAATACAGGACCTACCAGTAACCTGAGAAAATTAGGTCTTCTGAATGGTGACAAAAAGGAAAATGACCTAACTGCCATTTTAAATGTTACAGAATATCCAGTTTATAATAAGATAACCTACCAAATACTGAACTTCAGATCAGATCTTAATTCAATTCAGGAGAATACAATTATCCATAGACTCTGTCTGTGGAGATAAGGATAGGATTTTGGTGGTAAGGCCCCAAACAATAGATATTAAGTATTCCCAGACAAAATACTTTGTTAAATTTGAGTTAAGGTTGAAATTAATAGCTGTACATTCAGGATAGTTGGGAGGACTATTATTGTAGTTTAAAGGTAAAACAAGACATTTAAAAAAAGTTGGAAAATTATAAGTTTAAATCTCTCCTAGTATTTTAATTATTTTTCCATATACTCAGTACCCTGGTGTTTCCTGCATCTAATGTTAACGTTTGTCTGCGTCAAAGGCAGCTAGCTGATATCTTAGTCCCTTTACACTTTTGGAGTTTCAGCAATTATTCCATGAAGACAGGAAGTTTTTACACCATGTGGCCTGAGTCCCCTTTGTATTCAGCTATGCCAGATGTAGTGAAGAATGATGGACATGAGTAGTCCCTTGGATTTCCCAGAAGAAGATACAGCATCAGCACTAGCTACTCTAAACCATACCACAGATGTAAGAACTATACAAGGACTTCATATTGGTGTAAGGATTAGGAATAGTGAAGTTCTGCTGCACCATGTCTCCTACAATCTATACCCTGTCCCTGACAAAGCCTTTATAACAGAGGCATAATGATACGGCTGGGCTCCCGGGGAAGCTGTCATACACAGGGGCAGTGGCAACTTCTGGTTGTGTCCAGGCTGCTGGCTCAATTATATGGTTGTTTTTTTCCATGTGTTTGTGCCTGGGGCAGCCACCCCTTGTTGTCTCACACAAGTTACACCTCTGCCTTATCACACCCCATTTTTCCCTTCTGTTGGGTATAGGAAGATGTGGGTGTAGGCCACTGGGCCAGTTTTCTGGCAACAGAAAGCTCCTTTATACAGGAAGATTTTCCTATTAACTGTTTCATCACTTTGCAGTACAGCATAAAGTCACTTTAGCAAACTGAGGAGTCCACACTTACATTCTTTGGTAGTTTGCAGCCACCGACTGTACTCTTACAATCCTTTCTTACAACCTCTGGTGTATACAGCAAGGTATAATAAACTGTTACTGCGCTGCTGCAGACTGCCAATACTAAAGACTGTAACACGTGATTTCAGTTTGTTTTATTGTTTCATTGACTCCTAAGAGCACGTATAAGGAAGAAAGAACCACTTTGTGCCCTGCTAGAGCAGAACAATGTTGAGCAATTTCGTTCCAGAATAATCTAATTTAGAGGCATTTCCACCAGGTGGGATAAAAATTTCCCCACCACCTTACAACTTCAGCAGAAATCTGGTAGGGTATTATACATTTTGAACTTATTTCTGTGCTAAATACTTTCCAAGCATAGGATCTGAGGCATCTGAACCCAGGTAAAGTGGATAACTTTCCTGGGTGAGGTGCTGGTAACAAGTATTGAGACACATGAATATAGATAAAGGGTCAGCAACATTTTTGGGCAGAGTGCCATATGCAGCTGGAACCTTGACTTGTAACATGTTGGTGTGCTAGGGGTGTGGATGGTGGGGAAGCCACGAAGGGCCCAATCCTTGTTGTGGCAGCGCAACCCTGGCCCTATCCCCACTGTCCACCCCAAGGCATGTGTGCATCTGCTGCTGGCAATGAGCCAGCCTGGGTCTCCGCGGACCCCTCTGAAGCTGCTTTGCAGCCTCCCCACTTTCTGCTGTGAGCAGCCTGGGCTCCATGGCAGACAGCAGGGGTCTGTCCAGAGCCCAGGTCAGCTGTGGCAGGCAGCCAGGAGGCTGCAAGCAGCTGCATGAGGGTCCATGGAGCTCCCTTGTCTGGCTCATTGCTGGCAGCTGATGCACATGCACCTCAAAGATGGATGGTGGGGAAGTGGGCCAGGGCTGCGCTGCCACAACAAGGATCAGGAAGACCCCTCACAGTTCCCCTGCTGTCTGCCCCAAGGCACACATGCCAAGCAAAATGCCTTCATGTGCCACACTCTGGCATGTGTGCCGGGGGTTACCAACTCCTGATATAGATGCTTTCAAGACAAAGCTGCATCTGCCCCTGGTGCAATAACAGCTAGTTTTCTAAAGAAAAAAAGTGGTTTTTAGAGTGATTGTTGTCTATATAATCAGGCATATTTTTAACTTTTTTTAGTACACCTGCTAAAGTAGACTGGAATAGTGCACGATGCTGCATTTTACATAAATGCAACAGGGAATTGTTTTTGGCAGTAGGGATGGATTAATGTAATGGTTGCTTCCTGGTGACCTCATAGCAAATTCCAGCTGCCCAAACAGTTATTTTTCAGAAGGGGTTATCTAGTGCATTTGCACAAAATTACACTTAAAAGGGCACTCAAAGCTCCCTTAGGAATTTTAAACCAAACTCTGCAACTGTAAACAAAGATTTTTTTATTTTCATACTGCATCTCAGTAGTGCTGGGAGTGCTGCCATGACTTGTTATTCTGGAATTAACAAACAGTAATTACATAATCGTGGGGGGCAGGAAAAATTGAATACTTTAATAGAAGTTCTATGTGCTGAGAAGACGGCGGGGTGTTTTTGAAGTGCCCTTTATAGAGAGTTTTCAGGCCTGCATCCTATAGAGAAGATAATATGAAACTCCAGTACCATATCTGAAATTAGATTGATCCAAGCACAGAGTCATTTTCTGAAGCCACAAGTTGCCAAAGAGCAGAATAGAATGCTTGTTCAGAGCCTACCCTAGGAGACAAAATAATTGTATTCATTAGAAGGCTCTATCCACCCTCATTTGTTCTGAGGGTAGATAAGGAAGAGTCCAGAGTAGTGGTGCTCAGACTCCAGCTTGTGACCATGTCATTCAGCTTGTGGAGGTCCCAACAGATAGGGAAATTTTACAGTGAGGAAATGATGTCAGCATTAATTGCCAGTCCCCTGCTGCCAAATTTCTGGACCCACGGGGAGTCCTGTGGGCATTATAATGTAGCTCTGCCCCCATGCTCAGGGTTGCTTCATTGCTTCATGGCTGGTCCTGCATACATGGTGTCGGGCTGGTATGCACTGGAACTAGGTCAGCGTACTGCCACATCCAGCACATGGGGTTGGGTCAATGTATAGGATTGCACCCATGGGCCAATCTCATGCTACTCAACTGGCCCACGGGGTAGGAAGGTTGAGCCCCAGTTTCATAGATTTCATAGACATTAGGGCTGGAAGGGAGCTCGGAAGATCATCGAGTCCAGCCCCCTGCCCAAGGGGCAGGAAGGCAGCTGGAGTCATAGGATCCCAGCAAGATAAATATCCACATTTCTCTTGAAGGTGTTCAGTGTAGCTGCTTGAACCACCTCCGATGGCAGGCTATTCCAGACCTTGGGGGCTTGGACAGTAAAGTAATCCTTTCTTATTTCCAGCCTGAAACCGTCTTGTAGTAGTTTATAACCGTTTGACTTCGTCATCCCTTGGGGCGCTCTGGTGAACAAATGCTCCCCCAGATACTGGTGGTCACACCCAATGGTCTAGAATAGTGGTTTTCAACCTCTTTTTAGGTTATGATGCCCACAAAATTTTGAATGGAGGTGCAGACCCCTTTAGAAATTTTGAATGGACCCCTTTGAATTGTACGTGTAAGAATTCAAAGACTTTTGATTGATCATAGTAATTTTTTGTGAACCCCTTAGACATTGTGTGCGACACCCCCCAGGGATCTGTGGACCACAGGTTGAAAACCACTGGTCTAGAGTAAGCAGAAAGAGGGTCAGCCAGGAGCTGGGACAGAGAAGAGCAACAGAAGCCTAGGGCATAATGGGCATTTATACACGTGCTCCGGGAGTGGGGGGGAAGGGGAGCAGGGGCTCTTTAATTAGAGTGGTTCCAAGAGATATGTGTATCTGTTTATCTGCGTCCCGTGTATCTGTGTCCCCGCATTTAAATATGATGGTAAAGTTCGATGAGCTTTAGTTAAAACACCCCCACTTCCATTTTTAAGCATGGGGATGCTGATACACGAGATGCCAGCAGACTTGATTAATTGAGCCTGCTCACACTGGAGCAGCCTCGCTGCTCAAGCATAGGTGCCCAATATGTGGCTCACAGCAGAAAATTGGAAACCAAGTTTTCTTGACTCCCATTCTTCAACTTAGAGTCATAAGAACTATTGTAGTAGTGTTGTGGGTGTACTAAGGATTAACTAAAATGTATCAGTTTCATATTTATGGCTACTTCAGTATTCCTGTGCGGTTTGTTGGCTGATGTGATGACATCACCATAATGCATACTGAGGTGTTACTCGCAACAATGAACTCGGAGAACTTGAAAATGGTAAAACTTCCAGTCTCAATGTGCTGTGTGCGTCTCCCTTACCTGGGATGATGTGGCTATATTATTATTTTTTTATATTTGCCAGGTCACCTTTAATAGGTGGATATATATATTTTCCTGGAATAAAGCTACACCCATCTGTGTGGATTGTTAAAAAAGAATTAAAAAACCAGAAAACCCCCAAACCAGTAACTGTCTAATTACAGTCTGTGGACAAGAGCTCTTGCTGATATTATTTTGCACCTGAATTAGAAGTACTAATAGCCAGTCACAATTCAAAATATATTTTCCAGGGTTTTATTTTTTTGGTTTTGTAGGCATAATTAATGTACAGTCAAATGCTTCTGGCAATTGCTGCATGTGAAATACATATTTATGTACATTTAATGAAGAATGCACTTCCTTATCATTGACTCTTAAATAATTTGCTATAAGAAGACAATGGAGTCTTGGAGCTTTACCAGCCTGCTGGGTCCTAATTACATCAGATAACTCTTCTCTGCCAATTTCTTTTTAGTAAATTAGATTCTTCTGCAGGAAGTACTACCACATTGTTCCAAAGACAGTTTTGTTTAATAACAGCAACAACAACCCTTAGTGTTGATGTACTATATTGTAGTGTTGTGCAGTCATTAACTAACCCTCACTGCATCTGTGTAGGGA
>NW_005841925.1:2723729-2727323 GCF_000455745.1 Alligator sinensis
ATCGTCCTCATTTTACAGAGGGAACAACTAGGACAGGACAGGAAGTGCTTGAGTGGTTAGCTGGGATTGGACTCGGGATCTCTTGACTCCCACCACAGCCATTGACTTCAGTAGGACAACTGTGATTAATATTAGCCACCTGCTTTAGGAGCTTGCTGAACTAAATTCTATTAACTGTTCTCATCCTTCAAGCACCAGTTCTTTCATCCTTCTCACATCAGTGTTAGTGTACAGTGCAGAAACCAATCTCTTTCTCTCTCTTCTGTCATTTGCTGCTGCTCCCACCTGCTCTCTGGTGTTGAGATCAAGCTCTGTGGGGTTGAGCTCTGCTCTCTTTCCTAAGAGTTCGTCTTAAGTTTGTTTTTCAATACCCTTATTTCCTGGTTACCACTTGGCAACTTCTTATGGAGCATATACGTATTGGCATCTGGAGTGCATGCCCCATTTCTATTCAGTGTTTCCTTCTGATTCTGGTAGAGGTGAGCCTCTGGTTGATGATTCCTTGTGTCTCTTCACTGGCAATGGTATCTTTCCATCTCCCCTGTTAAAGAGCCCTAATGCATATGCTTAGTTTTCTTCATGTGTGTAAGCCCACTGAGGTTTGTAAGACCATCTGAGTCAAGTTAAGCATCAGTGAAACTGTTTAAAGGACCACATCCTATATTAGATGGTAGGTTAGCTGCTGTGCATTATGTTTAATATAATGATTTCATAGATCTCATATGTCTCTCTTTTGAGGCATAGGAGGTCCTCAAGTTCCCTGATGAGCCAAGGGAGTTGCTATGCCCTTTTGCTACCCTTGCTCTGAGATGGGGTGGCCATCCCTTGTGCTATCCGTAGACTTCTTGAGTCAGATAGAGCTCATCTGCACACTAGAGGAAGCTTTGCAATAGATTGGATTTGGCCGAGTGCTCTTCCCATGAGATGTCCAGGTAGTTAAAGTCTCCCGTGACAACCATGCACTGAGAGCATGCAGCCTCAGCCAGTTCCCTGGAGAATTCCTGGTCCAGCTCTTGTTTCTGGTTAGGAGGTCTGTAGTAGACTCCTACCATGATGTCCCCTGTGCCACGTTCCCCACGTATTTTAACCCAGTGAGACTCCAGTCATTCTTCCTGGGTGCCAATGTCAATTTGCAGGGATGTGTAGCTGTCCTTGATATAGAGAGCTACACCCCCACACCTTTTAGCTGTACAATCTTGCCTGTATAGGGTATAGCCATCTATACCTGTGGCCCAGTCATAGGTGGAGTCCCACCAGGTATCTGTTATCCCTGAGGTTTAGCAGGAGGACCAGTTCCTCCTGCTTATTCCCTAAGCTCCTGGCATTGGTGTACAGGCAGGTAAGTGTCTTATTGGGGGCCCCTGCCTTCCCTACAGGTCGTTTCGTGGCTAGGGTAGGGGTGGGTTCCCTTAAGTGCCTTAGCCTGCTGGATTTACAAAGGTTGCCCAGCGGGCTTGCAGTGGCAGTAATCCCCCCAACCCCTGGCAGGATCAGTTTAAAGCCCGGTCAAGCAGGTCAGCCAGTCTGGCTGAGAAGAGCCTCCTCCCCAGCGGACTGAGGTGGAGGCTGTCTCTCCCCAGCAGACCACCACCTCTCTCACCAAAGAGTGGACTGTGATCGTGGAAGCCAAAGTCTTTATGATGACGCCAGCACTGCAGTCTTTGGTTGACTACCTTGACCTGCCTCTCCCTCCTCAGCCCATGACCCACAATTGGGAGGAAAAGACCACCTATGCCCCCAACCCCCTAAGCCCTGCTCCCAGAGCCCTGTAGTCTCTTATGACCTGGCTGGGATTGCTTCAAGCCGTGTCATTCATGCCCACATGGATAAGGAGCATAGAGTAGTGGTCGGAGGGCCGGATAATCCTTGGGATCCTCTCTGCTATGTCCTGGATGTGGGCCCCTGGGAAGTAGCATCTTTCCGGGCTAGGGGGTTGGGGCGTCAGATTGCCCCCTCAGTCCCCCTCAGGAGGGAGTCTCCTATGACAACCACTCTGCGTTTCGTCTTAGGGAGGGTAGGGGTGGGTGATCCTCCCTTGCCTGCAGGAGCTGGCATCTCTGCAGGCTCAACTGGGACTGCAAGAGGTTTGTATCTGTCGCAAAGCCCCAGAGGGGAGGGGACCTTGGTGCGATGGGCCTTGGGGCCCTTGATCACCTTGGTTCAACCTGCTGGCTGGACAGTATGGAAGACACCCGAGTCCTCCCTTGTCCTGGAAGGTGACCTTGGTCTACCCTCCGCCTCCAGGGGGTGAAGGCCGTGGCAGTAGGAGTCTATCTCCTACTCGCCATCCCTGATGGCATGCAGTCTCTGGACTGTGGCCTGGAGCTCCTCTATCTAGTGCCTCAGAGACTCCAAAGTGGAGCAAACTTTGCAAGGGGCGGTGGTCATGCTCCTGGTTCCAGGATCCTGGAAACATGCCAGGTAGCCCCTGCAACTGTGAGCCAGAGGCTCCGTGTGCGTGGAGCCCAGAACCATGGACTCCATCTGGGTGGAGGCCTCTGAGGTGCCAGAGGGGGGGCCGCAGACTCCAAGGGGACCCTTGGGGTGCGGTGTGTGCCCATCCACATTGTGCTGCTTATAGGCTGGCTACTGACAGTGACTGATGGGACTAGCTTCTGTAGGGCTCACTGGCAGGGCCTCGGGCCCTCCCGCTCACCCTCCTGCACAAACTCCCGCACTAACTCCTGTGCTGGGCCCAGAAGCGCACCTGTTTGCACGTCCTATTCACGAGGCTTTGGTTGCATGGCTCCCTGTGGGGCTGGGCGAAGTAGGAGCCAGGGTGGGGCGAGACCCTTCTCAGCTTCACTCAGCTGCCCCGCATTTGGGCTACGTCCCTCCCACCATGGGCCCTGCTTACCTCCAGCTGTGTTGGGGGTCGGTGCAATGCTCCACGGCTGCTGGGGGTCGCTGGGGGGCTTCAGGGTGCTGGGGCGTGATGGACTTGCACCCATGCATCTCTCACCACTCTCGAAGCCTGACTGTGAGCACATTACAGTGCGCTGCCATGTGTACACGAAAACTGTGGAAAGGTATGAACTACCAGCAATAACTAAAATACTTTTTTGTGTTTCAATGATTGGCCTGAGGGTGGTTGCACAGGAGAAGCTTTACCTATTTCAGAACATAATGTTATCGTATAAATTACAATGTAACCAGGGTAGCCATACCAGGTTTAGGAGCTTAGAAGGCATTCTGTCTTTTGGGTAAAAGAAAACTCTGTGGCAGTTTTAAGAAATCTGTAGGTTTGTATAGAGTTTTAGTTGTTGCTGGTAGCTCATACCTTTCCACAGTTTTTCTGTACACATGGCAGTGCACTGTAATGTGCTCACAGATTCCATGGTTTTCCATCTTTTCTATAGTCCCACTATATTCCCCCTTCCTTCTCTCTTGGATAAAGGAAGTTTTGTTACCATAATGGAAAATGTCACCAGCTGGCAGGTATAATATTTGTGTCTGCATCCTACCACTCACTTTAGAGATTAATTGGATGTTCCATGTGAGATTTTTACTTCATTGTAACAATTTTTTCATTGCCATCTCTTCTGTATTTCCCTTTTTAAATATTATTTCTCATTGTGACCTATATTTTAGGGA
>NW_005841925.1:2727333-2749090 GCF_000455745.1 Alligator sinensis
TTTGAAAAGTTGGAAGGGTACCCAAGAAGATTTGTGTTCTGTACTGACAATAACTCAGTCTTAACCAATACAATCTACACTGAAAATATAATTCTCCTCTCTAATCCAAGGTTACAATAATCACAAATTGCAGATCAATAACAGGAAGTATAAAATTGGGAATGTTACTTCAGATATTAAAACACAAATTGATCTGCTTGTCAAATCTTAAGTAAGTGCTGCATCAACATACGTTTCAAAGATTAAAGGACATTTTGAAATGCAATAGCAGTGGACCAAAGGGATAAGATAAATCATTTATTTTATGTAAGTTGGTTAACTCTTGAGAGCTGTTGTCTGGGTGCTTTAGCCATTATCACATTTGTGTTTGGCATTGATGCATCACATTAATAATTCCTGACTCTCAACCCACCTGGGTCCAAAAAAAAGCAAATAGAGTGAATACAATAGGCAGGTCTCTCTCCTGATAGTGATTTCCTTGCTTGAATTAAAAGGAACCATAAGCCTTTTAACTTTATAAATAATCTAACAAAGCAGTCCTACTTATTCATCTGTCATACAAGTGTTCCAGCATTAATAGAACAGATACTGTAATCCTAGTCAGGTATCGGATAGTCATTTGTCCAAATGAAAGTAGGTTTCCTTTGTTATTTTTATCTTTCAGTTGTTCTCTGGTAAGGGTAAATGAGATTTGGATACATAGGTGATGAGAATGGTACAGAGTTTAATCCCTTTCTTCATAAATCTAGAAAATCCTGAGTGGAGAGATTTGGTCAACAAAGAATTTTTTATATGGCTGTTTTTTTAGCCATATTTTTTTAACTGACAGTTCAGACTTTGTCTCTCTTAATCTGTGCTGGGCGTATGTGAAGTTCAGAAATAATCAGTGGCTTGGTATTGTTAATAGACAAATTAATTTCTTCACACTGTTTGGAGAAATGGGGACATTTTAAGTGTCTTAATTCGTTTATGTGCTTGGGGAAAATCATGAAATTTATTTTCCATTTAGGACTCAGTGTTTCTGATCTCCCTTCTAGCAATGAGGGTAAAGACTATATGGTGGTCAGGGAGGTTCTCAACTGGGGTTTACAGCACTGTGAGGTACCATGAGATCCTTTTAAGGGTGCCACAGGGTGCTGCACAATGTTAGCACTGCTGGGTGTGTAAACTACTGGGTATGATTCACAAGATAAACCCAGAGATTTCAAATAGAAATCAAAAGTGTCAAAAATATTCTGACCTGTTTAAAATGTGTTTCCAGTCATAAATTAGGTTTTTTTAAGATGCTAAATTCAGAAAAGTCTATAAAGGTTGAGAACCACTGGGTTAAACCTTAGTCTTAATGTCACTTTCTCTCTTTAAACATTACTTATTAGCTGAGAATTAACTATTTTCCTTATCAGAAGGTACTCCTGATTCAGTCTATTTACTAATGTGGGAATATAGCTATACCCACATCTCCGCCAATAAACAAAGGTGTGTCAGGTAGTTATGAGCATCCTGATGATTTCATTACTTTTCAAGTGCTAACAATAGGCATTCCCTCACAATAGGAAAACATGAACAATTGCAGGTGTTCCTTCACTGAGTAAGATTTGTTTTTTTTCTGTAGCCTTCTGTTAATTTCTTTGTGCGGTAGTATTTCCAGCTGTGATATTTATCTGCTGCCAAATATTAGTAATAGCTGAAAAAGTCAGTGTAAAGCCAGAAAGCCCCACACTGTTTCAGGTAAAACCTGTTGCTCTTAATCCTTTCCAGCAAACTGGAATTCAGGGGACTCGAATTTTCACATCACTTGCTATAAGCTGTCAAAGAAAAGAAATGGGCTGATTGATTTTGATTCAGTTTCGATAACTACTAACAGTTTAGATAACACCTTAAAGTGCAATATCTCATTCTTCCCTTGAAACATAATTTGTTGTTACATATACACATACGCATCATTATTGATGTGTGTGTGGGTAGATATGTTCACACACACGTGTAAAGTTTCCAGCTGTAGGAGTTGGTAGCCACGTTCTGGCTGACCTATGTGGTAGACATTAACATTTCACATTTATTTTGCATAGTACAGGTAATATTCTATAGCAATAGTTATCTACCTTTCTGGATTTGAAGCACCCCTCCATAACTTGTATGAATTGAATAGCACTCAATTTCAAAAACTAATTTATTTCCTTGCAGAGAGCCCTGGGGGGAAGAGGGAAACTGTTTAGGCAGCAACTCTAAACCTTTACTTATCCGCTTAATTTCTCTGCTTATCTCCTCACACCACCCTTTAGAAGATCTGGCAACACCTTGGTTGAGAATCATTGTTCTTGCCTGTAGTCTGGCAGCATGAGCTGCATCAGAGCCATTCTGCATGCTACTTATAATCTTCAGAAGGACTGGGTAGGGTAAAGGTGTAGGCAAAAAGCTGCCTTGGCACTGAAGAACGGAGACAAGTATAGTGTGGGGAGAGATGATCTTCTACAATTTTTATTGTGTATTTATTTTTTTGTTTTTATAGGTCCATAGGTATGCATAGCATTTTATATAGACTGTAGAAGACAAAGGTTCCAATCCAGTTTGGTTTCAGATGTGCTGAAGTGAAAGTGAGGGGAAAATGTAGGCTCCTAGAGTGATCAAGTTGGTTCTGCTCCATGAGCCACAAAACTATCTTTTCCCCAAAACAGTTACAGTTTAAATTTAACCCGAATGAAACAAAACAGCAGAGAAATGAAGAATATATAAAGTAAGGTTATGATTAGGGTGTTACTCTATCATCCCCTTAGTTTGTATGTTTAATCATTTGTACTGCCTGGTGGCACTCCTGCTAACTCCGAGGGCAAGTCAAAGTAACCTTTGCTAAGAGTACATAATGAATATGAAAAGAAGAAAACTAATTCTTGTTCTTTAATGTTTAGGCGATGCCAAGATGGAACTGAATTGGAACACTGGCAGAATCCCTCGTCCAGGTTCAGCCACAATTCGAGTGACTGATATGGGCTGGCAAGGTCTTCTGAATCCCTGTCCATTGATTAAAGATGATGAAGAGCTATTTATGGATGAATACCTTTCCCGCAGTACATTGGTGAGTGGATTCCAATTGTTTTAAAGCAGCTGAAGGAGTAAACCGGCATATAAATGGTCACAATTTCCTTCCTTGATAGTCATTCTCATCAAGAAGGCACACAATGACATAATTGACAACTAGAATTACATGTAGAGTGACTTCTGTTTTAAGAAAACAGCTGCTTTAACAACTACCTCTTACCCAGTTTCATAGACAGCTCTGACAAGATGTATCTGTTTATTACCAGCCTCGCAAGTTCCATATAAAGTAAATGCATATAACAATGCCAAACTAACAAACAAGATCTAATTAAGCCTTTCTAAAGTGTACTGATTTCTAGCATGCTCTAAAAATTAAAAATATACCTCAAAAATGCCAATCTTACTCCTGACTATAGTGAAATCTTGCCACTCCACTCTCTTGTCTGTATGCTAATGGGCAGAGCCAATTATAAAGTCCTGCAAGTATTTTAAATACTTTCTATATTTGTCAAAGTGTCTAAAGTTTCAAAGCCTATTTGAAAGTCATTCTGCTTTTTGACTATGGAGAATGATCTTGGTGCAGCCCTGTCCCAGGGGGACAAAAAGAGAGGGGTGGAAATCCCTCTCCCGTGCTTTGGGCCATGGCAGGGATAGCCCACTGCAACCCCAGAAAAAAGCCCCGCAAGCAGAGCAAACTTATACCTTTTTCAGAAGTGACAATCCAGGGCAAGCAGGCGGGGAACAAACTGCCTGCGCAGTTCATCAGCCGCTTTTCAATACGGCTGGAATGGGCATGGGAGGATGATGTCATTAGGAGACGCCGCCCGGCTCTGTTAAAAGCCGGTGGTGGGGAAAAGGCTGGAGGAATGCAGCAGAGAGGAGGCTACGAGCCCCCTTCTTGGGCTGGTCAGGAACCCTCCTGATCCCAAGGGGAGAGCCTGGGAGAGGATCCAGCAGGTGATCCATTCCCTATCAGAGGAGTACCCAGCATTGGGCCCAGGGAGTGAACTGGGACCTGGGATTGCGCTGAGGGACGATCAGCGCCTTTCGTCGCAGGACGTGTGAGTAGGGAGCAGGCCCCAGCCCCTTCCTGAAGTTTAAGTTGTTCACCATTCTTTTTGTTCTTTTTGAGGCCCTGTAGGCTGGGGAAAAGGCCAGAGGATTAACGTTGGGGGCTGAGTACCCCGTGGTCCCTCAGGGACTCCCGACGTCACAAGGTTGACACTGTATGCAAGAGGGTATTGAACTGATGCCAGGTTCATGGCAGATGAGTCGTGGACCAGGGCCAATAGTAAAGAAGCGGCCGACCAAGTCATCACGGCGCTGGACCTCTAATCTCTTGAGTGTGAGATCAGGGACACCAGGGAAAGGGTCAGACTGACCAACGTTCGCCTCTCCCAACAGGTTGATGCATGGCGGGGGTGTAGGGGAGGTGGAGGCCCTGGAGCAACTGACGGTGACATTTTAAATACTTTCTATATTTGTCAAAGTGTCTAAAGTTTCAAAGCCTATTTGAAAGTCATTCTGCTTTTTGACTATGGAGAATGTACCCCGTGGTCCCTCAGTCATTCTGCTTTTTGACTATGGAGAATGATCTTGGTGCAGCCCTGTCCCAGGGGGACAAAAAGAGAGGGGTGGAAATCCCTCTCCCGTGCTTTGGGCCATGGCAGGGATAGCCCACTGCAACCCCAGAAAAAAGCCCCGCAAGCAGAGCAAACTTATACCTTTTTCAGAAGTGACAATCCAGGGCAAGCAGGCGGGGAACAAACTGCCTGCGCAGTTCATCAGCCGCTTTTCAATACGGCTGGAATGGGCATGGGAGGATGATGTCATTAGGAGACGCCGCCCGGCTCTGTTAAAAGCCGGTGGTGGGGAAAAGGCTGGAGGAATGCAGCAGAGAGGAGGCTACGAGCCCCCTTCTTGGGCTGGTCAGGAACCCTCCTGATCCCAAGGGGAGAGCCTGGGAGAGGATCCAGCAGGTGATCCATTCCCTATCAGAGGAGTACCCAGCATTGGGCCCAGGGAGTGAACTGGGACCTGGGATTGCGCTGAGGGACGATCAGCGCCTTTCGTCGCAGGACGTGTGAGTAGGGAGCAGGCCCCAGCCCCTTCCTGAAGTTTAAGTTGTTCACCATTCTTTTTGTTCTTTTTGAGGCCCTGTAGGCTGGGGAAAAGGCCAGAGGATTAACGTTGGGGGCTGAGTACCCCGTGGTCCCTCAGGGACTCCCGACGTCACAAGGTTGACACTGTATGCAAGAGGGTATTGAACTGATGCCAGGTTCATGGCAGATGAGTCGTGGACCAGGGCCAATAGTAAAGAAGCGGCCGACCAAGTCATCACGGCGCTGGACCTCTAATCTCTTGAGTGTGAGATCAGGGACACCAGGGAAAGGGTCAGACTGACCAACGTTCGACTCTCCCAACAGGTTGATGCATGGCGGGGGTGTAGGGGAGGTGGAGACCCTGGAGCATCTGCCGGTGACACCTCCTAGCATGTCCTTCCTTCACCACTACTAAACTCAACATGAAAGGCATGGCAAGAGAGTGTTGGAGTGTTCCCTGGGGAGGAGACAAGAAAACACCCAGACAGCTGGAGCAGACTCAGCGGCAGGCTAAGTACACCCACTTGAGGGTCGCCCAGGAGAGACTCCACAAAGCCCAGTGGGTGCAAGCCCCTTGTAAATGAAGGATACGTTAAAATCCTTTGTGAAGAAACCACTAATTTCATTGCACAGGATTTACCCAGTGCTTATTAAATGCAGACTCTTTTGGGATGCTGATGAAGGCCCAAAGTGCATTGCAAGTGTCTTATTTCTTCTGGGTTAATACCCAAACTACTGGTATCGACTGCAACCAAGGAATAAGCCTGGTGGCTACAACACAGACTGAACCCACTCTAAGTCCAAACATCAACAGTAGCTTACTGCCAGCGCAGTGAGGCTTCCCCGTAACCTGGGTTGTATCTCTCTTTAAGTCACCAGTGTCCTTCTGGCAGTCATTAGAGCAGCTCAGAAGTCAGCTAGGCATCCTCCTGTAGTCTTAATGACCAGGAGCTCCTCTTCTTATGGCTTGCAGGGTCAGAGTGCCTTTCTGGCTCAGACTCTGGGTTTATATCCTTCCCAAGCCCTGCAGCTTCTGGTCAGGTAGTGCCTCGGTCACCTGCAGGTATTTTTCTTCAGGGCCGGAGGGCTGGTTTCCATGTCAGCTTATGACTGCTGCTCTAACTGCAGCCCAGCTGCTCCAATTCAGCTTGGCCCTACTGACCTATTGCCTAGAAGTGAGAAATAAATAATCATGGCCTCTCATCCCATGATCCCAGTTCCCTTGCAGCCAACTCACCCTAGGCAGCGTTCTCCTGACCAGGATGCTGTGTGCCCATTCACTCTAATGGGCAGCTCCTGGTTTAAGCAGCAGTGTTTCTTTGCTACCTTCCCTCTTGTAGCTGCCCTGTATTCAGCTATCTGGACTCTATCGGCTGTAGTTACTCTCTGTAAAGTAACAGGAGCCCCAGGCTCCCTGTTACAGGAGGGTAATTGGAAAAAGCAGCAATGATGACTGGCAGAGCAGTAACAACAGAGGATCTGGTAGTGGTAATATTGGAAGCAAAAGGTTGTTATGTTCAGGGCATGTTTTTAAGGAGCTACTCAAACTCAGCTGAAAAGAAAAGAAAGGTCAAACATTTATCTTTTTCTTTTATACACTGAAGAATATATCATGTACAAGACATTAGATGCAGAAAAATATACCACTCCCTGGGTGTGTCTACACATGCAAATGCTCTGGGGTAAGTTTACTGTAGAGTAATTTACTCTAGAGTAAATGCACCCCGGGCAGGCATCTACACGTGCAGGGACACAGGACCACATTTGCTGTTCATGGCAGCAGTCTGCTCTTGCCCCTGCTGGTCCTGCACCAGCCCCCTGCAGCAGCCAGGGGGAGTTCTAGGTTCCCCCTGGGTGTTAGCCCAGGGGATGGCAGGGAGCGTGGGGCAAGGAAACAGCTGTGTTGTGGTGGGGGCTGGGACATTGCTCCCTGCCCCCAGGAGCTGCCTGCTGCTGGGGCAGGCTTCACCACTGGAACTTGGGCAGGGACAATGTCCCCCTACCCTGGCAGCACGGAGCCCCCAGCCCCCGCTCCATGATCACAATTGTGGGGCCTGGGCTAGGAGATTCTTATCTCCCACCCCTGCTCCCTGTTTCCCCTGGCTCACCTGCACTGCTGTTGCCATCTCTGGGCCTCTGATGCTGTCCAGGCTGAGTCTAGCCCAAGGAAGTGGCAGTGGTCTTAGTCGGATTCTCCTTCTCTGTTTATTCTTCTGGGACAGTGGCAGGAGCTGCAAGTGACCTGAGGGTTGCTGGGGGTGGTGGTGGTGGTGAGCAGGGATCTCGGGTGTGGTGGGCTGCGGGACAGACCTGATTCAGACCAGCAGGAGCAGAGTTGGACAGTGCCCCCCACTCCCAGATTGGGCCCACCACACTGCCTGTCCTGCCCACCAGCTCAGATAGGGTCTGCTGGGTCTCCTGCACCCTGCCCCTCGCCCCAGATCCCTGCTCACTACTTTCCCCCCACACCCCCCAGAAGCTCCTGGCTCACCTGCAGCTTTTGACACTGTCTAGCCAGGGCAAGCAGGGAAGAGGAACCCATCTGCTACCATCACCGCCACTTTTTGGGCTGAACCTGAAGAGCAGAAGCAGTGCAGTGGTGGAGGCTAAGCAGGTGGGTTCCCCTTCCCCGTCTGCTACCCTAGGATAGCACTGGCAGCTACAGCTGTACTGGGAGACATGGGGGGTGGGGGTGAGCTGTGAGGGCTTGGGGGTGCCCAAGGGGCAGAGGGAATCTTGGTGGCATGGTGGGAGGGAGACAGAGGGAGTCCCAGGGGCCAGTAAGAGCCCAGAATGGGGGAGATTCATACCTTTATATGCTGTCACTTTGGGGGAAGATAGAGCAGCTGGGAGCAGTGCCTCTTGGGATGTTGGAGGACTGCTCTCAACTGGTTTTTGGCCTGTGTGGCAGTCCCACATGACCGCTACACAAGCTGCCCCAAAATAATTAGAGATAATTCTTGATGGAAGAGGATGATCTCTGAGCTGCTCTGAGGGCTCTTAGCATTTTTCCTGCCATAATGTGTGGATACTCCTGGTTTAAGGGCCCTTAACACATATTTAAGTGAACGTGTAACAACAACTTTAGGTTCTGAGCTAAAAGCAATTGCAGGAAGTGAAGCAATTACCATTAACTTCAGAAAGCATTGGGCAGAGCCCTTAGATATTACTTTAGCCTTCATAAAACCCTTCTCTTTCCAAAGATAGTTGCTATCTAGTCAGTAATACTTTACCTTCAAAGCACATGTAGAGAAGACAAAAGGGAAAGTCAGTGCTTGCAACAACATACTTTAAAAGTTGGTTACCTCAAAGTGGGGAGTGAAACCAGCTACATTACAAACCACTGCTATTGTCTTGTGTTACCCCACTGAAAAATATACATGTCCAGTATGGGAACAATCAGTTCATGAAATAACAGGATGTCTAAAGCCAACACCAAAGGATAGCCTGTACTTACTGGCCAGCATTGTTGCAACACCTGATATCAGAAGAAAGGTAGTGAGTAAAAAAAAAAAGATCATGACAGATGAAAGACCGCAGGCATCGACTCTTTGGTTACACAGAAGTACCTAAACGGCTTAAAACACGAAAGAGTTTTGCAACCAGTGTTGCAGTGTCAGACACAACGACTGACAGGGCATGACTGAGGTTATGGAAGGAAAGATTATGTGCAATCAGGTGCTCTGAAATGGACCTGGAACCCAGAAGGACCTTCCAAGTGGGGCAGATCTAGATTGGCCAACACAGCGATGTCTGATTCGCCTCTGCACATAAACTGGAAGGTCAAAAACAAACATGATCAAATGGGTCTACACTAATGATATGAATATATGCAAGTGTGACGAAGTGCAGACTATGGAGCACATGCTCTTTGTCAACTCCTTGGTGAGACCTGTATAAAGAAAGGCCTTGCTACAGCAATTGAAAGAGCCATCACTTGTGCACAATTCTGGAAAAACATTGAGTTTATGACAAGGACGTGAGAAGAAGTAGTAATAAATTATGATGTGAAAACCTTTGATAAGGCAGCACTGTTATCATCATCTCCACCAGTTGAAAATTCCTTGTACATTTCTTTGTTGTACTGACAGCTGTGTAAATCTTCCACCAAGCCAAAATGCCTGTCTTTTAATGAAGAAAAAGCAATTTACTTTGTGTCTATGCCCTAAATGATTTGATCACATATCAGCACTTCAAAACTGCATGTGTTCAATTTGATAGTTAGGCTCACTTAAAAGAATAGTAATAAATGCATTTTGTCTAACTAATTTCTACTGCATGTGGTTATTTATTTGCCCTGGAAGCTGACTTTTGTGTTGGCATTGTTGGAATACACTTCCTGTTCAAAGGAAAAATGATATGACATTGTCAAGGAAACATTAACAATGTTTACAACTTGTTTTAATAACACATCTAATTTATCTATTCTTTGACCTTTACCTTGATCAAGTTGAAACAGCTGCTTCCATAAAGTTACTTCCTCTGCTTTTTCAAATGTAAAAATAGAGCAACTGCTCAAACACAATCTGAAACATACCTTAATATAGGGATTTTAAAAAAACCCAAGTTTATGTCATTAATTATCACGTGGTTTTGTATGTTTCCTTTTCTTTTCTTTTTAATTCAAACAGTTACAGCATCTTCCTTACTTTATCTCTTCTTATGAACACTTTAGGTGTTATCCCTTTCAAAAAGGAAATTGAATAACCAAGTGAAACATTCACAAGAAAATACATTCACATCCCTGCAAATTCTGTGTGACGGCAATTTTTTGTACCTTTATGGTATTCCATTGAGCTCTAGCCATGACTGAGTTTCTGTGTAGATACTACAAGGTGCAAAATCAGGAGTCTTAGTTCCTGATCATGAAACAAATGTACTTGCATGAGTTCTCACTCAGGTCAGTGAGAATGTGTGTGCAGGGATAGTTAGCTGTACAGGAAATACAGATCAACCTCATTATGCTGAACCTCATGGGATTGGGAGAAAAGTTTATTAAAAGAGGGTGTGTTAGGGTTTGTCAATTTGCTGCATCATAACTGTGAAAACACTGGCTCTTGCTATTGGGATTGTTAAAACCAGGGAGTTGTTATAAACAGGGGTTGTTATAATGAGATTGTATGATATTTCAGGATCAGGGCCTTAATTTTTGGTTGACAACTTTGCAGGGTGTTCCAGATTTGCATCTGATTTTTGGTATGTGTATGTACTGCTGCATTAAGAATATTGGTGTAATCTTCCTGGTCTAATCATGGACTCAGAAAATTAGGGGTGGAAGGGGTTGTCTACTCTAACCCCCTGCTCAAAGCAGGACCATCCCTAACTAGATCATCCCAGCCAAAGCTTTGTCTAGATGGGTATTGAAAACCTCCAATGATGGAGATTTCACCACCTCTCTGGGTAATCTGTTCCAGTGCCTGGCTACCCTCCTAGTGAGAAAATTCTTCTTAATATCTAAGGGTTCACCGATAAAGATTTTTTGACTGATTATTAGCAAGGCCAATGTCACCTACCTGGATTTTAAAAAGGCCTTCGACACAGTTTCACACCCTAATCTCATAGGGAAGCTAATGGGCTGTGGAATGGATGCCTACACAGTCAGGTGGGTGGCTAACTGGCTTAGGGACCGCACCCAGAGAGTGGTGGGTGATGGGTCATTCTCGGCCTGGAAGGAGATGGGCAGTGGGGTCCCACAGGGTTTGGTCCTTGGGCCGGTGTTATTTAATATCTTCATCAGTGATTTGGACGAGGGTGTGGTGAGCACCCTCTCCAAGTTTGCGGATGATACCAAATTATGGGGCAAAGTTAATACACCAGAGGGCAGGGAGCAGATACAGGCTGACCTGGACAGCTTAGATCAATGGGCAGAACGTTATAGGACGCAATTCAACAAAGATAAATGTAAGGTACTCCACCTAAGAAGGAGGAATCCCCAGGACACCTACAGGTTGGGGGATGTCCTCCTCAGCAGTTCAGAGGCTGAGAGAGATCTTGGAGTAGTTGTTGACTCCAAAATAACAAAGCCAATTGCACCTTGTTGTGTATTAGCAGATGCATGGCCAACAGCTCGAGGGAGGTGATGCTCCCTCTCTATGCGGCATTAGTCAGGCCACAGGTGGAGTACTGTGTCCAGTTTTGGGCGCCGCACTTCAAGAGGGAGAGGGAGGATCTGGAGAGGGTTCAGAGGAGGGCCACTCACATGGTTAGTGGTCTCCATGAAAGACCCTACAAGGAGAGGTTGAGAGATCTGGATCTCTTCACCCTAAACAAAAGACGGCTGAGGGGTGACCTTGTAGCCCTAAAATTATCAGGGGACAGCAGGGAATTGGGGATGCTCTGTTTATCAGAGCGCCCCAGGCAGTAACTAGGAATAATGGGTGCAAACTAGTGGAGAGTAGATTTAGGTTAGATATTAGGAGGAAATTTTTTACAATAAGGGTGGCCAGAGTCTGGAATGGGCTTCCAAGAGAGGTGGTGCTATTGCCTAACTTGGAGGTCTTCAAGAGGAGGCTTAACAATCACCTGGCTGGGGTCGTCTGACTTCGGTTCTCTTTTCTGCCAGGGGAAGGGGGTCAGACACGATGATCCATTGGGTCCCTTCCGACTCTACAATCTATGAAATCTATGAAAGCCATATCAGCCAATACTGGTCCAATTGATGATATGCAGCCCGGCAGCTTGTAGATCAGCATCGGGCTGGTAAGTCTGTGGGGGAAAAGGGGCAGGGGGAGGGAAGGGGATGGGGGAGAGCAGATCGAGGTCCCCATGGTGAGGGAGGGAGTGGGACTGGGGCAGGGGCAGAAGTAGCAGCTGGGGTGGGGTGGGGTGTAGGACAGAGCCGCAAGCAGCTCATCCAGGAACACAGTGGGGGGGCAGAGGGGCTCCTGCTGCTGCAGGTGCTCCTGCACCCTGGAGGAGGCATGGAGGGGCAAGTGTCCCCTGGATCTTTGCGTAGGGCGAGGGTGGGCTGCCACTGTGGGCTGGGGTTGGGAGTGGCACTGGGCTCTTCTCAGCAGGGGCTGGGCTGGAGCTGCACGCAGGGTGGGCGGAGGTGGTGCTGTGAGGGAGTGGTCGGGGGGGCTATGAGGAATCTTGAGGTGGCTGTAGCCTAGCCCTCCTATAGCTCCCCCTCCCATCACCACCACTACTGCCCACCATGCAGCCCTGGCCCAACCCCTCCCACCAAGCAGAGCCTGGTGCTGCCCCCAACCCCAGCCCGCAGTAGCAGCCCGCCCTTGCCCCGCACACAGATCTGGGGGTCACATTCCCCTCTGTGCCTTCCCCAGGGTGCGCTAGCAGCAGGAGCCACCTCTCCTGTGGCTGTGTCCTGCACCCCACCCAGCCCCAGCTAGATAGTACCTGCCCCTGCCCCAATCCCACTCTCTCCCTCACTGCAGGGGCCTCTATTTGCCCCACTCTGTCCCTTCCCACCTTCCTCCCCTTTTCCCCCCCACAGACTTACCAGCCAGATGTTGCTCTCCAAGCTGTGAGCTGCGCACGTGCATGTAGCATTTATAGGCAAAATTATCAGCCACATCAGCCAAAAAAAGCCAATTGCCGATAACATCACTTTTGCTTTTATTGTTGGTGATACAGTATGAACTGATGTATCAGTGCACCTCTATTAATATCTAACCTAAACTTCCCTTGCTGCAATTTGAGACAATTGCTCCCTGTTCTGTCATCTGCCACCACTGAGAACCGTCTAGCTCCATCCTCTTTTGAACCCCCTTTCAGGTAGTTGAAGGCTGCTATTAAATCCCCCCTCAGTCTTCTCTTCTCTAGACTAAATAAACCCAGTTCCCTCAGCCTGTCCTCTTAAGTCATGTATAAATCATAATTTTGATACTCTTATTAGTTTTAGCTTGAATTGTGTGAAATCCTTCATGGAAAATTTGTTTCAGATAAAGGATTTCAGCAGAAGTTCTGTTACTAAAGATTCTCAAGTATGTATCATATTTTTATTGCTTTGTCCCTTTGAAAGATTTTGTTGCCCACAAAGAGGGGTGAATTTTGCCCAAATTGATTATTTTCTTATTCTGTCCTATTTCCCCTTAAGTCCTGTGGTGGTAAAACAGACAGACAACTTTTCCAAAATTGCAGTCCTTTGCCCCTTCTTTTCTGTCCTTGAAGCTGATCCCCAGCTCACTTTTTATCTTTGTTAGTGGTTTGGCTCCACAAAGTTTATAGTCTTCCACAGCATCTTTTCCCCTTCAACTTCCAGTCTAATGCCTGCTTTGTCATTTTGCATACCTCCGTTCTTGCTACACACATTAACCGCTTGTTCTATAGGAATTTATTTACTGGTGTCTTTCTTGTTTCTTTCCAATTTTCATATCTGCAACCTTTGCCATTCACTTCAATCTTCCTGCTCTTCATGGGCACAGAGAGTCAAACGTGTACAGTTTTGCCAAAGCGGTAATTATCAAGTCTCTGCTCCATATATTAGCAGCAATAGTATTCTGTTGTTGTATAGCTTTATCTTCATATGTATTGACAGGCTTTTGTTTGGTTACTCCTTTTTTTCTCAACCTGTTCATATGTCCCACCACTTTCCCTATTACTTTTATTTCTGCTTTTGTGTTGTTATCTGTTGTTACTAAAGTAACGAAATCCCTAGGTATTCTCTGTTTGTTCCGCATCCCTAGGTATTCTCTGTTTGTTCCGCAAGCAGGCTATCTGTGGGAAATATATTGAAATAAAGGGTCACACGTTGTTTTGTTAGGGCAATGTTGTAGATGTCCTACTAAGTATGATTGTATTGAAAGTAACATTGCATCTGGTGTGAGTCACTGATTTGATTTACAGTTTTCACAGGTACTGTGTTCTTCTTGACGTCCACATAAGGCCTCCTTCTTTGCAGAGTAAGCCCCTTTCACAAGGTCAAATGATCTTCCATGTATTTCATGTCATCCAAAATAATAATGTCCTCTGAACTTCTGACATGATCAGGGTGTGCGCGTGTGATCTTTGGAGCAGAAATGAAGCATTCTTCATGGCTAGATAGTTATGGGTCTTGTTCTGCTACCTTGCTTGAGAAATTGCAGCAGCACTTTACTCTGTATGATGGCAAACACATGTTCAGAAGTGGTGTTCAGTTATGTTGCTGTGGAGTTCAGGGTGTATTTCAAGTGGTATGTGCTTGTCATCAGGGGGAAGGGAAAACACTGAAGGGTCCTGGAATTACAGATTGGATTCTTACTGAACTGACTAACCCATTTCCTTTTTTCCTTGGCGGAGAGTTTGCCTCTGCATTTTAAACTAAACAAATTTGACAGGAAGCCACAGAAGGAGCAAACAAGTGCAAAATCATACAAAACTATTACCAGTGCCTTGAAGGTTTAGAAAATGGAGGGAATTCACTCTTCTTTTCTGTTGCTTACTATAGATGTAGAAGCTTGTATAACTAACACTCTGGGGAGACAACCCCTCCGTCAGGACCTATTTGGTTTCCAGACTTTTCCTTTGATGTGTTTTACCCTTATTTTTAATGCTGTTAAATAGTCATATTAGGGTGATTATCACAATGGTTCCAACAACTTGTTGGGTTAAAATATCCAGACAAAAATCTTGCTTTTTTCCATACATCAGATTTTTATTTTTATACATTCCTGTCAGCTTAGGCTATATAAAATTTTAAAAATTGTTATGAGGTTTCAAATTTGTCATCTCAGTGTGATGCCATTGCCACCTCAAGCTCTTGGTAGATACACAAGTTAAAAAAGTACGACACAGAAGTAAGAAGAAATTTCCTTTTGGTATCCCAGCCTATAGGAAGGGAAATCCTTAAAACAAATAAAAATAAAAAAATGTGATAAAATGTGCATCTGTTTCTCACCCCGTCTGGCAAAACAGTTAGACAGTTGAAACTGAGAAATGACTTCCTCCTATAGAAAAGGTAGGACCTGACTTTGGATGCTGTGTAGCACCTCTTAGTAGATCCTAAGTTTTCTAAATTCCCTTTTAAGTCAGAGGCATCAGGATCCATTGTAAGGATTTTTTTCAGGATCAGGCCTTTAATATATATATAAAAAACACTAGGCTGCTATTAAGTATTTAGGCCCCAAGCCTGCAAACTAATTTGCCGGGTGAAGAGGAAGGGTATGGTACAGGCCTGTGATTGTCAAGCAGTTTGCATGACTCATGTCTTAAATGATGAGAGGAAAGAAGCTTTCATGTAAGATTCCATTACCATCCTAGAATCTGCCACCAGTACCTGTACCTAACTTCCACGTAAGTCCAGGAAAATGCCTTTTCATCATGGGCAAGAGACCTGGCTAACCTTTTTTAAAGAGCAGTTTTAGGGTGACACTGGGCTTGGATGATTTAGACAGGGATGGTTTTGTCTTGAGCAGAGGGCTGAACTAGATGACCTCGTGAGGTCCCTTCCAGCCTCACTTTCCTATTATTCTATGAACCTCTAACCATGAACTGGAGGGAAGAATGGGAGATGGCTGCGTATGTTGCTCTCCACAGGTGAAATATGGGAAAATTAAGGTTAAGACTATAATAGTAGGTATCACCATGCTGTGGGTACATTAAAGATGTACTATTTATGGAGAAGAGAGGAAATTTGGTGTTGGCACCTTACCTGAGAATTTCCTGACTTGGAATTTTTTTAAATTCTCAGTTATAATGTTCTAATAAATTCAGTTTTGGGAAGCAATCAATTATCAGCTGTAGAGTAAGATTAAGTGAATCCCTGCCCCTCCGGGGGCTCACTGCTAGCTGCCCCACCAGTAGATCGGGGCAGGGGGCTAGGACTTGTCCCTCCCCTGCAGATCTTTCCAAGTCCCCTGCCTGGTCAGGGAGCCAGGGCTGGGAGCTCCCTGCTATCAGAGTAGGGGGACATTGTCCCCGCCCCAGCAGTTTGCAGTGTCCCAGGAGCAAGGGCAATGTCCCAGCCCTGACCAATAGACAGCTGTCTCCTGCCCCAGTGCTCCCTGCCAGCACTTAGGCTAGCAAAGGGAAGGGGTGTGGGTGCTAGAGCTCCCCCCGGTGGCAGCAGAGGCCCATTGCAGGTCCCAAGGAAGTGAGGGCGGTTTACTGTCATTAGCAGCAAATCTGCTCCTGCTTCCCTATTATACATGTAGACTCCTGCCTAGGATCATTTACTCAAGAGTAGTTTACTCATGAGTAAAGTGCTCCCGGATCTAATGCACATGTAGACACACCCAGTGTTTAGAACAGCCTTGAGGCTGTCTCAAGAAAGCCAAAAGCCGTCCCAGGCCCTGACTGGCCCTTTGAATGAAGAGCTGCCAAAGTGGCTGTGTACCACTTTTATACACACTTCGTATCTCCAGCTGTATCAAATACATCCCTGATTTAGCTTAAGATCATTCCCAGAGTCCTGGACCTTTACTTTTGTTAATAATGCCTGTAACAGGGAATTCTTACCCTGTTACAAGGAAATGGAAGGGGCCCTTTAAGGGAAGAACTTTTGTGAAACAAAGGTAGTCAGCAAGGCAGGGGTTAATAAGTAGCCCTGTGGTCAGGCCAGCTAATAGGACTCCTGCCTGGAAGGAGACAGGGCTCGGGAGACACATAAGTCCAGAGCCTAAGCCAAGAGGGCATTTGGCTCTGGGAGGCGGAAGGGTGAAGAGTTCTGTAACCAGAGGGCCATGACAGCCCCAAGATCAGGGAGATTGCTGCTATTGGGAACTACAGGCAAGGAGGAGAAGGCTTGCAGGGAATCAGGATGCAGGATAAAGAGAGTTCAGTATAGCCAATGAGCGTAAAGTTTTGTTACAGCCAGAAGGCTTATATTTCAGTTCATGGTGGACCCATCAAGACTGGATGTGATTAAAAAGGGGAGATGTGGAGGTCCTATTGGTGCCCAAGGGGTGCTTAGTTGATCTGAGTCCTGCCATGGATTGCCCTCGAGGTGCTAACAGGACCAGAGGTCCTGGCGTGCCAGGAAGGCATGAGGCTTGGGGCCTGCCATGTCAGGGCATGAGCTATACCATCCCAAGAGGGGCAGAGACAAGGGTCAGGGACCCAATGTCCAAGGGGTAAGATTGGGTCTGGGGCACAGAAGCCAGGGTCAACATAGTGGACCTAAGCTGGAAGCTACCCAGATAGATAAGAGGGGTTGAAGTTGAAAAGTGGACACCTCAACAAGGACATGTTGGCCATGAAGTGGCCTAATGAAGTGATGATGAGTAACATCAGTCTGGATGGGCCTGGAATGCTCACTTAGCTCTCAACTGCAGGGTCCAGGAGTGGTGAAAAGGAGGTCAAAAAGAAGGGCAAGGGAACACCCTGGGGCTTGGGGGCAGTCTCCTTTTCTATACATTAGTTGATGGCTTCAAGGTGGGGCAGCTGGGAGAAAAGAAAGAGTATCTAGGGAGTCTGAGTAGGAAGTGCTTGGCCACCAGGGGGTGACATGGCCATCTCAGGGGTGCAATCCTATTGCACTTCTCACTTGGGGGGTTTTAAGTAGGTTGGCTGTGTACTGTGCAAAGATGGATTTATTAAATTTTCTCTTTTAATTTGTTGAATGGCCCAAAGTTCTTATGTTATGCAACAATATTCAGAGGAAAGAGACTGATAAGTGGTCAGTATAATTTTAATTTTTTTAACATAGTCATCAAGTACCTCCCTCATCTCTTCTCTTTTTCTGACTACGCAGTTCTTGCTGTGACATGCGAGACCCTTTTGACTCTGGTGTTTCAGGAAGAATGAGTGTGTAATAGGAATTTCCCCTACAGCAAGGCTGTCCAACTGGGGGCCCACAGGTTGCATGTGGCCCCTAAATGGTTAACATGCAGCCTAGAGGTTCCTGCCTGAACACCATTGCCTTTTCTCCGCTAGCCCATTGTTGCCCCTGTCATGGCAGCTGGGTTCTTTGGGCTCCATACTCCAGCTTCTACTTCTTCTGTACTCCAGCTTCACTCCTGGGGCAAGACAGCATAGCAAGATGGGACTGAGTGCTTGTGCTACATGTGCAGCCAGTGAACCAGAGTGCCTGTGCCATACATGTAGGGAAGAGATTGAACTGCTTGTGCTGTCCATGACAAAGGCAAGAGCTGGCTTGCCCATACTGCAGGTAGGCAGTGCACGTGGCTGGGAGAGGAGCCTTTCCCGTTACAAAAGCTGCACCCATGTACCCGCGCACCCGTACAAAGGCCCGCTGGCCACCCGAAACCGTTACAATATCCGCAACACGCGCAACACACACCGAACAACGAACCACGGTGCACCCATGATCTACGGTCTATGGTTAGTCGGGGTGAATACCCCCCAGTGTCTTAGGATGTGCCCTGCAAAGTACCTCACGAGAAAGGCAAGCGGTTTTGGCTTCTGCATCCTTCGCCATCTTGCAGATCATGCTTGCATACTTGGCCTACAGGAACAGGAAGATGTCTGGCATGGGAATGCCCCTGCCCCCGGCGCTTTTGTCCTTGTACAGGGTCTTCCGGGCAACCTTTTCCCATCTTGGCCTCTGTCTTCTCCCATGCTGTCCTGCCGCTCAGCTATGGGTCGAAGTCTGTCCCCAGGATCCTGACCCCCTCGCGGGGAACAGAGACCCCCAGAGACTCCAAGTCCCTGACTTCGCCCACGGACAGGCAGGTACTCTTGCTCACGTTGAGCTTGGCTCCCGCCGCTGCCTCGTACACATGCATGTGTGCCAGGGCTGTCTTGACCATCTCCCTGTTCCAGCACAGGATGTTCAAATCGTTCACGTAGGCCAGGACCTTGGCCTCTCAGTTGCCGCTTCCTGGGATGTGGACTCTGTGGATCCCTGGGTCCTGCCTCAGGCGCTGGGCCAGGGGCTCAATGGCGCAGATGAACAGGACCGGGGAGAGTGGGCAGTCCTGCTGGACCCCCAGCTCCACCGCAGTCTGGGTGCTCCGGAAGCCATTGATCTGCACTTCGCTGCTCACTTCCGTTTAGAGGGTCCTGATCCCTCGGACAAAGGTCAAGGGGAATCCCATCTGCTCCAGCGTCTGGAACAGTAACTGATGGGACACTCTATCGTAGGCCTTCTCCAGGTCCAGGTTTAAGACAGCGATGCTCTGCTTTCTCTCCCTCTCTAGCTAGAGCACATCTCTCAGAGATATCTGCAGGAATCATGTTGATTAATGAGCCATTGAGTCAACTGAATCCCTAAGTGAGTCCCTCCAAGCAGTTAGTTTTAAAGTCTGGGTAGAGCAGGATTCAAAGGGGGTGCAACTGAACCCCTGCACTCCCCCTGGACACACACGCAATTTGAACAACCAGCGAGTGCTTTACTCAGCAGTGGCAGAACCGGGGGAAACTGGACTCTTGACCAGCACCAGGCATTCTGGGATGTGTGTGCTTTCTTTGGCAGCCTGCTGGCAGACGAGTGGTGTTGGTGCATTCAACCATTCTTAAACTCACTTTGAAGGATGATGTGTGGACAGGCCAATCCTGTGACTTCTCCATTGCAGAACAAGTTGGGGCACCAGTCCTGCAACAAATGTGACATCTGTTTATAACCTTAGTGAAACATTGCCAGACAGAAGAAGCTTGGCAGCTGGAGGGAAGGACTGGGAGCCAAACAGTTAAAGTGTTTTGAAGAGTCTCATAAAAAAAACTAGAACTCATGAGTGCACATTAAATAAGACAGACAGGGATACTCACAGAAGCCCGGTATGTTCCCTTTATCCCACCTTCAGTCCTGTAGCATGCTTTGTGCTTCCTCTGCATGGTTTTACACACTTGGCTTAGTAGCATGAGCTAATGATGTTCTTTGTGTAAACTTCCCTCAGGATGCTGCCAAGAGTGGAAATCTGAATGGGCTTTCTGATCTGAAATCTGAGCAGGCACTAATGATGCTAACTGTATCAACTCTGACATTAAATGGATACTGGGCAGAAGGGAGGGGAGCAGTAACAGCACCTAAGAGGGCCATGCTGGTGCACTGGGGACAGAGGTTGGGGCAGCTGTGCAGAGGGGAGGCAAGACACCCCTGAAAGGAGTTTAACCTTTTTTTTTTTTTTTTTGCAGATCTTTGTAATCTGGTGAGTTTGTAGGGCCCCTTTCTTCTTTGATTTGCTACAGTCTTTTCTCATTAAAGGTTTGGACACAGCACATTTACATCAGTTCAATCAGACTTTACATCAATGTAGACAAATAACAGACATGTGATATGGAATTGCCCTGGTAAAAAACAGAGGTAAAACTATTCTGGCATTATATCCCCAGATCTATCCCAGCACTGTAAGTAAAATGGCTATTAATTTTTTCTCTGCTACTTTTGGAAAGGCTCTTTTAGAACACCAACTGCAAGCAGCTATGCTGAAGTAGCAGGTCCTCTGTCCACTATAATTCCTGGTTTAATTTATACTGATGAACAAAAGTGATATAAATTACACCAGTGTAAAGGTGTTGTGTGTCCAAACCTTGACAGTAGTACCAGAAGGGCTAAAGGAGTTGAGTTTTCTAAGCTAATTGAGCTAATCTTACTCTCTAGCCCTGGACTAGCATGCCATACAACAGTGTCATCTGTTGGGTTGGCTCTGTTGGTGCAACACAGCTAAATGTATCTTACTGTGAGGAATTTTTGGAGATAAAATAATTTGTAATTGGAGCAAATGATCTTCCTGTGGGAGTTGAACCATTTCTGTGTGAGACAAGTGTCAGGGTTCCCACCTGGGTGTTGAGGTTCTGAGTACATGTGATGTGTTTCAGGCTGCCACCTCACATCTTCATCTCCCGTGTCTAATAAAATCTAGGGAGGAGCACAGCAAAGCCTACAAATGTGATTAGATACAACGCTCTTAAATCTACTGTTTAAAAATTCAGTTTATTTAACACTTGGTAAGACCTTACATCTTAGCAAGGAGCAGCGATTAGATACACTCTGGCTGAATTTCCACCCTGGCCTATATATATATAGTCACAAACCCATTAAAGATGATGGAGTCACACCCATTTACACTACATTTGAACTTTACCTGAGGAATGGGAATACAATAATTGCCACACCCCTGTGCCAAATATATGCTATGTGCTTGTGGTTTTTTCCCAAAACACATAAACAGGGATGGCCTCACACACATTCCCATCCAGTGAATCATTTCTACTAAAGCTGGTCTCCAGATAAAAAAAGAAAATAAACAAAGCATGATGTAACTTTATAATTTTAAAAATTATCCTATATGTGGGGACCATTTATAGGCTTTCCACTTCCATATCCTTTTCTCAAATGCAGTGCAAAGGGAACACGCCTGATGTTATTACCTCTGTGGACTCAGCCTGTTCTGGGTGATGTAGATTATTTCAGCTAGAAGAAGAAAGTGGAGATGTAGTAAGGTATTTGTGTAATGCAGCCTTGCTTATTTACAAAGAAAATTCTAAATCATTTCCTTGAGCACAGGCAGGAGAAAACAACAGAATTTCTTGGCTTCAGTCACCTGTAACTCACTCTGTGCTTTTGCTTGCTTCTCTTTTGGCCATACATCCTCTAGCATGTAGTCCAAATTCCTGATCAGATTCTGAGGTGTTTTTGTTTCAGGCAGTGAAATGTACCTGTATTTTGATTCAGAGCACCCTCTTTTTCCTTACGATTCATAGATTCATAGATTCATAGATGTTAGGGTCGGAAGGGACCTCAATAGATCATCAAGTCCAACCCCCTGCATAGGCAGGAA
>NW_005841925.1:2749885-2776636 GCF_000455745.1 Alligator sinensis
CCGACCCATCCACCACGACTCTCTGGGTGCGAACCTCCACCAATTCGCCACCCACCGGACTGTGTAGTCATCCAAGTCACAGCCTCTTAACTTGTTCACCAGTATGGGGTGGGATACCGTATCGAAGGCCTTCCTGAAGTCTAAGTATACGACATCCACCCCTCCTCCTGTGTCCAGGCGTTTCGTAACCTGGTCATAAAAAGAGACTAGATTGGTCAGGCACGATCTGCCTGCCACGAACCCGTGCTGGTTTCCCCTCAGCATAATTTATCCTGCCAGGCTCTCGCATATGTGAGCCTTAATAATTTTTTCAAAGACTTTGCCAAGGATGGAGGTGAGACTGACTGGCCTATAGTTGCCTGGGTCCTCCTTCCTCCCCTTCTTGAAAATGGAGACCACATTGGCCCTTTTCCAGTCCTCCGGGACTTGGCCCGTGCGCCACGAGCGTTCAGATATTCCTGCCAGTGGCTCTGCAATGATGTCGGCCAGTGCCTTCAGCACCCTCGGATGGAGTTCATCCGGGCCTGCCGACTTAAAGGCATCCAGTTCTTCCAAGTGACTCTGACTCTTCCAAGTGACTCAGCCAAGATTAACCTGGACAAAGGGCAGTTATTACACTGGTCAGTGCCAGCAAGGTTTAAACCAACCTGTAATAGTGTAAAACCAAATTAAAAAAATATGGATGCATTGATTGCTGTGGATTCTGGTTATTATGGGACTGATCCAGCAAGGGGTTGTTGAGTATCTCTTGGGCCTCTGCAACATGTTAGACATAAGATGTAATTAACAAGTTAATTGTGTGTTAAATTGTGATCCGGTTACACATTCAATCAATTAATGGCATGATAAAGCAAGGAATAAGCCACAAAGTTATTCCACAAAAAATGTATAACAACTTTGTGGCTGGTTCCTATTGTGCCACTAATTGAATGTATGGCCAGGTGCGCCCTTGAGCCTGGGAATCTGCAGCTGATGGGAAGCACCATGTGCCTCTGTGGCTGGGAGCCCCGTCAGCTGTAGGCTTCTATCCTCATACACCTCCATGACTGGGAGCCTGGGTCAGGTGACCCCTGCATTGGGAATAAGGTGTGATAGGGTTTGATTCCTGGTCCCACAATCACGCGTGCGTGGCAGGAAACATTATTGTGTGGATTGCACATAAGATCCCATTGCGCCTTTACCTGAATGTCTGGCAGGGACCTTGCAAAACATGGAATGCATTCACTACCTACTATTTAGCACTTTATGGAATTAGGCCTTACAGCCAAGATTTTCAAAAAAAATGTTGGTACTTTCATTTCTGGATGCCCAAATTAACACCTTGATAAAGGTGCCCATTTTTCATAGGGTGGCTTCTCAGCACTTTCTGAAAAAATCAGACCTCTGTGAGCCATCTTGACCTCAAAACACTAGTCTCATTTTCCATTCTTGGCCTAAAAGGATCAATAAATAACATGAGTATAATGCAGCATAGCCTACTTTATTCAGTCTTGTTACATGCATCTTCTTGGTTACAGTATGCATTAAGGGTAAATTTCACTCCTGTGCACAGGTCTACCTCAGGGCATATGCTGCACTGTAGACATCAAAATAATGTTTATGTTAAGTTTAATTTGTACATCAATTTTGTGCTGAGTTACAGCACGGGGTGTGTTTCACTCTGAGTGAAAGCTTCTTTGTCTCTAATCAACGCAGATGTTATATGCAGTCACGAGTGATTTGAAGCTACTGGAAGAAATTAGTTTAGAATATACAGCCTTATTTTAATGTTGTATTTATAGGCAGCCATTGGGATCTAGAGAACCATGCTGAGTAAGTTCTGGGTAGAGGCATTTCCACACCTTTCTGCTGACCTGTCACTTGCCTTATTGCCTGCTCATGCACATCTATCTCTGCTTATCTTTACAGAAAGCACTGACAGGGGTGGATGATCTGCGACAAGTGAAGGCCCTAGAGATGCGTGTAGACACAAGAGAGAACAGCTTGGGAAACTTTGGTGAGAAAACACTTTGTCTTTTACTACCTCTTAACTTTTCATTTATCATTTCTTAGAGGAGAAGCACTCTGAACATTAGGAATGGAAGCTGAGAAAAAGATGATGGAAACAGTCTTGCTAGAGATTGTCTTAAAGGACAAACATCTGGGTGATTAATTAGCACTCTTCCTCCATGCTTTTTCCTGTGAAGAGACAAGTAGACCCATGAATATTCTATGCAAATGGAATGAGCGATGCCAGTCCAGTTTAATTTCCATTCAGTTCCTATGGCTTTTAGTAAGACAGTAAGTTTTCATTGAGCTTTTCCGCTTCTTGTTTTACTGGCACCTTATGTCTGCATTTACTCTGCTAGGATGAATAACACTGCATTTGAAGGAAAACAAATAAGAGAATTCCAGTCTAGCTTAATTGCCACTTTTTCTGGATCATATTCAGAGGAAATGTGAGCCAACTTCCAAATCCCAAGGTGTAGCAAGCAGTATTCAATTCCCATGGACTTTAAATTAGCATTTGTACAATACCTCAGTCCATTAAAGCTGTTTTATGCTACTCCAGTTGCACAAAGCAGCCTAAATTCTGTTTAAGTGCCCAGTGGAGGATTTCATTTGTGAATAGGAAACCTCTGGTGGGATGGAGCCATCCTTTTGGGCTCTTCTGTATCTGGGAATAAGAGTGCAGGCTGGATGCTTTTCAGGCCACATGCAGTGGAGTGAAAGATGATGCAGTCCTGAAGCTGCTCTGCTTTATTGCCAAGATGGTGACTTAGAACCTCCTTCACCTTCCTATCTATGGTCTTAGCCAGATTAAAGAATGTGGTCCCTTATTCTTCAGTTAGTCTGTGGAAACAAATGCACCAGAAAGGATTTCCTCTTGTACAGTAGCACAATCAGTTATAGTCACTGGCGAATCAAGGGACCAAAGCATATCTGCCACTTCACTGCTGTACAGATTGGAGGATCCCATGTTACCTTGGCCTGGTTTCACTTCTTCATAATCAGTCAGTATTTGTATCTGATACTTACTGGGTGCATCTTCACATGCATTTGATCTGGGCTCAGTTTACTCGGGTGTAAACTTCTGTGGAATAAATGCTCCTGGGCAGGCATCTGCACATACAGGGACTAAGGAGCAGATTTGCTTCTCTTAGCACCAAACTCCCTGCAGCCCTGCAATGGACCCCTGCCACCACTGTGAGGAGCGCCAGGCTCCGGCTGCAGCTGCCAACAGCCCTCTTCAAAAGCCAACCCCACTCATAGTGGATGGGTTGGTATCGACCTGGAAGGGTGTGGGCAGTGGGGTCCCGCAGGGCTCGGTCCTTGGACCGATACTCTTCAATATCTTCATCAGCGACTTGGACGAGGGAGTGAAGCGTACTCTGTCCAAGTTTGCAGATGACACAAAACTGTGGGGAGAAGTGGACACACCGGAGGGCAGGGAACAACTACAAGCAGACCTGGACAGGTTGGACATATGGGCGCAAAACAACAGAATGCAATTCAACAAGGAGAAATGCAAAGTGCTGCACCTAGGGAGGAAGAATGTCCAGCACACCTACAGCCTAGGGAATGACCTGCTGGGTGGAACGGAAGTGGAAAGGGATCTTGGAGTCCTAGTGGACTCCAAGATGAACATGAGTCGGCAGTGTGACGAAGCCATCAGAAAAGCTAATGGCACTTTATCATGCATCAGCAGATGCATGACAAACAGATCCAAGGAGGTGATACTTCTCCTCTATCGGGCGCTGGTCAGACTGCAGTTGGAATACTGTGTGCAGTTTTGGGTGCCACACTTCAAGAGGGATGTGGATAACCTGGAGAGAGTCCAGAGAAGGGCCACTCGTATGGTTAAGGGCTTGCAGGCCAAGCCCTATGAGGAGAGACTAGGGCACCTGGACCTCTTCAGCCTCCGCAAGAGAAGGTTGAGAGGCGACCTTGTGGCTGCCTATAAGTTCATCACGGGGGCACAGAAGGGAATTGGTGAGTATTTATTCACCAAGGCGGCCAAGGTCTGGAACGGGCTCCCAAGGGAGGTGGTGCTCTCCCCTACCCTGGGGGTCTTCAAGAGGAGGTTAGATAACCATCTAGCTGGGGTCATCTAGACCCAGCACTTTTTCCTGCCTATGCAGGGGGTCGGACTCGATGATCTATTGAGGTCCCTTCCAACCCTAGCATCTATGAATCTATGAATCTATGAATCACTGCTCTTTGGTCAGCTACTTCCCTGTTCAGGAGCAGCATACCCAGCACAGGGGCAGCATGTGGCAGCTTTCTCCTTGCCTACTCTGCCTCCCCATGCAATGGCTGCTCCAGCACCTGCCCCTGGCTGCGACAACCAGTGCCCTGGTGTCCTGCTGGCTGCTGTGCTGGCCCTGCCATACCAACCACTGCCTGGCTTATGGCTGTCTCGCCCCACCCAGTTCCCCACCCCCCTCCTCCCACAGCAACTACTTGCCTGGGCACAGTGTGGTTCCAGGGCTGCTGCCATGCAGCAGCTGCTGCCAGGGATGGCATTGTGGGGCTTCTGGATGCCACTGCTGGAGCTGCTGGGGCCCTCCTGGACCTCCAGCCCCACCACCTCTGGGCCCACCAGGCCAGTGAGGACTGGTGGTGGTACATCGTCCAGGACACCTGGGATGAAGAGCAGTGGCTGGAGGCCTTCCACCTGAGGGCCACCTTCTGGGACCTTGTGGAGCAGCTCCAGCCATACCTGGAGCGACAGGACACCGGCATGTGGCTACCCCTCCCCATGCATACCCAGCTGGCTCTCACCCTGTTCAAGCTGGCCATGCCTGCCAGGCTGTGGTATGTTGGCCACCTGTTTGGTGTGGGCAAGGCCACCACTGGGGAGGCTATCTTGGAGGTGTGTGGTGCCCTCTAGAACGTGCTGGGAGACACCGTGCTCTGCATGCATAACACCCTGGTGGTGGTGGTAGGTTTCCATGACCTGGGATTTCCCCCGTGCATCGGGGCCCTGGACAGGACCCACATCCGCATCACCTGCTCACCCCACGGAGATTGCCTCTATTACAGCTGGAGGGGTTTTCACTCTGTGGTACTCCAGGCCATCGAGGACCACCCTGGGGCCTTCATGAAATTGCATGCAGGCTGGGTGGGCAGTGCCTACAATGCCTGCGTGTTTTGGAACTCTGGCTTGCCGGGCCAGCCGCTTTGCAGGGCACTGGACCTTCAGTAGGCACCATGGCCATCCCACCCCTCCTCTTCAGGGACTCCACCTACCTGCTTCTGCCTTAACCCATGCAGCCTTACACTGGCCACCTGGACCCCCACCCCTCCCGGCCCACTTTAATGCTGCTTGGGCCAGACCTGCACCCTGGTGGATTACACCTTGGGCTGCCTCAAGGGACACTGGCTCTTCCTCAGTGCCTGCCTCTCATTCACCAAGGAGAACCTCCCCTGGGCCATCATTGCAGCCTGCATACTGCATAGCATCTGTGAAGCCTGGTTGGAGCTATTCTGGGAGGCCTGGGTGGCAGAGAATGCCTGCAAGCAAGAGCACCACCTGCGGTGGCAGTGACAGAAGCGGGCCCTCCCACCAAGGCTTTAGATGAGCCGCACACCCTCCAGCGGGGGTCAGAGCACCAGGTGCAAGAGGCCCTGGCTAACCACCTCCTTCAGCACTCCTCAATCTAGCCCATCTGCACCGTCGCTCACGGGCCCTCCTCCCCCTGCCCATCCCAACACCATGCTCACTGCAGGCACATCAGAAGAACAAGTTTTTATTCCTCTCACATCAAAGACAGCCTCTTTTCCCTCTCCCCTCCCTCCTCAACAGAGCCCCTCCACCACCTAACCCACTCACCAACAATAAAAAACCTTCCCTGTGAAAACTATTTACAATATCCTTTGTGGGTCATCACAGGGTGGGGGTCCATGGGGTAGGGCGCCTGGGGGGCAGAGCCGGGGGGCAGGCAGCCAGCATGCCAGCCTCTGGCTATTACCCTGCAGGTGCAGAAGCCATGGGGCAATGGTGACTGATGCTCCCCTGGTGCAGGTGGTTCTCTTCTGGCAGACGGTGGCCAGGGCCAGCAGGGCCAGCATGCGGTCCTGGCCCCCTTGCAGGCAGCTCCAGCTCCTTGCCCTTGTAGAGCTGGGGTGAGTGGTGGGGCTGGGTGGCAGTGGACCCAGGGCAGGGTCTGGGACAGGGGCTCCTGGCTGCTGGAGACAGTGCAGGACCTTCTCTCAGACTGCTGCTGGACAGCCGGTGACTGCCAGGAGGCAGGTGGGGCTAGGGTTGAGGGCTAGGCAGCAATCGGCATGAATGTGAGCTCCAGGGCCAGAACAGTGTCCAGCACCTGATGGTTGTCGTCTGTGGCCTGCACTGCCTGGGCCACAATGGCATTCTCCTTCTGCAGAAGGTCCAGCCACTTATGCTTCAGCGCCAGGAGCTGTTCCCGGAATCCCCGGTTTTCCCAGTCCTGCACATCCTTGCAGGCGATGTCCTCCACCCACCAGGCCCGTGAGTCCTCCAGCTGATCCTCTGACACTGCCACCAACATTCTGATTCTCATTATTGCCAATAACAGCTCTTCCACCCTGCTTCAGCACTGTAGCTATGGTAACATGGTATTTTCTTGCTCTCTGTACTTAGAATCCAACTCTAGGCACTTGATAGCAGGATATTTTTAGTTAAGCAATGCATTTTCCTGCACAGTCCACTGAAGTCTGGGCATGGACCTTTAGTACACCACGGCCAGCCTTTGTAAGTAGGTCTTTTCTTTTGGCACAGATTTATTGTGAGTAGTGAAAGAAGTAAGATGGAGGGACAATTTTCTTGATTTGTCCAGCCACTTCAAATTTTTCTCTTTCGGTTCACAGGTCTTTTCACAATATGCAACTGATAATTTAATGTATAATTACATCCCTTTTCTTCACAGTTCAGATTGTACTCAGGCTGATCTCCACAAGAAGCTACTAGTTCACAAGAAAACCTGTGTATGATTCCTATGTGTGCTTTTCAGTTCCAAAGCCAAGCTTCCATTCCACTCCAGCTCTATCCCAACTATACAGCTGGCCCAATAAAAGATATCACCCTAAGAAATCCTTGCCTTTCACATAATTTCTGGACCATCACAGCTACATCACTCTTACACTACAACTTCCATTCCCATGTCGTTTTACATGAGAAATAAGATAGTTAAAAGACATTTATCCTCCATTTTTTTTACCAAAGTGAGATTTTTTTCCCAACCTGTAGCTCCTAACAGTGCCTGTTTCAGTCTTTGCTTTGCTGTTGACTATTCTTCACAAAGATGATTGGTCAGGTCTTGGGGGCATCTGTTAAAATGGGATCACCATGGCAGAGACCTCTTTTTCTTTCTCCTGCGTCCCTCTCAGCTCATGGTTCTGTTTTCCTCCAAGTACTGAAATAACTTTGTTACTCTCCATTTCCCTCAGATAGGCTTCAGAGTACAGTGCGCTGCCCCTGACTCCATTCAGTTCATGTCTGATCATTTCTACCAAGAGCTGGCCTTTAGGGAGTACAAAAGCTCAAAACTGCATGGTGTCACTGGTTCGGAGACCTACAAAACATCAAGGCTTAATCTGAGCTTTTATTTTTCAAAAGTTTGTGTAAAAATACACAAAAAAGTGACACCAGATGGCTAGAGTAAAAAGTTGGCCTGGGGATTGTCACTAATTGTCATTGGTTATTCATAATCTTACTTCACCTGACAGCTCCTCAAGGCTGGATATGGGACCAAGGTTTGTGTAGGCATCTCAGGAAAAGTTGCCTTTTTGGAGAGGGCAGTACCTGAAGTTTTCTAGTGAAGGTGCCAAACTCATTGCAAACCCTCTCTAAGTCAGTGTCTGCAACTGAAACAGTCCTTTACTGAGCAGTTATTGGGTCAAAGATTTCTGCAGTTTAAACCCACCTCTGATACTGACTTTCTCTCTGGCTGTCAAGTCACTTAGCCATTCTGCCATACCTTCCCTACTTGCATAACACAAGTAACACCCCTACCATCAAGAAATTATTCATTGCTATGATTATTTGAGGATACTAAAGTATTGTTATTATTTTAAATTTTAAATAGGTGTTTATATACTATAGTGAGATGAGTCATAGAAACCCCTGGATTAGTGCTTCCCAATTTTTTTCTCAGCATGACCCCATTTATGACCCCATTACTCCATTTGGGGAAATGGAGGACTTTAAAGAGTCATCCTGTTGACCTTTCGCCATACTGGCACGCAAGCCTTACCCCTAGTTATAGGGTCATAGTGAAGAGGAGTGTCTGTGTGCAAACCCATTTTAAAGCAGACTCTTGTAAAAAGTTTTGTGACATGCACTGTTTTAAAACAATAATGGGCTTTATGGTGGCACATGAACATTGAGCCCTATTGTGGTATAAAGTAATTACTGAACTATCCAGTGATTGATCTTCTACGTGCCTTATCCTTATAGTGTAGCAGACAAATGCTTGAACCTTCCTGGCAAACTTTGTTTCCAGGTTCATGGCACTTGGACTTATTTGTGCCCTCTCCTTTCACTGAATGTAGAGTGCAATTTATAGCAAAGCAGACAAACTATTTCAATTCTATTAATTTGTCCCTTCAGTTTTGATTGCTGACAGATCTGGAGTTGTATTCTTGACCAACCTATATAGAAATCCCTGTTGAAAGTAATGGTGGATACATTCATTTAAGGTACTATGTTGCTTTCCTATTCCTAAGTGATTTTAATAGCTAAGAATCAAGTTACCCACAGTGCTGTGCACCCTTATTTATTCAATTAGTGCCTCATGGCAGCCCCTCTAACTTGATTATGTGTCTCTGAGACTGCTGCTTTTGTTGGGTGAAGCCACAGCTCTTTGATACTAGTGAACTGTAGGAAGCTCTTTTGCAGGCTGGCAGAAAAGACTGTCAAAGAAAGGCTCTGTTAAGAGACAAAAATAGGCACAAATAATTTGCCACATAAGGTGCTGAGATCCATCTCCCTCCCTCCTATTCCATTTACTGATTATTTTTAGGATCAAAAGCCTAAGTGCCATTATCAGCTGTTTGCGTGGCAACCATGGACATGTGGAATATCTGGGGTACATCTCTACTTTGACAGAAAGGTGTGATTGCAATCTGTGATGCCCATGCTAGCTTTATCCTAGCTAGCTCAGGCAACAGTCCCAGTGAAAACACAATGATGTGGCCTTTTGCATGGGCTGTACAAACTTTCTGGGAACCTCAAGTACTTACCTGGGCAGTAAGCTCATGCCGAAGCCCGTGCCATTGCATTTTCACTGAGACTGTCCCTGAGCTGAATCAGTCTAGCTTGGGCACTTTAGATACTGCAATTATATCTACAATGCATTGCAGAAAGTATCCATTAGGAACAGACATACAGGTCAAATTTAGAATATGCATGGAAATCATCACCCCTCCTGGTAAGTGGCTGTATAAAGAGTCAAAGTAATCACTAAGTGTACAATATATTAAAGATTAATGGTCATTTTGACATTGGTACCTACTTCAGACTTTTTCTGTAGAGTAGCAGGACAGTTAAAAGAGCTCCAAATGCAGCTATGGTATTTATTTCCTTCTGTGTTTAATACAAGGGATTAAAGAATGACACATGCAAAATTCAGTGAGGCCACAGAAATTTGCTAATTGAGGGACAAAGTTGCTGTAGACAGATAGAAAAGAACTTTTTTTTCACATGATCGTTTTGTATCTCAGGATCAACAAAACACATAGGTTGACTAATACTGAAGCAATCTATTGTCACTCATTCCTTTTGTGTATGCCTGATATCATACCAGGTTCTTGGATTTTAGAGGCTTGTTAGTATAAGTGAAGAACAGCTTGAACAGGGTTGCCTGAAGAAAACTATAATGTAAACAGCAAGTAGTACTGTATTCGTACAGAAGTTCATCTCTTTATGTTTTTAGAATACAACAAAGCCAGCATCTTGCTTGTTTTCTCCTTGTTCCGAGTCAATCATGCAAATATTACCGAGTGTATGAGGACAATTAAAAATTAAAAAAAGGAAAAGAAAAGCAACACCTACAGTTCTGCTTTACCTGTGATGTGCAGCCCTGGAAATAATAGGAAATACATTTTTATTCAGCAAGGGGATAAAGAGTCTACAAAGTGCATATTCTGGGTCTGAACATAAAAGAAATAGTGAGTTACCTGCAGTGGAAGGTTCATCTTTATAGCTTGTCTCTCCTTGGAAGAGTCTGGCTATGGATCATGCTGAAGAATTGTGAAAATCTATGAATCAACTACAAAATAATATGGGCACATCATTGATTATAGGGTTAAAAGGGTGTTGATGGTCTACCTAATGCATTGATTTCTTCCTGCTCCTCCATTTAATTTTTGTTTCATTGGAATAGTGCAGCTGAGTGGTTTGACACTACTGCATTTTTGCTGATCTCTGCTTTCAAAACCACATAAAAGAATATTTAATGAGAGAATCTTAAATAGGACAATTATAGAAAAGATAAGATTGCTCACCTCTACACGCTACCTGTAAGCATATTTCTACATTGTGTTTTTTTTCTTCAATCTAGTCTATGTAGCATGAGAATAATTTGGGAGTGATATATTGTTAATATTTTTAGAGCCAGAGAGTTTGCTAAACTGAGCAATAAATTCAAACTCATCTTTGTACACAGGAAAATGTGCCCCTGGGATTAAAATCAAATTTATAATTGTACATTGCACTTTACAAAGAGTTTCTCAAAATGAAGATAGCAAAGTCAGGGTTTTTTTAACTGCAGTTTTCTAGCCGTATATCTTATTTAAGGAGTTGGGATATTTAAAATAAGTGGAGTCAAGGAGTTTCTAGCACCAACAATGCAACTATATATTGACCTTAAAACTTCAAGAGGGAACATGTGGTATTGGAGAAATGTGAGTTGTTTTATTTTAGTTCACTAAACAACCCAGTAGAGTTGAACAGTCTAGAAGTTACCAGAGAGAGCTTGTGCCAAAGCACAGCATAATTTCTGAGACGGGGGATTGGGTTACAGGAAATAACTAAATAACTCACTGCTAAAATAATCCCCTTGGCCCGTCATTCCGGCTGTGTCACCTCCACTACCTCTTTGAATCCCTTTCACAGTTCCCCCAGGGCCAGATTAATGCATAGGCAAACTAGGCACATGCCTTGGGCCCGAAGTGAAGAAGGGGCCCAGTTGTGTTTATTTACATATTATAATTATTGAATGAAAAAAAGGAATATAAATATACAGTATTAAATACCAGACCATGAGTTTGTTTACCTGGGGCCCACTAAAGGGTTAATCTGGCCCTGGGTTCCCCTTCTCTATTTGTTTTCTCACACCAGCCCTTTCTGCATTTAGTAGACTGTCCTTTGGAGTGAATCAAGAAGGCCGCCACTTTCCCCTTCTTCAGGATTTAATTTGAGTATTTAGTGTTCTTAATATTTCTAGTTCTGCTATAATGCTGCAGAGAAATGAGTCAAACATCCTTATTAACTTCCTGTCATATTAAAACATTTGGGGCTTTGTTACACTGTACCCTAGGCATTTAACCTACTAGAAAGGATGGCATTAATTAGGTACTGACAGTAGTTTAACTAGAGATAGGTGAGCGAGACACCAGCCCATGGCACTGAGTTAGAGGGGGGGCCACAATGGCAACCTTCGTGGAGCCCAAATCACCAACTCTGCTCTCTGGTGCTGGGCACCCCTATCCTGCATGACAAAGTTCCTAGTTGTGCCTCTGGGCACTGGGCTGGACTGAAAGATCAGTGTGTAGTTCTTGGCTCTACCCAAAAATACATTTGTGACCTTGGGCGAGTCATGTAACCTCTCTATGCCTCTACTCCCCATTTCAGAATGAGGAAACCAGAACTTCTTTCCCCTGATGACCCCTCTGTCTGCTTTGTTTATTTAGAGCATGGGCTGTCTTTTAGCTATGTCTCTGTTCAGTGTCTAGTAGGATTGGCCCTGATCTCAAATGGAGCCTAGAGTTCCACAATACTAGAAATGAGAGCCAAGGCATTTTCTGAGCCTCTGATTGTTTTGTTACTTCCTTCCTGCATAAGCCAATACAAACAAATGCAGAAGAGTATGTGGGTGATTATTGCTTTCCAGGAGCACTGGCCATAAAGTAACTCTTTGAATGAAAGGGAGTTTATTGATAGGCTGCAGAGCAATCTTTGAGACGGGGATCCCAAGAGCCTTTTGTCAAACTTATTTTATCAAATTGAAAGGAAGGCTAGAATGATTTCCTTTCCTTGGATACGGCTAAATCATCTTTGCCAGAGATGGCTTACCCCTAGGGCTCATAAAAATACTTCTCAAGATTGTAAATTTCTGTCCTTGCAGTGATCCTGATTGCATAAAACCAGTGGCGCGGCTCTTACAGCTTAGAGAAAACATACGGGCAGGAGAGTGAACGCCAGTGCTGCTGCAGGGTTATACTGGAGATTTCCAGCTGGCCAGGGATATTAAACTTCCCCAGTACAAAGAGAGAGGATGCAGCTGTGCCAGGTCTGCTGCCCAACTTCACCAGCCATGTGCCTGTTATGTAAGGAGACAATATGTTTCCCATGGTCCAGAGGACTGAACTGGAGTGCATTTTATGAAATACAGTCACAAAAATGTGACAGGAGGATGCACAGGGACAGCATTTTAAATTCTATTTCACCTGTAGTAATGGAAATAAGATACATTGAATTGAATTGCATAGTCCAAAAATAGTCAGCAATTAACAGAGTTGGGGGCAAAAATACACTTTGTGCCAATATCCTAAGAACTTCAAGGCTGGGAGGAGTTGGTTTCATGCTTTTGTTTCAGAATTGTCTCTAGAAATAAGCTAAAACAAACCCATGGTGAGGCAGAGGAGTAAAGAATATATAAGCATATAAAAATCTAGCATTACTCATAATTAGGAAATTTGAAAAGTCAAGCAGTAAAGAATGGAAAATGTGGAGAAAAGACATGGAAGTAAATAATGCCTAGTAAAACAAAGGTAGGATTTGGGGATCATGATAAATATGACATCAACACGATAACTTTGTGACAAGTAAGATAATACCTTTTGCTCACCAACTCAAGAATTAGAAGGTATGGAAAGGGGATTTCAATTCCTCAAATGAAGAGGAACTCAGCTATCAGGGCTGTACATACAAATTCCGTCACCACTTATTGTAATTTGGTCCAATAAAAGATATCACCCAAAAATCATTGCCTCTACAACACCATTTGTCACAGAATAGGAAAAAAGTGTAAGGTAAAAACAAGAGCAAACTCTGGAAATCACAGGCATTCTGAGCTCTTCTGAATTATTCTTTGTTAGTCAATAAAGATAAAGAATCTTATCAAACAACACACAAAAGTCACCAAGGAAGACTGTTCTTGTTTGTTCTTGCCTGGGAAGATGCCACGTGGCATTTTTCAGAACAGGTATTTCAGAGGTTGTAACTGTGAAGCCACTCATTAACTTTCTGAGAAGAGGTCAGACAGTCTAACACATTAATATGGCCAGGACAGATAAGAAATGCATCAGAAAAACGTGTGGAGCATTTAAGCTTGTGATATAGCCATGTCTTTCTTTTATTCTGCATCCGTTCTGTAAAATGATTCTTTATTCTGAACCCACAGGTGCCTATCTTCCTAGTCTGAGACAATTGAAATTGAACAACAGCTTGCTTGCGTCTGTGAGGTAAGAAAGAAACTATAATTGGAATAAACATAATGAACAACACCTGCTCATCTCTTTTCTTGATGGTAAAATGTTATTAGTGCTGCATTCATATTTTCTCTGAAAAACAGCCTAGAAAAGTATACAGGTATAATGTCCTATAACCAACACCCTTAGGGCCAGAACCTCATCTGTTATGAATCAACCTAACTCCAATGGTGCCCGTGGCATTACACCAATATATACCAGCTTTGAACCTGCACTGAAATCCTGACTTTGCTGGTTATTGGCTTCACTGGGGGCCAGGATTTTACCTTCAGTCTGTCATTAGGTGGCTTCTAAAGATGTGCTTTTTCAGGATGAACTGTTGTGTACCACTTTCTCTTTGTGAGTTCTGCCTCTTGAGTTTAGGAGTGCTTCTACTGTTGGATGTAATAGTTTGTAGCCCTTGGGCCAGACCTTCAGTCGGTATAAATCAGCATAACCCTACTGAAGTGAGTGAGTTACCTCTATGTATTGACACCAGCTGAGGATCAGTCAGATTACTGACCTCTGGCTTGCTGAGCTCCATTACTATATTACTGCTACATTCTCAGAGACGGCTGAAGTCAAGAGGTGAAAGGATATCTACTTGGTCAGGACACATCTCATTTCTTTGTGTTGTTGGTGTTCATATTAATCTTGGTAATTAATTAATTAATGTCAGGTTATCATCAGCAAATTGTTTATGTAAAAATGCAGTCCTGTTTAATAGATCTGCTCTTTCTTTATTAATAGTTGTATTGTTAATAGGGTCCAAACGTGTCTCCTGACATTAGTGACAAACATAAATGTTCTAAAAAGTCTCAGGAGAACAAAGACACTTCATAAGGGACTGCACTGGGTTCTTTAATGTTCTATGTATCATTTCATTACTTAACAAAGTTCTAGTTTGTATTATCAATGATGCTGGAGACCAAATGATCATAGCTCTGCTTTCAGATCCCTGACTGAACTTGTGGGAGTGGCCACTGGAAAAGAAATTCTTAATGGCAAGTTAAGTAGATCTGATCTGACGGTCATTAAGAGAATGGAAAATATGAGACCTCATGGTGTTACTTGTTTTGAATCAGTTTTCAACTACAAACTGCTCTTTGAATCATAAATTTCCTTTTAAAGAAGGACTCCAATTCAGTGGAATATCCTTAGACAACAGTACTTTAAAAATGTCACTTTCCATTTTCCTATCACATTTTGTTCTTAGTTTTCCCTGTTTTCCTTAACTAATGATTGCATGTGATATATATAGTTAAATCAGGGGCTTTCAACCTTTTTTAATAAGTGTACTCCCAGGGAGGTGTCAAGTGGCTGGATGCAGAGTGGGGTGGGGGTGCAGCGGAGTGGCGGCAGCAGAGCGTCTGCGCGGCCTTGCTCTTGCCCTGCTCCTGTGAGTTAGCAGCGCAGGGTAGCGACGCTCCGTCCCTGCCTGCCTCTGCATCCCCTCTGGGACCTTTCAAAGTACTGGTTGACAACCCCTGGTTTAAATAAAGGCATTTTTACCTGCCAGCCCTTCTCTACCTACTTCCATTGAAATGTTGAATTTACATTGCCACAATCATTTTAATACCAGCAAAAGCATAAGATCACAATATTGCTACAGAATGGCACAGGAGTAAAAAAAATATGTGGCAAGAGGGAATGACATTGTTCAAACCAGTTTTGACGATATCTACAGCAAATTTGTTTTTTAAATGTTTGAATTAAATGTGATCTTTTCCTCATTTGTTCTAGCCTGAAAATCATTTTCTTTAAAGGTTAAACTGACTATAGAGAATCCAAACATAAGGCATTTGATTCATCTTCTGAGATGCTGTATCAGCATCAGACTGACCATATTTACTTAATAGTTACTCTAAGAAACAAATCTAATGGGGAACCTTTATTTTTCTTCTTGGTTAAAGCTGAAAATAATTTTTCATTATAAATAGTATTATTACCTTGCTAATAATTTTGCCCGAAAACAACCAAAAAACAAACACCTGCTTGATATTCATATGCTCTGTGCAAGCTATGGGAAGGATCCTCAATAGAACATTCTGAATCCTCTGTGCAATTTCTTTCATAATTTCAGGGTCCCATACCAGGAGCTCAGGTGCACCCAGAGCACCATGGCCATCAGCAGCAGCAGGGCATAGTGGGTCAGGCACTGTACAACAGTTCCTGCACAAACAGTTCCTCATGCACCACCTGGAGCACACTTGAGGTGCAGTGATGGGCAGGGTAGGGCTGACCCCAGGGTGCCTCCTCTGAGAAGACCCCTGTGAGGAGGGTGGGAGCATGGGCAGCTCCTCACCCCAGTCGGCTGGGAGTCCTGTGTCCCCCAAGCCCAAGTGCCATGGACTGGGCAGCAGTGCAGCAGAGCAGTTGGCCTGCAGGAGATGTGGGGGAGTGGGGTTTGGAGCGTGGCACCAGGTGCTGCCAGGAGCCTGGCCTGTTCCAGCTTAGGTACAGGGTGGGGGAGGCAGGCTGCCAGCACCCAGCAGTCTCCCTGCCCCGGAGGAGCAAGCAGGGATGGGGGGCTTAGCCAGTGGCTGCCTGGGCCTGGGCCTGCCAGGCTGACTTACCATGGTCCCCGGCCACCTGTGCACACCTGACCCCCGATCTGAGGCCAGACAGTGTATGGCCCCTGGTACAGAGCATCTTGTCTCTGAAATGTTGTAAACTCTCACAAACAGCTTCTGTTTCATGGCTCTACAGTGCCTGCAGCTGCAGGTCCAAGAGAGGCAGCCTTTGGCAGCTAGGATGCTACTTCAGGGTCACTGCTGCCCACAGTTGTGGCCTTGCAGATGTGCCAGCTCCACCAGAGGAGAATCCTGGACAGGACCCTCCTCCTGGACCTCCTTGTCACAGCATTGGAGGACCAGCTGGGAAAAGCTTGGGCGTGGTGGGCGGGCAGAGAATGTGGCCCACCAGGACAGGTGGTGGGCAGAATACATGGTCTGCCAAGGCAGGTGGCAGATGGAGGACATGGCCCATCAGGACAGGTGGCAGGCAGAGGACATCACCCATAAGGAGGCACAGGACTGGGAAGACTGGGAGTTTTGGGTGCAGCTCCTGGCCCTGGAGCGCGAGCAGGTGGAGGCCCTGTGGGAACAGCATGCCATCCTGGCTTGGGTAGTGCAGGCCATGGACAATGACTGCCAGTTGCTGGACATCATTCTGACCCTGGTGGTCACCTTTGCCAGGGCCAGGCTCCCGACCCTAGCCCTGCCTGCCCTCCGGCAGCCACCCACTGCCCAGCAGCTGGCCTCCCCTTGGGCCTGGGAGGAGGTCCTGTGCTGCCTCCAGCAGACAGGAGCCCCTAGCCCAGTCCCTGGCCCAGGTCTGGTGTCATCCAGACTCCCTGCCTGGGACTAGCCCTGCTGCTTGCCCCAGCTGCACATGGGCATGGAGTCGGAGCTGTCTGAAGCAGGGCCAGGACTTCATGCCAGCTGTGCTGGGCCTGGACTCTACCTGCCTGAGGAGGAGCTGCCCACACCAGGGGGAGCACTAGCTGCCATTGCCCCTGGGTGAGCCCCACACCCACTGTACTTGCTGTGGTGTGCACACCTGCAGGGAAGCAGCCAGAGGCCAAGATGCTGGCTGCCTGTCCCAGGTCTTTCTCTGCCCCATAGTCATCCCCACCCCATGGCCCCCCACCCCAAGACAGCACACAAAGGACACTGAACAAACTTTTCATGGGGAAGATGCTTTATTGTTGGTGGGTGGGGTGGGTAGTGAAAGGGCTCTGTTTATTGAGGTGGGGAAGGAAGACTCTATTTGTTGGGAAGGGAGGGAGGAGGGGAGGTCTGTTTGATGTGAGGGAAATAAAAACTTGTTCTTGTGAGACATGTCTCCAGTGAGTGTGGTGCTGGGGATGGGCAGATGGATGCGGGGGGTCCATGGGTGGCAGTGCAGGTGGGCTAGAGCAAGGAGTGTTGGAAGAGGTGGTTTGCCAGCATCTCCCTGTACCTGGTGCCCTGCTGGTGGGTGCACAGCTCTCCTGGGGCCTTGGTCCAGCCCAGGCAGCAGTTGAAATGGGCCTGGCATGGGTTCAGGTGGCTGGTGTAGGGCCACGTGAATTAGGACAGGAGTGGGTAGGTGGGGTCCATGGGATGGCTATGGCTCCCAGCTGCAGCTCCAGCAGCCCTAGTGCAAAGTGCCCATTCTCTACCAGGGCTGGGAGGAATTCTGGAAGATACAGGTGTTGTGGGTACTGCATGCCCAGCTGGCACTCGTGCAGTGAAAGTCCCTCCGGCTGTAGTAGGGGTGGTCTCCATGGGGCAGGCAGGTGATGGGGATGTGGGTCCTATTTAGGGTTCTGATGCACTGGAGGAATCCCAGTGCATGGAACCACACCACCACCACCACCAGGGGGTTATGCACATGCAGCATGGTGTCCCCAAGCATGTCCTGGAGGGCACTGCATACCTCCAAGATGGCCTTCCCAGTGGTGGCCTTGTCCATAGCAAAAAGGTGCCACCACCACTGATGTACTGCAGGCTGGTGGGCATGGCCAGCTTGAGCAGGGCAGGGGCCAGGCAAGTGTTTGCAGGTAGGGACGGCTGCATGCCCGTGTGCTGCCATTCCATATTCCACATGACCTGGGCCACCTTCCGGGACCTCCAGGTGTGGCTGGAGCTGCTCCAGATCCTAGAAGGTGGCCCGTGTCATGCAGAACACCTCCAGCCACTGTTTATTGCCCCAGGTGGTCTGGGTGATGTGCAGCCACCAGTTCTGGCTGGCCCAGCAGGGTCTGGCCAGGTGGATAGGGTGGAGGCAGCTGGTGCATGGCAGTGGCCCTGGCACGACACATGGCGGACAGGCAGTCACTGCGCATGGGGGAGTCAGGAGGGGCAAGATGGCTGTGGCCCAGGCAGTGGTTGGCATGGCGGTCCAGCAGGATCAGTGCAGTGGCCAGCAGGAGTGCGGGGCGCTGGTCATTGCTGCCAGGGGCAGGGGCAGGGGTTGGAGCAGCCATAGCGCAAGGAGGCACAGGCATGGAGGAGAGCGCTGCTGTGTGCTGTCCCTGCGGTGCACATACTGCTCCTGGCTGGGAAAGTGGCTGACCAGAGAGCAGCAAGCAGGGCTGGCCTTTGAAGAGGGCTGCCAGCTGCTGGCAGCTGCAGCTGGAGTCTGGAGCTGCCCTCAGTGGTAGCCGGGGCCCATTGCAGGGCTCTGGGAAGTGGGAGTAGAATGACAGCAAATCTGCTTCTACTTCCCTGCAAATGTGTATGCTTGCCTGGCAATGTTTATCCATGAACTGGTGCTACAGCAAATGCACATGTAGATGCACCCAGTTTGGATGCAATGGTCTAGAAAGAGGATATGCTCACAGATGCTGCGCACATCATGGGCACGAGTGGTAGGCAAGATGGTAACTTTGTCCATAGCGATCAAAGATTGTAGTAGGGAGGAATGGGAGAAGAAGAATAAGTTTAGCCATCGTGGCATCAAATGACAGCTCAAAACTGCCCAAGAACACCCATGCATGTTCCTCTCCACTACTTCCCCTCTATTACTCTCCCACAGAGGTAAACTACTTTGGTTCTGCATTGGTCTTGACAAATCTGTGCTTCCTCTTACTTACCACCTCATTATTCCCTACAAATCTGGCTGTTTGTTAATATGCTCCAGTGTCTTTGTAGGTATCAGAGGAAATGTACACGTCCATAATGTATTTGGTCCTGTTTCCACTCCCCCCTCTCTTTTTTTTTTAAGATGGGCACTTCTTTTTGCCCTTTTCCAGTCTTCTAGGACCTCGCCTGACCTCCTTGAGTTGTCAAATAGCCAATGGCAACACAATTACTTGAGTCAATTCCTTGAGTACTCTGGTACAAATCTAATAAGGCCCTGCTAATTTGAAAACTTCCAGGTGACCTAAGTACCACAGTACTGATCCTGCCTTTCCTGCTAATTGTTACTAGTTTTTTGATGTGGAAGTAGATCTGTGAGGCATCAGTATAAATAGAGTACAGTAGCTGAGTTTGTGTTTGTGAATTAGATTAGCCAGTGATAAGGTATAGAGGGAGAAGAGAAGATGAGGGGGAAGTTTTGAGGAGGATCCACAAAATAACATTCTGCCAGCACAGGTAGGAAATCCTGGAGAAGACAGAGAGTCCAGCAGCCAAGGGAGGGCAAAACTTCAAAACTAAGAATACACATTTTTGACTTCAGGATCTATTTTTTTTTCCCTTATAGTGACTCAAAATTTTCTCAGCTGTGCAGATTTTGAGTCATCTCAGGAAAAATAAAAGTTAATAACATCTTCCTGAAGTGAAAAACATGACATTTCCTTCTTTTTGAAGTCTTGACCTGCCTTGGCTCCTGTGTTTGCTTTAATCTTTGCCTGTCATGTAGCCTCTTGCTATTGACTAGTTATGAAGAACTGGAGGGACAAATTATTTATTAAAAGGTATTAACTGGCTGAGGTTTGGTCACCCATTTACTGAATAAATTCATGAGGACAGTTGAGTTTCTAAGACATTAACGTAAATTAAGATTTCTCAGAAGACCAGTTTTAAAAGAGCAAGTTGAAAATATGGAATTTGACGTAAGGGAAGCTAGCTACCCTTCATAGATTGTGTTGGGTTTTCTGCTTGTGGAAAGAGCTAGATCAATCTTTTTTGGATAGCACCATTTCACACTTGTTGTGCACAGATGTTAATTACAAGATAGAAAGCAGTGGAGAATCAGGTTCATTGTCACTTTGGAGCTATTATGGTAGTTAAGACACAGAGGGCACATCTATGTGAGAAGTAACTGCGGAGCTGCCTAATTAGCTCCTCAGTAAAGTCTTCATGTCTACACGTATGGCCCTATTAGGTTGCAGTAAATTAATAAATACTACCATAGGTTAGTACTTGTATATACAAGTACTGTCCTGTGGTAGAGTTTTTTACTCCGCAGCAATGGCCGTGTGCGTGCTGACAGGGCTGGCTGGGGCATGAGGGTGCTTCAGTACAGGGGCTGTCTGCTGGCTATCCCTGCACTGAAGCACTTTCATGCCCCAGCCAGCCCCTCCACAGCACGTTGAGCTGGGTTAGAGCAGCTGACCCTCCAGGTCCCCTGCCAGCTGGGGCTGTTGTGACTTGGCTCAATGTGCTGCAGTCCTCAGCGCGCACATAAATGTGGCACCTGGGAGCAATAAACTCTGGTGCAATATATGCCAGAGTTTATTGCTTTGCATTAATTGCATGTGTAATGCACCCAGGCAGTTAAAATGAACTCTGTGCTTTGATGGAATACTCTACTGTGAGTCTGTCCTCATTTTGCTTTTGTTTATTTTTGTCTTCTGGGATTTTTTGTTGATTAGTGCGTTTACAGCTGGTCAAACAAGCATGACATTGAGAAAAATACTTTTATTTATTTTAGTTGTTTCTTGCCAGAAATATGTGGTTTTTAGTGGAACACCAAATAGTTTTTATAATATTTTGATGCAAAAAAACAGTGTTTCAAAATGAAAACCTTATATTTAATACTTAAATTATTAATATTAAATATTTAATATTTAAACCAGCTGCATTGGTACTGTATTCAGGGCCCAGTTCAAGGAAGCATTTATGTGCTTATGTGAATTGACGCTCTAGTGAGATTTTGCTGTTGTCTGGAAAAATCCAACTCCTGTCATGATAAGATTTAACAAATATTTCCTGTGATCTGACATCTTTCTGCTTGTCAAAACAGACAAGAGAGTTAGTTTTCAGCTGTGCAGTATTTCATGCAAACATAATTTATAACTGTTTTGGGGTGGATATTTTCTTTAATACTGTACGTGACACTTGCCAGGCACATGGGCACCAATGAAACCAACCCAACACCTCCTTTAAAAAATATGTCTCCTGTATGCCAATTAAATAAAATTACAGGGAGTAGGCAAAGGAGGGACCAGAACCTGGCAACTTTCCCAGACCAGAACTGTGCCAGCTCAAGACAGCAGCATCTTTCATACATTACTTCCGATCCATAGCAATCCGTCATTGATAAACCCGGAGTATTTAAGGACAGAGCCCGCACACAAGCACAATCTGTGTACTTGAACTTTATTTTTGGACATCTGTATTGTGTCAATTTAATACCCGTTAAAACAACATCCTAAATTAAGATGCTATCAAGGGAGCAGCTGTGAGTGCTGTAGTTAATGTCATAGAATATTTCCTATCCTAACCCTCTGTTTTCAGGCACTCCCAACTGTCCAGAAATTTCACTTTCTGAACTGGATTTTTCTATGCTTGGATGCTATCCCAAAGGTGATGTTTCTTTCTTTTTTAAAGCTTGAACAGAAAACAGTTGATATATATTTTACAATTGAGGGCAGCAGGAAAAATGCACTTTCTTCCTTCTAAGAATAATTCGCCTGAAATTTATATATAGCCACCAAGACAAAAAGATTGAGAATAGAAAGTTGAAAACCAGCAGCAAATTTATCAAATAAAAATTGTCCAATCTGTCTTTAACAACTTAGATTTAATTGGCACAAAAAACATTGGGTAAATATACAAAAATAGGAAAACAGGATGTTTCACATATCTCTAAAGTGTTGAAAAGAATGCCCAATCCTATATTGTGCTATATTCTACATTTTTAAAGGGATTGTAATAATGAATTAATTAAAAACAAGAAATAGTGTGTTTTGAACATCAAGACACTTATATTTAGGTTTGTAAACTGAGATATCTGTGTTTGAAAAATGTTTCCTTTAGTCTTATCTGCCTAAAGGTTGAGGTAAGTATGTGTGTTGTAAGGAAATAGAGGTGTGGATTGTATGTGTTTATATACTGGAATTTATCAGGAACTTGTGTATGTATTTCAGTACAAGGCTGATGCATTGGTTTGTTCACTGATCAGTGTTAATTTTGGCTTGATTGGTGATTTCCTGGAGGTTTTGGTGATTACATTGGTAGGGAATGCAGTTGGGCACCACTGGCCATAAGTCTGTGGTTTTTTTTGTGTGTAGGTTAGTTCATTAAGTTTGTTTTGCTTTGAGATATTTCATTCTGAAAGGCATAACTATAATATGCTGTTATTTATTTAGGATTACATGCTATCTAGGGGGACATTACATTCAGATTAGGAGTCAAAGATCTAAATTTTGGCAATTGAAATGTTTCCCCTATTAACCTCTGTAAAAAATGGAAACTGTTTTTGAGAATACAACGCATAACAAAAAGGAATTACTTTAGGTTCTTGTTAATTTGCTGCATTGCACTTATTTTATGAGGTCCTCTCTTAATGACCTCCATTCATCTCATATCAACCAAGAAACTAGATTTATGAACTGAAAATCGAAGAGGAAATATGGAACCTATTCTGAAGTGTAAGTTAAAAACTGTCTTTCACTTGTAATGGCATGTATTACATGTCTTCCTAATGATTCTAGTAAAAAGAACTCTATCTCAAAATGAATGAAATATAGATGACAAGCCAGGCCAGAAGAAATATGTTTTTATCTGATTGCTTTTATTTTAATTTCAGTAATGAATAAAGAGGTCTGTGTCTTTTCGTAAGGCATCTTTTTTATGAAATGTAGAGTCAAGGATATTGGTTCCATAAATATATAGTATGAGGAGCAGTTTACCAGACTGAAGTATCTGCTTTGGTAGCTACTGCCTGGGCATGCCTGTATGTACTATTAATGCGACACGATAAACTCTGGTACAGTTTGCCCTGGAGTTTATTGCTCCTGGGCACTGCGTTTGCATGTGCACCCAGGACCACAGCACATTGAGCCAGAGCAGCACAGCCCCGGCTGGCAGGGAGCCCAGGGGTCAGCCTGCCAGCATGGGACTGCTCTGATCTGGCTCAGTGTGCTGCAGAGAGACTGGCTGGGGCAGGAGGGTGTTACAGTGCAGGGCTAGCAGGTAGGCAGCTCCTCACTGTAGTATCCTTGTGCCCCAGACAGCCCCAATCAGTGTCTACATGTGCATTGAGGCACACTAAATAACACCACCATAGGACTGTACTTGTATGGAGCAGTACTATCCCATGGTGGTATTTATTAGTTTATTGAAGCCTAATAGGGTCACACATTTAGACGCTGGTACTTTACTGCAGAGCTAATTAGTCAACTCCACAGTAAATGTCTCGTGTAGATGTGCCCCCTGTTGCCTCCCATTCAGCTGTTGGCAACAGCGCTAGACTAGTCCAAACCTCACTACAGTGACTGCTCGTAATCAGAAGAGTTATTGCTGACAGTGAAGGGGCTGAGATGAACTTGCTGCATGGGTATAGTTTAATGGAGACAGAAAAGGCACACAGAGAGAGTGCAGGAATGGAGTGAGTAGATGGACTAAAATAGAGGGAATGCAGGACTGTAATCCAAATACAGACATGAGTAAAATGCATACGTGCCACAGTCTGCATTGTGCTCAACTTTGGTACTGTGCTTGTTCCACTGTGAAAAGAGCACAGGTGAACTAGATATAAGGAGAACTGATGCTGTGAGGTCCAGTAAAAAATTGGGCAGGGGGATAAGGAATAGGAAGGGAGTAGGGCAGATAGCAATCCTTTACCAAAGACTCAACCTGCAAGATGATGAACACTTGGCAGTATTTCCGATGTTCACACTTTTATCACGAGTCTAGTAGTATTGGGTGTTTCTTTTATAACTCTAACTGCTGGAGGTTAATTTATAGATTAATTTAAAAGATTAATACACTGGCTCTTAAAATCATTTTTTGAAGTTCCTAGTTTTTCTGGTTTTGGAGAAAAGACCAAAAGTGTGATCTGAGTGACATCAGTGAGTGTTTTGCCAGAGACTTCTGTGGATCAGGGTTTTTTTTTTCCAGACTCATGATCACGTTCAATTAATGCGATGTGATAAACCCTGGAGCAGTTCGCTCTGGAGAAAACTGCTGCTGGGTGCAGCATCTATACTAGTGCCCAAAGCTGTAATGGAGCAGGTCCTGGCTGGTAGGGGGCACAGAGGGTCAGCCCCAGGTTCCAAGTGGTGGCATCAGGTGGTAGAGGGGCTGGCAGGAGCCAGGGGTCTGGCCCCTGGCTGGCTGGGCTGACCTGGCATTATTTGCACCTGGTGGTCACCATCTACACGTGCCTTTAAGCACACTTTATGACTCCAGTTAAGATAGTACAGTACTGTCTCTGATGGTACTATCTTATGGCAGACCTAATTAATTTACTGTGTCCTAATACTGGTACGTGTGTAGACTGTGACGCTTTATTGCAGACCTAATTAGTGTACTCCACAGTCAAGTGCATGTATAGATGCACCCAGAAAGTGGGAACCAAAATGGCATTACTTACTATAAAAGGTTGTATTTTTTAGCCAATCCCCCAGCTTTTTCAAGCCTGATTCATGATTTTTGACCAATTACTGTAGGCAAAGCTGCCCTCTGGCCCCCATCAAGCAAGTCATTTGAGTGTGAGCTTACTCTTACACTGCCCTGAAGAGTCCTGTTGACTTCTGTGGGACTGCTCAAAGGCTTTAAATTAAGCACGTGTATAAATGCTTTGCTGGTCTGTGACAGATTGCTCAGCGCCTTGCAAACTTAAATTTTCCAGCCTTGTTACTGGAAGTCTGAAGTACCATGTCAATCTGTATTCCTCTGAGTGCTATATTGCAGGAGGTTGTGCCACATAAAGTATACCATATCTTCTCACATACAGCATACTCCCAAATAAAATATGCACCTTGTTGTTTGAAAAGCAGAATGAAGAGGGGGAAAAAAATCTTTCTTGAAAAAACTGGTAAATAACAGCCGTGCAGCACTGCAGCATTATTTTCCCTATGGCAGAGATGGCAGAGGCAGAAACAGCTACTGCTGTATTTCCTTGCTTATAATGATCACCCTAATTTCTAGCACCTGAATTTGAGGGGGAAGGGTATGCATTAAATGTAAAAAAACTATGGTATTCTGAAGTATCAGCTTTTGAAACCATTTCCCTCAGTGTCCTTAGCTTTCTGTCAACTTTGGCATATGTCTTTCCCTTCCATTATTCTTCTCTCATTTTTCATCTTTCTGTTTCTTCTACCGCTCCCTGGGATACAGTGTACTCACTTACAGGCATTTGGATAAGTGCATAACTGCATAACATAATGACTATCCCAATGTTTTGTCCTTTGCCTACATTGTAACAACCCTCTATTAGCTGAATATTAGTTGAGTGCATAAACTGCTGGGGGTGTGTAGGCAGACAAGGTTCCTTGGGTGAATTTGATGTCTTTTATTAGACCAACCCAAATGGTTGGAGAATAGTTATTAAGCAAGCTTTTGGGTTTAAAAACCCTTCGTCAGGCTAAGGAAGCTGCAGCTGTTGGTGTGTGCTCTTCCTGGATGGAATTAAAAGTAAACAAGCCAGGGGCTGGCCTGGGGAGTCAGTTGCCAGGCCGATTATAATGTATCAAAAATCCAATGTCTATGTTTAGTCCCTGATCTCTAGTATCCAGCTGGTTGATGAAATGGAGCTCATAGGCTCGTCTCTGGGAAGTGTTGTGTAAGTTTCCCTTGAGGATCAGGACTGAGAGATTGGAGAGAGAGTGGCCCTCCTGTGAGAAATGTGCCCCCACCGGTAATTGAGTGTTTCTGTCTTGGATGGATTTCCAGCGTACGTTCATTCTGGTGTGCAGTTGTTGTTTGGTCTCTCCTACATATCTTCCTGGTGCATTGGATGAGGTATACTACATTCCTGGAGGTGCAGCTGTAAGATCCTGGGATGCTGATGGCTCTGTTGTGGGGTGTAGTAATAGTGGGGGTGGTGGAGATATGTTGGCAGGTTTTGCATTTCTTATCCTGGCACGGTCTGGATCCTTTTGGTGTGTTCTGGGGTTGAGGAAGTTTGCTTCTGGTGATGAGGTTGGTGAGGTTCGGTGCTTGTCTGAAGGCTAGGATGGGTGGCTCTGGGTATATCTTTTTAAGTATAGGGTCTCTTTCTAATATGGGTTGCAATTTTTTGAGGATTTTCTGTACAGGTTCAAGGGATGGGTGATACGTCATAACCAGCGGTGTGCGATTTGTGGGTGTTTTTCTTCTGTACTGCAGCAGTTCTTCACGTGGTATCCAAGTGGTTCTTTCAAACGTGCAATCTACCGCTCTGGAGGAGTGTCCTTGCTGGGTGAAAGCCTTTTTAAGATTGGTGAGGTGGCAATCC
>NW_005841925.1:2777547-2783756 GCF_000455745.1 Alligator sinensis
TGGCCTTTTTCTCTGGTAGAGAGAGGTTGTTGTGGTGGCATGTGTTGCTGATTATTTCATTGTTCATTCTTTCTCTGAAGTAGTCAATGTAGCGGTCAAGGCTAGGGTTTTGTCCACTGCGAGGTGTCCAATCTGATGTTTTTTTGGGTTTTTTGGCATTGATCTTTTCTTGAATGTTGTCAGAGGATGAGTTGTTGTTGGGAGTGGGTTCAGTTTGGTCGTGGAAATATTCTTTGAGGCACAGGCATCGGAAGAATTCTTCTAGTTCTCCACATTGAAGTATTTTATTAGGGTGTTTTTCTGGGCAGAAATTTAGGCCTTTAGAAAGGACAGATTTTTCAGTTTTGGTGAGTGTGTGTGTGGAGAGATTGATAATATTTGTGGGTTGGTTGCTGCTTTCAGTTTCATCAGGTCTGAGGTTGGAAGGTCGTAAGGTGTTGGTGTTGTTCCTCTGATGGTTGTTTTGTGGCTGGGGAGCTTGTTCTTGGAGTAATTTGTTCCATTTCTTCTTTTTATGTAGGATGAATGCTGTAGAAAGTTTTTCGTAGTCTCTTTGTATCCACTGTATATTGTCAGGGAACATGCATGGATTTCTCTCTTTTAAGTTGTTGTAGTGTATGGCGATATCCTTCCTGAGTTGGTCTCTTTTGGAGTAGAGTAGGTGAAGTAGATGATTTCTAATTTTCTCTGAAGTTCTTCTGCATAGCTGTGAAGCATATTTGGAGTTGTGTGTAGTAGTCAGGGGATTGTAGATGTTCAGTCCTCGGGGAATGATGTTGTGTTTCTTGCAAAGGCTTAGAAAATATATGTTGCTGTTGAGTTTGGCTTCTTTCTTTCTGTATCTACTTCGTAAGATAACCATCCTTGATCCTTCAGAAAGGGCATTGAGAGTTCAGCCAGAACAACTGGGGTGTAGCCGGGGATATGGGTGCTTGTACACGTGACAGGGGTTTAGTCCTCAGGGTCTTATTTTATGCCTCCTAAATTTAAATTGAAATGGTGGTTTTTAATTGAAACCCTCTGTTTCAATTTTTCCATCATGTTACAATGAGGGGCCCTATCCTTTATTTTTATTTTTATTTTTTTTGGTCAAAGCTGGAGCCTACCCGCATCCAGGTCCCTGAGCTAAGGGGAGCCCTGGTCCTTTTCTCCAGGGCAGCAGCGCCCCTTGGGGCTCCTGGGAAGGCTGCTAGCTGATTGGGTGCTGCCCCAGCTCAGAGGCACCTGGTCCAATGCTTGCCTGACCCCGAGCTGGGGCTGCACCCGGCTGGCTAACAGCCCTGGGGCCCACCGCCACCATGGAGGGAAGGACCGGGGCTCACTGCAGCACAGGGGCCTCTTGGCCCACTGGCAACTTGCCTCCTGGCTGTGAGAGACATGGACAGGCTCCGCTGGGAGAAAAAAAAAAAGATTGGGCCCCTCGCTGCTTCTGCCTTCAGCAGGTTTCTGTGGCTGGCAGAGCACCTGGGTCCACCTGGGAACAGGCTGGCTTGCCCCTAGGGCAGTGCGGGGAGGTGGCAAGAGGGCAGCTGGGTTTGCTGATGGCCAGAGAAGGCAGCGGAGATGGTGCATGGGGCGCTGGGAGCCCGGGCAGGTTGGTAGCTGGCTGGGTGCTACCCTAGCTTGGAGGTGCCCGATCCAACATTTCCCCAAGCCCATCCAGGCTTCCAGCACCCTGTGCAATGTCCCCACCATCTTCTCCAGCCATCAACACACTTGGCTTGTCTCTGGGGCAGCTCAGGGAGATGGCAGGACGGCAGCTGGGTGTGCTGGCAGCTGGAGAACGTGGCAGGGATTGTGCATGGGGTGTTGGAAGCCCGGACAGGCTCAGTGAAGTGTTGGATTGGGTGTCTTGATGTTGGGACAGCGCTCAGCCAGCTAGTAGCCCGCCTGAGCTTCCAGTGCCTTGTGCATCATCCCCACCACCTTCTCTGGCTGCCAGCAAACCCAGCTGCCCACCTGCCACCTTCCTGCACTGCCCTAGGGGCAAACCAGCCCATTCCCAGGCAGTCCCAGGGAATCTGCAGGCCACAGGAGCCTGCTGAAGGCAGAAGTAGCAAGGGGCCTGATCCTCTTTTTTTTCTGCAAAGCCTGCCCACCTCTCCCGCAGCCACAGGGTGAGCTGACAGCTGCATCATTGCAATTTGCAACATTGCAAACCCGTTTAAAATCACCAGAACTCTTGCACGTGTACAGTGTGACTCCAGTAAGTCACACAAAGTGACATTTTCATCACATTTACATGGTGATGTGATCATGTATACAAGTGCCCCACATGGCCCATGGCACCTGCCAGGTGGCAAGGAGTGGCCCGTGGTGAGTAAAAGGTTGCCAGTTCCTGGTCTAATATCCAGATTTCAGTGTCAAGCAGCCAGTAGCCAAAGCAGTATTTCTGGGTCTGTTTTGTTTCCCTGAGCATGGGCAGCATTTATTTTCAAACACATACTCACTGTAGCTAGCAAGAGCGGCAGGTGGTTCTTATGCACAGTCAATTCTCATGAAATTTGGTAATGTTATGATATTTTTGATTAATCTATTCACTATTGACTGTGTGACATCTTTAAAAACTTACTATTAAAGCACTTTGACTACTACTTGCCAGTGTTTAGAAAACAGAGATTGTTCATTTCCAGTCTGTCTGCTTTACTGATAAAGGCAGAGAAAGAAATGCTGGGCTGCCTAAACATGTTACATGCCACTTAGTCACAGAAACTTTCACTGCAGAAATTATTTCTATTTCAGCATTACATCCAGCTCTTTTACACAGACCCTTTCCTCTTTGGTGTTATGTCTTAATGCTCAGAAAGTCCAGCTGGACATTCTGAACTTTGACAAGGCTACAGCAATTTCAATATTTTCTTTGGCACTGATAGTATTAGAGACATTCAGATTGCCAGCAAAGAGTAATCAACTTGGGGAAAGAAATGTCAGCTATCAACTCAGCAAATGATGATTTTAAGTAACGCATAACAGCCAATTTACACTAGATCTTTTCTGCCCTCACATTCTCTGTAAGCTGGTGGGCTGATTCACCAGCAGAGAAGAGGAAATCATCTTCTGTGCAGCTGCACCAGTCGGTTCCAGTTACAAACAAGCAAACATAACAAAGCCAAACAACTCAAAACAGTCTCACTCCCCCAGCAGACCTTGTGTTATCCTTATTTCCCAGGGCTTGCATGGTCGTTACCATTGTCTCCAGTTAAAACTTCCCTTCTGCTTATTCCTGCTCTCTGCAGGTCTCTCTTTTTCAGGCTTTGTGCTTTATGGGTACAGAGAACTTTCTCCCAGGACAGCCTCCAAATTTGGTAATCTCTTTTATACTACAAATGCCATACTTTCTCACGTACAATATGCCCCAAAATAAAACACACCTTGTTTTTGGAAGGCAGCTTGTGTGTAATTAAAAAAAAAAAAAATTCCAGGGTCACTGTCAGCTGTATGGCATAGAGTAAGTCCTCCTGGGAACCCAGAGTGTCCAGGAAGTGTGGCACCAGGAAGTTTCTGGTGTAAATAAAGCACTGTTTCCACATCGCAAGCCTCATCAAGATACTATTGGCAGTTCACTTGCTGCTTCAGGCATAAGCTACAGTGCTCAGCCATCTATGGCTGTGAGAAGGTTAACATAGGACTCTACAGCATCCTGGCAGCTGCATGGCATGCACAATGTCTCCAGGTGTGCTTCTTTTCCAGTGAAGAAAACAGCTTCTCCACTTAAAATTCACCCCCCAATTTCAGGTAGGGGGGGCTGATTTTGTAGAGAAAGGTGCATGTTGTATGTGAGAAAATATGGTAGCTTCCCCTTCAGGGTGTTGTATACAATTATGTGTCTAGAAATACATTTAGGAATTTACAGAACTTTACTTTGAAGAAGCATTTAAGGCATAAAGCATAGATGTCTGTGGAGGAAACTAAAGCTTGGATGTTGCTATGTTTTGAATCTCTAGTGTTATGCTTTCACACAAGAACATGCCTGCTTGCTGCTTTATTGAAATGGCAAGAAGCCAAGGGTAGGAGGCTACAGCTCTCAGCCTGAATAGCTCAAGGGCAAGAATACTTGCCCTTGGATGCATTCAAAATTCGGTGTCCTGTTATACGCCTCATTTTGAAAAAGAACAGGATTCTACTTGAGATCAGCATGACTTTAATCCTAGATGTAAGAAATGGACAGTCTTGCCTCCAGCACTGCCAGTCCTTTAGGTAATTTGGCTCAGCCATTGCCCATAGGAACATCTGAAATGAAAAGTGTTATAAATATGTCAGGTGTTGTTTAATTATTACTCTGCCTGTACTGGACATAATGTAAAATACATTTAGCAAGTCTATTAAGTAGGCAGGTTGTTTCTCCTCCCATTCAAGGTTCAATTATGGCTTTGCCATGAGTCCCAAATGAGGTCTAATTCATTGTTATGCTGCTCCTGGAACAGACCGCAAGGCAGACTCTGACTCTGAGGACTGCAGTCTCCCTTTTTGTTTTCCCTCTGTCCCACAGAGGATGCACCTGGCGTAACATGCACCCCCTGCATTGAGACACAGCTAAATTAGCCAACACATTGGGCAGGAATAGGAGCCAAGATTCTGCGCTATCCTGCAGTTTTGCGCTGAGGAGGGTGATGTAGCTGCTCCGCAGAGAGTGTTCTCCTCCTCATGCTCTGGCCGGATTCTGTTCTACCTATTGGGCATCTAAATGGACTTTGGTGCCTAAGAGTGATTCTACTTCATTCTGCTGAAGTGCCTGAAAATCCATTAATGCACTTGTTTTTTTTAGAGGTGCACCGATACATCAGTCTGATATTGGAACAGCCCCAATATAAAGAAAATTGACTGTATTGGAAATCAGCCTGATGTGGCCGATTTTAAAATCCCCATGCATGGGTGCAGCCACAGTGTGGCACATAGGTGGCAAAGAGCACAGCCCAGCAGCATGAAGAGCTGCATGCAGCTGGTAAGTCTGCTGTGGTGGATGGGGAGTGGGGGAGGGAAGGGGGGTGGAGGGGTAGATCAAGGCCCCCGTGGTGAGGGAGGGATTGGGGCTGGGGCTGGGTGGGCACGGGATGGAGCCACGGCTCATGTGGGAGGTGCAGGGGCAGCTCCTGCTGCTGCATGCACCCAGGGAGGGCATGGGGGGCATGTGGTCCTGGATCTGCATGCAGGGAAGGGTGGGCTGCCACCGCGGGCTGGGGCTGGGGCTGCGCTGGGCTCTTGACTCTTTCTGGTGGGGGGGCTGGGCTGGTCCCAGTGCCACTGCCACCCGCCCTGAGTGCAGCCGGGTCCAGTCCCTGCTGGGAAGAGCCTGGCACAGCCCTGGCCCCAGCCTGCAGTGGCAGCCCACCCTGCCCTGCACCGCTCTGCCCCATGCAGATCTGGAGGCCCCCCCCGCCCCCCTATGTCCTCCCAGGGTGCACACAGCAGTGGCACCTGCAACCCTGGATGAACTGCAGCTCCGTCCCACACCCCAGTCCCAGCCCCACTCTCTCCCTCATCACAGGGGTCTTGATCTACCCGCCCCGCATGCCCCTTCCCTTCCCTTCCCTTCCCTTCCCTCTCCCCTTCCACCACAACAGACTTAGCAGCCAGACACTGCTCTTCAGACTGCTGGGCTGTGTATCAGAAGTTGGATCGGTATTGGCCAATATGCCTCCTTAAAAATCAGCTATCAGTATTGGCCCCAAAAATCTCTACCAGTGCACCCCTACTGTTTTTTGTAACAACTGCTAACCTAGCTTTCTAACTGAGGCAAAAAAGCTGCTAGGAGAAGGACCCACCCACTTTTTGTCTGCCCATGTTCAGAGACTTGCACAGAGTACTAAGGAATCACATTTATTCACCTAAATCCATTTATGCGCCTAACAGGTAGAACGGAATCTGGCGCCTTATTATTTCTCCCTAATGGCCCTATGTGAGGCTGCAGGTCACAGAAAGCGTGAGGCAGCCACAGTAATCCATATTTTATATTGTAATGCCTTTGCGAAACAAATACTGCTTGTAAGATGTAACAGCTAATACGTAACCCAGTTGTATCAGTAAATATAAAAAAGATATACAAGTTGTACTATCCTCAATATTTGTCCCAAGTCACAGTGCTTGCTAAAAGTAAAATCTTTTGTCCTAGTGATTTTGACAGAAATGGCTTACTGAAATGGCACTCCTCTTTGGACTGTCGCTGATATGTCTGCTGCTTCAGGAACATCTGGGATCAGTGTCACTGCATT